>NC_062560.1:119119260-119492593 GCF_016906955.1 Phacochoerus africanus | reverse complement strand
TTCAATCCCCTTAGTTGGTACACTATGAGGAGATTCTCTCACCTCTAGAGGTAATCCCTAGGTTCAAAAGCCACTGTGAAATACATATATTTAAACACAATTACATTCACACAGATTATTATATCATGGATCTTAAGAAACATATTAAGCGACTCCCTTTGGAGAAGTGGAATGGAAAATATGCTGAGACAAATAGGAAATTTATTCTATACTTTGTGTTTAAATATATGTATTTTATTTTGTAAAAAAAAAAAAAAAATTTAAAGAACAGGCATTCTTCCTGAACCATGCAAACCAATCACTAGATATTATTGAACATGAAAAGAAAATTGTATACAGTGATGAATATATTTGCTTTGGAATTAGTTAACTAGCTAGTAACCTACACTTATAAAATAGCTATGAAGATACACCTGAAGGGTAAGATTTAAAATGTTCTTTAATTACTGTATGACAGTTTCTTACCACTATGCACTCAGAATTATCAATTCAAACTGTTTCCAATTTGAATTCAACCAAGTTTACTTAATTAGTTTCTAACAAGATTTGCTTCATTAGTGGAGTTTTTATTATTGCTGAAATTAAAAATAATTGTGGAATATGTGCACACTCCTCAAATAAAAAAATAAAAAATAATAATAATAAAAAAATTTTTTTAAAAAGCCACTGTGAATTCCTGATTCTTTTTAGGAAATAAATGTGAAAGAAACCATCTGAGAAGCTGATTTTTCTTTTTTTTTTTTTTTATTTTCCCACTGTACAGCAAGGGGGTCAGGTTATCCTTACATGTATACATTACAATTACATTTTTCCCCCAGGCTTTCTTCTGTTGCAACATGAGTATTTAGACAAAGTTCTCAATGCTATTCAGCAGGATCTCCTTGTAAATCTATTCTAAGTTGTGTCTGATAAGCCCAAGCTCCCGATCCCTCCCTCCCCCTCCCATCAGGCAGCCACAAGTCTTTTTTCCAAGTCCATGATTTTCTTTTCTGAGGAGCTGTTCATTTCTGCTGGATATTAGATTCCAGTTATAAGTGATATCATATGGTATTTGTCTTTGTCTTTCTGGCTCATTTCACTCAGGGTGAGAGTCTCTAGTTCCATCCATGTTGCTGCAAATGGCACTACGTCATTCTTTTTTATGGCTGAGTAGTATTCCATTGTGTATATATACCACCTCTTCCGAATCCAATCATCTGTCGATGGACATTTGCGTTGTTTCCACATACTGGCTATTGTGAATAGCGCTGCAATGAACATGCGGGTGCATGTGTCTCTTTTAAGTAGAGTGTTGTCCGGATAGATGCCCAAGAGTGGGATTGCAGGGTCATATGGAAGTTCTATGTATAGATTTCTAAGGTATCTCCAAACTGTTCTCCATAGTGGCTGTACCAGTTTACATTCCCACCAACAGTGCAGGAGGGTTCCCTTTTCTCCACAGCCCCTCCAGCACTTGTTATTTGTGGATTTATTAATGATGGCCATGCTGACTGGTGTGAGGTGATATCTCATGGTAGTTTTGATTTGCATTTCTCTTATAACCAGCGATGTTGAGCATTGTTTCATGCAATTGTTGGCCATCTGTATATCTTCCTTGGAGAACAGTCTCTTCAGGTCTTTTGCCCATTTTTCCATTGGGTTCTTGGCTTTTTTGCTGTTGAGTTGTATAAGCTGCGTGTGTATTCTAGGGATTAAGCCCTTGTCGGTTGCATCATTGGAAACTATTTTCTCCCATTCTGAAAGTTGTCTTTTTGTTTTCTTTTTGGTTTCCTTTGCTGTGCAAAAGCTTGTCCGTTTGATTAGGTCCCATGGGTTTGAGAAAATATTCATGAGGTTGAAGTCAGAGAGTGTTTGGCCTATGTTTTCTTCTAGGAGTTTGATGGTGTCCTGTCGTATATTTAAGTCTTTCAGCCATTTTGAGTTTATTTTGGTGCATGGTGTGAGGGTGTGTCCTAGTCTCATTGCTTTGCATGCAGCTGTCCAGGTTTCCCAGCAATGCTTGCTGAATAGACTTTCTTTTTCCCATTTGATGGTCTTGCCTCCCTTGTCAAAGATGAATTGACCATAGGTGTCAGGGTTTATTTCCGGATTCTCTATTCTGTTCCATTGGTCTGTCTGTCTGTTTTGATACCAGTACCACACTGTTTTGATGACTGTGGCTTTGTGGTATTTCTTGAAGTCTGGGAGAGTTATGCCTCCTCCTTGGTTTTTGTTTCTCAGGATTGCTTTGGTGATTCTGGGTCTTTTGTGGTTCCATATAAATGTTTGGATTGTTTGTTCTAGTTCTGTGAAAAATGTCCTGGGTAATTTGATAGGGATTGCATTGAATCTGTAGATTGCTTTGGGTAGGATGGCCATTTTTACAATATTGATTTTCCCAGTCCAGGAACATGGAATATCTTTCCATTTCTTTACATCTTCTTTGATTTCTTTGATTAAAGTTTTATACTTCTCGGCATATAGGTCCTTTACCTCCTTGGTCAGGTGTATTCCGAGGTATTTGATTTTGTGAGGTGCAATTTTAAAAGGTATCGTATTTTTGTATTCCTTTTCTAATAGTTCATTGCTGGTATACAGAAATGAAACTGACTTCTGAATGTTAATCTTATATCCTGCTACTTTGCTGAATTGATTAATCAGTTCAAGTAGTTTTGGGGTTGAGTCCTTAGGGTTTTCTATGTATAGTATCATGTCATCTGCATACAGTGACAGTTTCATCTCTTCTCTTCCTATATGGATGCCTTTTATTTCTTTTATTTGTCTAACTGCTGTGGCTAGGACTTCCAAACCTATGTTGAAGAGCAGTGGTGAGAGTGGGCATCCCTGTCTTGTTCAGGATTTGAGTGAGGAGGCTTTCAGTTTTTCCCCATTGAGTATTATATTTGCTGTGGGTTTCTCATAAATGGCTTTGATTATGTTCAGGAATGTCCCCTCTATACCCACTTTGGCGAGGGTCTTGATCATGAATGGATGTTGGACTTTGTCAAATGCTTTTTCTGCGTCTATTGAGATGATCATAGGATTTTTGACTTTTCTTTTGTTAATGTGGTGTATGATGTTGATTGATTTGCATATGTTGAACCATCCTTGTGAACCTGAGATGAACCCAACCTGGTCATGGTGTATGATTTGTTTGATATGTTGTTGGATTAGGTTGGCTAAGATTTTGTTGAGAATTTTTGCATCTATATTCATCAATGATATTGGGCAATAGTTTTCTTTTTTGATGGTATCTCTGTCTGGTTTTGGAATGAGGGTGATGGTGGCATCATAGAATGTCTTTGGGAGTATTCCTTCTTCTTCAACCTTTTGAAAGAGTTTAAGGAGGATGGGCACCAATTCCTCTTTATATGTTTGATGGAATTCACCTGTGAAGCCATCTGGTCCTGGACTTTTATTTGTAGGGAGTGTTTTTATGACATCTTCAATTTCATTTCTAGTGATCGGTCTGTTCAGTTGGTCTGTTTCTACTTGATTCAGTTTTGGCAGGCTGTAAGATTCTAGAAAATTGTCCATTTCTTCCAGATTGTCAAACTTGTTGCCATATAGTTGTTCATAGTATTCTCTTATGGTTTTTTGTATGTCTGCTGTATCCGTTGTGATTTCTCCTTTTTCATTTCTAATTTTGGTTATTTGGGTTCTTTCTCTCCTCTTTTTAGTGAGTCTGGCCAGGGGTGTGTCAATTTTGTTCGCCTTTTCAAAGAACCAGCTCTTGGTTTTATTAATTTTCTCTATTGTTTTTTGAGTCTCTGTTTTATTGATATCTTCTTTGATCTTTATAATTTCCTTCCTTCTGCTGACTTTAGGACTTTTTTATTCTTCTTTTTCTAATTCATTTAGGTGGAGGGTTAAGTTGTCCATTTGGGATCTTTCTTCTTTTTTGAGAAAGGCCTGTATTGCTATAAATTTCCCTCTGAGCACTGCTTTCGCAGCATCCCATAGATTTTGAGTGGTTGTGTCTTCATTATCATTTGTTTCAAGGTAGTTTTTAATTTCCTTCTTGATTTCCTCATTGACCCATTGGTTTTTTAGTAGCATGTTGTTTAGTCTCCATGTAGTAGGTTTTTCTCTTTCGTTTTCCCATGGTTGATTTCTAATTTCATGGCATTGTGGTCAGGGAAGGTACTTAAGATAATTTCTATGCTCCTAAATTTATTGAGGTTAGCTTTGTGTCCCAAGATGTGCTCGATTCTTGAGAATGTTCCATGAGCATTTGAGAAGAATATGTATTCTGATTTTTTTGGATGTAGGGTCCTGAAGATGTCAATGAAGTCTAACTTTTCTATTGTTTCCTTTAGGATCTCTGTTGCTTTATTGGTTTTCTGTCTAGAGGATCTGTCCATTGATGTGAGGGGGGTATTAAGGTCTCCTACTATGACTGTATTCTCATCCATATCTCCCTTTATGTCTGTTAATATTTGTTGTATGTATCTGGGTGCTCCTATATTTGGGGCATATATGTTGACGATAGTAACATCCTCTCCTTGGATGGATCCCTTAATCATTAAGTAGTGTCCTTCTTTGTCTTTACGTCTTTTGTTTTAAAGTCTATATTGTCTGATATGAGTGTTGTGACTCCTGCTTTTCTGTTATGTCTATTGGTGTGAAATATTTTTCCCCACCCTTTCACTTTCAATCTATATGTATCCTTTGTCCTAAGGTGAGTTTCTTGTAGGCAGCATATTGAAGGTTTTTGCCTTTTTATCCACTCGGCCACTCTGTGTCTTTTGACTGGGGCATTCAGTCCATTGACATTTAAGGTGATAATTGATAGATGATTATTTATTGCCATTTTGAACCTTGTGCTCCAGTTGATTCTATGATTCTGCATTCTTCCTTTTTTTTTTTTTGGTTGGATGGTTTCCGGTTATTATCTGCTTGAGTGTTTTTTTGTTTTTTTCATTTTTTGCAAATGCAATATTTGGTTTTGGCTTGTGGTTGCCCTGTTAAGTATGCTAACCCCTTCCTATAATTGTGTGTTTTAGCCTGATGGTCCTGTAAGTTCAAACACTTCATTACTATATTAAAATTAAGAAGAGAAACATACAAACAAAAAGGGTTATTTACTTCCTAACATCCCTTGCCCACATTTTATGGTTTTGATGACTCTTTTTTATTTTTTTCTTTTTAATTTTATTTTGTTTGAAGCATGTTCATGATTAAATCTGTATGCTGGCTTATTTGAGTGACTGCTCTCTGATTGCAGTTTCCTCAGTCCTAGTTCTTCCTCTTCTTTTTTTTTTTTTTCTCTTCCCTTTCCTTCCTTTCTTTTTGGTTTAGAGAAGCCCTTTCAGTATTTCTTTTAGCCTGGGTTTTGTGTTGCTGTATTCTTTTAGTTTTTGTTTGTTGGAAAAATTTTTATTTCCCCTTCTATTTGAAATGATATTCTTGCTGGATAGAGTATTCTAGGTTGCATATTTTTTCCTTTTAGCATTTTAAATATCTCTTGCCATCCCCTCCTGGCCTGTAGTGTTTCTGTAGAGAAATCGGCTGATATTCTTATGGGGGTTCCCTTGTAGGTAACATTCTGTTTTTCTCTTGCTGCCTTTAGGATCCTCTCTTTATCACTAACTTTTGCCATTTTTATTATGATGTGTCTTGCTGTGGGTCTATTTGGGTTCAGTTTGTTTGGGGCCCTCTGTGCTTCCTGTATCTTGAACTCAGTATCCTTTAGATTTGGGAAGTTTCAGGCGATAATTTCTTCAAATATATTTTCCATTCCCTTATCTTTTTCTACTCCTTCTGGAATTCCTATTATGCATAGATTGGCCCGCTTTATATTATCCCATAGGTCTCTTATATTGCTTTCCTGTTTTTTGATTTGGTTTTCTGTCTGCTGACCTGATTGTGTGATTTCCATTATTCTGTCTTCCACATCACTGATTCGTTCTTCTGCATTATTCATTCTGGTTTTTACTGTCCTTAGTTCAGTTTGCATCTCTGCAAATGAATGTTCTAGTTTTCCTTGGCTCCTCCTTATATTTTCTAGTTCCTTTCTGAGGGTATCTGCATTACTGTTCATATCTTCTCTTAATTCCTTCAGTCTTTTCACTATTTCTCTTTTGAACTCCAGGTCTGTCAGACTGCAGAGATCTGTTTCATTGTTGACTTAGGTGAGTTCTCCTGTTGGTTTGACTGGGGGTGGTTTCTCAGCTTCTTCATCTTGCTTGTTTTCTTTTTCCTGAGGGAGTTGTACTCTCCATGACTGGGCAGTGTTTGCCTTGTCACTGCCGTGGAATATTTCCTGAGGGCTGGCATTGTTGGTCAGTCTTTTTTGAGGCAGTGTGGCTTTTCTGGAGTGTTGATGGGGCTAAAAGGGTCTCTTTGAAGCAAAGGAGGACTTCCTGAGGGCAGACAGGACTGGGAGGTCCACACCACGATGGTAGCAGATTTCACTCGGTCAGGCAGAGCTTGCTCTGGTGTTTTTAGGCTGTGGGGTTCTTGCAGGGGGTTGGCAGTGTTGGGCAGCTGTTCCTCAGGAGTGCAGCACCCCCTGAGGGCTGGAGCAGCTATCTGGGTCACTGAGAACCCAAGAGGCTCTTCCCTAGGGCAGCCCAACTCAGAAGGACGGCCTGAGAATGTAGGTGGATCTTTTCACAGTCTGGCCAAGCTTGTTGTAGCTTTTCTGGGCTGCAGGGGGTCCTGCAGAGAGCTGTCAGTCCTTTGCAGCTGTTCTGCAAGAGTGCAGCTCCCCCCAATGGCTGGATCAGCTAGCTGGGCCGCTGAAAACCCAAGAGGCTCTTCCCCAGGGCAGCCTGACTCAGAAAGACTGTCTGAGAATTAGGCAGATCTTTTCACGGCCTGGCCAGGCTTGTTCTAGCTTTTCTGGGCTGCAGGCCTTTTCTCGGGGGCTGGTGGTGTTTGGTGCTGCTCTGCGGAAGTGTAGCCGCTCCAAAGGGCAAGCAGGTCTGTGCAGGGACAGCCCCTGCGGTGGTAGGCTTCAGGCAATTGTTGAGGCCAGCCCTCCCGGATGGCAGGCAGCCCCAGGTTCGGGGAGAGCGTAGGGGGTGGCGGGGGTGGGGGAGGGGATGCACTGGGAAGCACAGCTTTCAGCTACCTAGCGGGCCTGTAAGCTTGCTGTGGCGTGTGGGGTATTCTATGGGGACCCACCCCTTCTCCCCAGCATGGACGCAGACCAGGCTCTTCTCCCAGGTTCCCTCTGATGTGGCTTTCCACTTCCCCGCCCCTAGAGTATTGCTCCCTTCCTCTGCAACAGCTTTGTTTTCTAGTCTCCCAGTCAGTCTCTGCCCCGTCAAACTTGACAGACCGGTTTCTAGACCTCCCAAGCAGTCTCCGCTCCACTCCGCCCCCCCCCCCAGCCCTTTCCCGGGGACTAACCTCTGGAGTGGAGGTCTCGGTGCCCGGCCCCCACCCAGGCGTCTCAATTTTTGGTGACTGTGCCCGTAGTTCAGATGGTCCGTTTGGTTCTCAATCTGCTTTTCAGAACTCCAACTTACTGCTACACTCTTCTCTGCATCTGGAGATTTCTCCGGTTCATTTGATATTTCCCCCGAGTAGGTGACTTTCCAGGGTGCAGGATCCCTTTCTCCTCTGCAGTTCCCTTTCGGGGAGCGCCCGTCCAGCTCGGATTCACCTTCTCTCACTCTCCTCTTTTCTCTTGTTTTGCCTAGTAATGTCACAAACTTCTTGCCATTATTGGAGTTTAGGTTCTTCTGCCAGCAATTGGTTGCTGTTCTGTGCGAGTCATTTATCCTGTAGATGTGTGTTTTTTTTGTTGTGTTTGTGGGAGAGGGCAAGCGTGTCCCCCTACTCTTCTGCCATCTTGTCTCCTCCCCCAGAAGCTGATTTTTCAAGCTATATACTGGATTTTTTTTGTTTATTCATAATATCTATTGAGCACCTACTATATACCAAGCACTAGTCTAGTCACTAGGGATACAGGGATAGAGAAAACAGATAAGGGTCTTACTTTCAAACAGCTTACATTTTGCTAGAGGTAGATTAAACAACTAACTACATAATATGTCGTTTTGTTTAGTATTATGAGTAAGAAAGGATAAGGGGCCTAGAAAGAGACATGTGGACTTGTTTGTTCAGAGATATGCCAACTATGGAAAGCACACAAAAGTAATTTATTGCAAGCTATTTAAAAATATTTCCTAATATTCACTGGAAATTGTCCTTCGTTAGACAACAGGAACTTGTGTTCATATTGCTTCCATGTTCTTCCCACTCAAAAGTGATCTCTCTCCTCAGAGCTGGCATGATCGTTTACTTAAGACCCTTGCCTGGTGTTCTGCAGAAGAGTTTTTTGGTTTTTTTTGTTTGTTTTGTACAGGTAATCTCCCCTATCTAATAGGAATCACTTTTACATCAAGGACTATATTTTATTCATCTTGGAATCTGTTATGGAACGAATTACATCTCCTAAAGGATATGATGAAGTTCTAACCCCCACTACCTCAGACTGGGACTTTACTTGGAAACTGAGTTTTTAGAGAGGTAATCAAAATGAGATTGTTAGTTGGGCCCCAATCCATTATAACTGGTGTCCTTACACAAAAGAGAAATTTGGACACAGAAATAGATATCCACATGGAGAAGATCATGTTAAGAAACAGGAAGAATGACATGTGAAGACAGAGGATTGAAGTGATATCTACAAGCCAAAGAACAGCAAAAATTGTCAGTAAAACATCAGAAACTAAAGAATCAAGGAGGACGTCTCCTCTAGCATCTTCAGAAGGGATATAGTTCTGCTAAGGCCTTGATTTTGGACTTCAAGCCTCCAGACCTGTTAGAGAATTAACTCCTATTGTTCTAAGCACCCTGTTTCTTGTACAGTATTTTGTTACAGCAGACCTAGCAAACTAAAATAGTATTACTCTAAGGGCTTAAGAATGATGGTGAATATGTGATGAATAAACAGATGAGGTATTCTATAAATAAGAAATTTTGTGTACACTTTACAAATGAAGAAAGTTAGGCATATATATAATTGAACTCCTTATGTGACACAGGATGTGGATTTGGTTGACCTTCAGAAACTTAGTATTTCTATAACAGACAAGTAAGATTTTGTAATAGTGTCCCTTTTCCCTAATAAATACCATCCCTTTAACTTTCTATAGTTTAGTGCAGCAAGGGATATGTGTGTAAGACCTCTATCTTGATGAAAAAGAAGAAATGGAAGTCAAAAAGCAGAGCTGATTTCTTGGAAATGACCTCACAAGTCAGGCCACAAAGAGAATCAAGCCTCAGAGGTCAGGTGAAAGTGTGATATTAGAAAGTAATTTCACAGGCAAGAAACCACTCATTTAAAACCCAGCCTTTGCCCTGCAACCTTCCCAAATGTAGATTATGAGTAAATCTGCCTTGAACATTTACCCAGAAACAAATTGCTTGGGAAGAACCTATTCTGAATCTGAGTATTGTCCTTCTCAAAGAGGTAAAAAATAGGTTCATCCAATCCGTATTACCACTTAGATCTTGCTTAGCATCTAGAATAGTAACCCAACACAAACCAAATATCACTAGTGAGTCAATGTTCTATATTAAAAATCATGGGATTTGGGGTTTTTTCCAGCTGTAAGATATAACTGACAAATAAAAAGTGTACATATTTAAGATATACAACTTGATTTTTGACATACACATACATTGTGATGTTTACCACAATCAAGCTAATTAATGTATTGATCACCTCACACTGTTATCTTTTAAGTGTAGTCGATTTACAACTTTGTGCCAATTTCTGCTACAGAGTAAAGTGACTCAGTCATATATACTTGGTGAGAACAGTATCAACTATCTTAGCAATTTCAACTATAAAATATCGCATTGCCAACTACAGTCACCAAAAGCTGTACATTAAATCTACAGAATTTATTCATCCTACATATTTGAAACTTTGACCTATTTGACCATGTTTTTCCATATTCCCTACCCCCAGCCCTGGGTAACTGCCATTCTATGCTTCTAAGAGTCCAATTTTTTCAGATTCCACATTTAAGTGAGATGGAGCAGTATTTGTCCTTCTGTGTCTGCCTTATTTTACTTAGCTTAATGCTGTCCCAGTTCATCCATGCTGTCACAAATGGCAGAATTGCTTTCATTTTTATAAATAAATAATATTCCATTTTATAGCTATACTACATTTTCATTTGCCATTCATCTGCTCATGAACACTTAGGTTATTTCCATATCTTAGCTATTGTAAATAATGCTGAAATGAACATGAGAGTGCCAGATATCTCTTTTGAGATACAAATCTCATTTCCTTTGGATGTACACACAGAAGTGGGATTGTGGATCACATGCTAGTTCTATTTTTAGCTTTTTGGGGCACTCTCATACTATTTTCCCATTCCAATTTCCATTCCTACTAACAGTGTACAAGGATTCCCTTTTCTCCATATCCTTAACAATAACTTGTTATCTCTTGTCTTTCAGATAATAGCTATTCTAACAGCTGTGAGGTGATATCTCATTGTAGCTTTAATTTGCATTTCCCTGATGATTTAAGATGCTTGGCCATTTTTATGTCTTTTAGTAGAAATATAAATTCATGTCCTATGCTTTTTTTTTTTTTTTTTGTCTTTTTGCCATTTCTTGGGCCACTCCTGCGGCATATGGAGGTTCCCAGGCTAGGGGTTGAATTGGAGCTGTAGCTACAGGCCTACACCAGAGCCACAGCAACTCAGGGTCGTTTGCCACCTACACCACAGCTCACGGCAACGCCGGATCCTTAACCCACTGAGCAAGGCCAGGGATCGAACCCGCAACCTCATGGTTCCTAGTCGGATTCGTTAACCACTGAGCCACGATGGGAACTCCCCTATGCTCATTTTTAAACTGGGTTGCTTTTTTGGTGGGGAGGCAGGGATGGATATGAGTTCCTTATATATTTTTGATATTAACTTTTTATCATTTACATGGTTTAGAATATTTTCTCCCATTTCATAGGTTGTTTCTTCACTGTTTTGCTGTGCAAACTTTTTTAGTTAAATGCAATTTCATTTGTCTATTTTTGTATTTGTTGCCTGTGCTTTTGGAGTCATATTCAAAAAGTCATCACACTGACCAGTGTTGAGAAGCTTTTTCTCTGTGTTTTCTTCTAACAGTTTTACAGTTTCAGGTCTTACATTTAAGTCTTTAATCCATTTTGAATTTATTTCTGTGTATAAAGATAAGGGTCCGATTTCATTCCTCTGCATGTGGATATACAATTTTCTCAAACCATTTACTGAAGAGATATTTTATCCCCATTGTGTGTTCTTGGCCTCTTTGTTGAAGAAAATTGACTGAAAATGTGTGGAAGCCTTCTGGACTCCTTATTCTGTTCTTTGGTCTATGTCTGTTTTTATACCAGTACCACATACTGTTTACATTACTGTAGCATTGTGGTATATTTTAAAATCAAGCAGTGTGATGCCTCTAGCTTTGTTCTTGCTCAAAACTGTTTCAGCTATTTAGAGTCTTTTGTGGTTCCATATGAATTTTAGGATTGTTTATCTAGTTCTATGAAAAATGCCACTGGAATTTGGATAGGGATTACATTGAATCTGTTGACTGCTTTGGGTAGAATGAGCATATTGAAAATATTTATTCTTCTAGTCCATGTACACGGTATATTGTTCCATTTATGCATATCTTATTTAAATTCTTTCATTAATGTGTTATGATTATCAGTGTACACATCTTTCACTTTCTTGGCTAAATTTACTCAATACTTTATTGGTTTTGATGTTATGGTAAATATGATTGTTTCTTGGTTAAATTTACTCCTAATACTTTATTGGTTTTGATGTTATGGTAAATATGATTGTTTTTGCCAAATTCATTTATTGGTTTTGATGTTACGGTAAATATGACTGTTTTTGCCAAATTCAATTATATTTAATTCACCTAACAAATGTTGGTGGTATCTTTAGGGTTACTATAAGATCATGTCATCTGCAGAGATAATTTTTGTTTCTTCTTTTTGGATTTTGATGCTTTTGATCTGGCTAGGACTTCCAGTATCCTGTTGAGTAGAAGTGGCAAGAATGGGTATCACCATCCTCTTTCTGATCTTACAGGACAAGCTACAAGTTTTTCACCATAAAATATAATGTTAGCTGTGGGCTTCTCATATGTGGCCTTTATTATGTTAAGGTACAGTCTTCCTATACCTAATTTGTTGAGTCTTATCATGACTGGTTGTTGCATTTTGTCAAATGTTTTTTCTTTATCTATTGAGATGATCATAAAATTTTACCCTTCATTCTGTTAGTGCAGTGTATCACATGTATTGATTCATATATGTTGAAACATCCTTCCATCCCAGGGATAATTCTCACTTTATCATGATGTATGATCCTTTTAATAGGCTGCTGAATTCATTTTGCTAGCATTTTGTTAATGATATTTGCAACTGTGTTCATCAGAGATATTAGTCTGTAATTTTCTTGTCAGTGTACTGCCTTGTCTGGCTTTGGTATAAAGGCAATGTTGGTCCAATGAGTTTGGAAAAACTCCCTTCTTTTCAATTTTCTGGGTAAGTGTGAGAAGGACTGACATTAATTCTTCCTTAACATTTAGTAGAATTCAACAGTAAAGCTATCTGGCCCTGGGCTTTTTACAATGGGAAGTTTTTAATTATTGATTCAATTTCCTCATAAGTTATTGGTTTGTTCAGATTTTCTATTTATTCATAATTCAGCTTAACAAGTTGCATATCTCTAGTAATTTATGCACTTGCTCTAGTTTACCCAATTTGATAAGATATAATTGCTCATAGTAGTCTACTATAACCTCTTCCATTTCTATGGCATCAAATGTAATGTCTCCTTTCATTTATAATTTTATTTATTTGAGTCCTATATTTTCCATTTTCTTAATCCATATAAAACTTTGTCAATTTTGTTGCTCTTTCCAAAATAACAAGTCTTTGTTGTGGGGTTTTTTTTTTTTTGGTAATATTTTTATTTTTTCTATTATAGTTGATTTCTGCTGTATAGCAATGTTCTGTCAATTTCTGCTATATAGCAAAGTGACACACACACACGTATATATATACATATTCTTTTTCTCACATTATCTTCCATCATGTTCCATCGCAAGTGACTAGATATAGTTCTCTGTGCTCTACGGCAGCTCTCATTGCTTATCCACTACAAATGCAATAATTTGCATCTACTAACCCTAAACTCCCAGTCCATCCCACTCCCTCCCCCTCCCCCCTTGGCAACCACAAGTCTGTTCTCCAAGTCCATGAGTTTCTTTTCTATAGAAAATTCATTTGTGCCTTTTATTAGATTTCCAATATGTGATATCTTATGGTATTTGTCTTTCTCATTCTGACTGACTTCGCTTAGTATGAAAGTCTGTAGTTCCACCCTTGTTGCTGCAAATGGCATTATTTTGTTCTTTTTTATGGCTGAGGAGTATTCCACTATGTATATATACCACATCTTCTTAATCCATTCAACTGTCGATGGACGTTTAGGTTGTTTCCATGTCTTGGCTACTGTGAATAGTGCTGCAATGAATATAGGAGTACATGTATCTTTTTCAATGAAACTTTTGTCCAGATATATGCCCAGGAGTGGGACTGCTGGATCATATGGTGGCTCTGTATTTAGTTTTCTGAGGAACCTCCATACTGTTTTCTATAGTGGTTGTACCAATTTACATTCACACCAACAGTGAAGGAGGGTTCCCTTTTCTCCAAACTCTCTCCAGCATTTCTTATTTGTAGACTAAGGAAAATTACAGGCCAGTATCACTGATGAACACAGATTTAAAAGTCCTCAACAAAACATTAGCAAAGTGGATCCAACTATATATTAAAAGGATCATATACCATGATCAAGTGGGATTTATCACCACGGATGCAAGTATTCTTCAATATCAGCAAACCAATCAGTGTGATACACCACATCAATGAATTGAAAAATAAAAACCACATGAACATCTAAATAGATGCACAAAAATTTTCAGACAAAATTCAACACCCATTTCTGATAAAAACTCTCTTCAAAGTGGCACAGAGGGAACCTACCTCAACATAATAAAAACTATACATGACAAACCCACAGCCAACATCATTCTCAATGGTGAAAAACTGAAAGCATTTTAGCTAAGACCAGGAAAAAGACAAGGATGTCCATTTTCACTGTTATTAAATATAGACTTGGAAGTCCTAGCAATGGTAGTCAGAGAAGAAAAGGAAATAAAATGAATCCCAACTGGAAAAGAAAAAGTAAAACTATCACTGTTTGCAAATGGCATGATACTATACCTAGAAAATCCTAAAGACACTACCAGAAAACTCCTAAAGCTCATCAATAAATTTGGTAAAGTTGCAGGATACAAAATTAATACACAGAAATTGAAGGCATTTCTATATATTAACAATGAAATCAGAAAGAGAAATGGGTTAAAGTTCCAGTGCTGCTGCAGCTGTGGTGTAGGCTGCAGCTGCAGCTCAGATTCAGTCCCTGGAGAGGGCATTGCCATATGCCATAGGTGTGGCCAAAAAAAGAAAAGGAAAGGAGTTCCCATGATGGCACACTGGAAACGAATCCGACTAGGAACCATGAGGTTGCGAGTTTGACCCCTGGCCTTGCTTAGTAAATTAAGGATCTGGTACTGCTGTGAGCTGTGGTATAGGTCACAGACATGGCTCAGAGCTGGCATTGCTGTGGCTGTGGCGTAGGCCAGCAGCTGTAGCTCGGATTAAACACCTAGCCTGGGAACCTCCATATGCCATGGGTGCAGCCCTAAAAACCAAACACACACACACACACACACACACACAAAAGCAACCCAATCAAAAAATGGGCAGGAGACTTAAAGAGACATTTCTCCAAAGCAGACATTCAGTTGGTCAGTAGGCACCGAAAAAAATGCTCAATATCACTAATTATTAGAGAAACGCAAATCAAAACTACAAGGTACCACCTCACACCAGCCGGAATGGCCATCATTAACAAACCAACAAATAACAAATACTTGAGAGGGTGTGGAGAAAAAGGAAACCTCTTTCGCTGTTGGTAGGAATGTACATTGGTACAACTACTATGAAAAACAGTATGGAGGATCCTCAGAAAACTAAATACAGACCTGCCATATGATCCAGCAATCCCACTCCTGGGCATATATCTGAACAAAACTTTCCTTAAAAAAGATACATGAGTAAGGATAACTTGATCCCCTTGCTGTACAGTGGGAAAAAAAAATACATGAGCTTCTATATTCATCATAGCATTATTCACCATCGCCAAGACATGAAAACAACCTAAATGTCCATTGATAGATGAATGGATTAAGATGTGGTACATATATGCAATGGAATACTACTCAGCCATGAAAAAAGAATTGAGTGATTCCATTTGTGGCAACATGAATGCAACTAGAGATACCCATACTTAGTGAAATAAATCAGAAAGAGAAGACAAACACCATATGATATCACTTATATGCAGAATCTAAAATACGGCACAAGTGGGCATTTCCGGTCCTGCCATCACCAGGACAGCCACATTATTCCCTGGAGTGGAAGCGTCCTAGGCCATTTCTCCGCACTATGTCAGGTGGCCTCCTGAAGGCACTGCACAGTGACTCCTATGTCAAGCTGAGTCAGTCCCGGGGACCAGCACTTCTAGGGTGACAATGAAGAACAGGAAAAGTTACTGAATAAAGCTGTGCACTGTATGTTGGAAATCTTTCCTTTACACAGCTGAAGAACAAATCTATGAACTCTTCGGCAAAAGTGGTAAAATAAAAAATATAATCATGGGCCTGGATAAAACGAAGAAAACAGTGTGGGTTCTGCTTTCGGAATACTATTCAAGAGCAGATGCTGAAAATGCCATGCTGTCCATACTCGTCTGGATGTCTGGATCATTCACACAGACTGGGATGCAGGCTTTAAAGAGTGAAGGCAGTAGGGCCGTGGGCGATCTGAGGCCAGGTATGGGATAAGTATTGGCAGGACTACGATTTTTGGAGAGGCAGCTATAGAAAACAGGCCCAAAATCAGACAATGGTGAGAGCCCCATCATGAAAAACTCACAAAACTTTGGCCTGTTGAATCTGATGTGCAATACCCAAGGTCTCCAAACCTGCCTGCCCATTTTTACCAAGCTTTAATCAATGTCTCTATTAAGCCAGAATCCTCTTCATGGTTTTCCTCTTAAAATATGAAAGAACAGAATCCAAAAGAATGCCTCTAATTCTAAAGCGTTAGAATCTTGTGTCAGATTACCAGAATGATTTCTGTCACCAGGTCAAAAAAAATTGTGTTCCTTAGCAACAGACCTGATGTATAACGTTGATTCATCAGCCAAAAATAATACACTTCTTTTAGGAAGATTGGAAAAAAGATTTAAGTGTTTACCATGTTTGCATCTAAGTAGTTTATGGTCTTCTACCTTGGGGCATAGAATTACTATTTTAATTTTTTTTCTTGTCTTTTGTCTTTTCTAGGGCCGCACCCATGGTTTCATATGGAGGTTCCCAGACTAGGGGTCTAATCAGAGCTGTTGCTGCTGGCCTACACTAGAGCCACAGCAACACCAGATCCAAGCTACATCTGCGACCTACACCACAGCTCACGGCAACGCCTGATCCTTAACCCACTGAGCGAGGCCAGGGATTGAACCTGCAACCTCATGGTTCCTAGTCAGATTCGTTTCTGCTGCACCACGACAGGAACTCCACTATTTTAAAATTTTTAAGTTTGCATGAGATAAAGTTTATTAAGTAGAGTTTTGCTATGTTATGTAGCTTTATCCTAAATTAGGAACAGGTAATTTGACAACTGAATTTTTTTCTATGTTGAATTCTAATCTCTAAAGGCAAATTTAAGGAGTTCTCTTGTGAGGCACTGCATTGAGGATCCATCGTTGTCACGTGTAGCAGCACTGCAGTGGCACGGGTTTGATCCCTGGTCTGGAAATTTCACATGCCTTAGGCGCAGGTAAAAAAAAATAATTAAAGGCAAATAAGAGTCAAGGGAACTTCCTAAATAGTGTAAAAGTAATTAGCCTTAGTCCCAGGGGACACCACCTGCTTAAATGCTTTATATATCTGGAAATTAGGTATAGGACTTGAAGGGTATTTACTAAACACATTTTTCAAAAGATACAGTTTAGTTAAAGCCAAAAAAAAAAAAAAAAACCACCCAGGGTCTATATTTACAGGGAACTTCAAATACTCTAAGTGCAAGGGGGACAATGTCAGTAGGAAATAGGGTAAAATATCAGGAGACAAGTTAAAACATTACCTTGACATGAGGCTGATGTAAGAACCATCAGGGGTTTTGGGGGGGTGTTTTGTTTGGCTGGTTTTGGTTTTTTTCTGTTCTCATGGCATGGGGAGGTTCCTGGGCCAGGGATTGAACCCATGCCACATCAGTGACAATTCCAGATTGATCTTTGACCTGCTGATCCACCAGGGAACTTGAAATTTTTTTTTCTCCACCTGATCTTGGGAATTCAGTGGTTTAAAAAAAAATTTCTTTAAAGAATGCTTAATAAAAACAAATGCTTTCCTCAGGAAATATTTTGGGCAGTTCTCATACTGAAGTCTGTTTTGTGTTTCCCCTGTGCTAGGTTTCAGAGTCTTGATTGCAAGCTGATGGTCTTTGTGAAGAAGGAAGTCTAGAGGATTTATTTTGCCTTTGTAAGACAAAAGATAATTTCTCTAATATGTAAACTATTGGTCATTTTAAACTGCTAATCTAGTATAATTTCCCCTGACCTAAGCGAAATTTTTTCATCTAGCAACAAAGCATCTCCTATTTTCCAGCAGTTTGTGAAGTTGGGGCTCAAGTATCTCAGTGTGAACAGCTTTCATGTTACAGTAAGTGCATATTTTCTCAAATTTAAACTATTTGAACTTGAAAAGATGTCTATAAGTTCACTGTATTTAGGAAACCACTTGCAGCTATCTAATGAGGACACATAATTCATTCTCAAAATCTTTTTACACTGTAGTCTGAATTAATGTATTTTCTATTATTTTGCAGTAAAGGTAACAGATTTCTGTAGGCCTTAAAACCACAGAGAATGGTTCCTATTTGAATTGTCTCCTTTAACAGATTTCAATAAAATTGGACCAACTTAAAAAAATAAAATATGGCACAAATGAACCTATTTACAAAACACAAACATATCAAGCTCATGGAGAGCAGATTTGTAGGTGCTAAGGGGGAAGAGGGAGGGAGTAGGATGAATGAGGAGTGTGGGGTTGGTAGATGCAAACTATTACATTTAGAATGGATAAGCTATGGGGTCCTACTGCACAGCACAGAGAACTATGTCCAATCCCTTGTGGTAGATCATGATGGAGGATAGTATGAGAAAAATAATGTATATCTATGTATGACTAGGTCACCATGCTGTACAGCAGAAATGGACACAACAATGTAAATCAATTATACTCTAATAAAAAAAACAACAGAGTATTGGGAAGATAACCACAATGCATCTCAAAAGTCACTCTAGACACTGTTCTTTAAACTTAGTCTTCCAAGACCATGATGCCATTTAGGATGCAAGCCAGAAAACTTGTTGATAGCAGTGCAATCACTGTTTGACTCAGGTACACAGGTTTTGCCAGTGCTCAGCAAAACAGGCTACAACTTTAATAAAGACCATGTTAATAAAATGCTAGATGATTCTTTTAAATAATGACAAATTTGAAATCAAAGTTGAAATCACAGAATATTTGCAGAGAATTAATGATCATCCTATTATTGTTTTCTAAAATAAAAAAAGATGGTGAAAATTACTTTGAATTTAGAGAAAAATATTCCAGTGCTCTTAAACCTGATTTGGAACTAAAATCTTCAGGTGTTTTTGAGGCAGATTTTTCAGAGAATACAAAATCCAAGGATAGTTTGCCTTCTGATAATGATATAGACTTAAATCTGAAGAATTAGATGGATAAGGAAACATATTTGGTTAACCTGCTTTAAAAAAAAAACACTAAAATAAGACTATAAACACAGAGAATAGAACTTTTAAGGAGAGAATTTCAAACACATATGAATATGATACATAAACACTCTCTTATCCAGAACTCCTTTTCTTCACATAAATATTACAAATTCTAAACCACTGGATGGTCAAGGAAATAATCAGTTAAATGGTTCACAAATGTGTTAGTTGTTTCACTGTGAGGATGATGCTGTCAAGAATAAGAAGGATGATGATAATGATTTAAGAATTGGAGATACTAAAAATAGATTTCCCCAAAATTTTCAGGATAAGTTTATTTTTAAAAGCCTTGCCACTTCAAAATTCAGTGAAAGGAGTATTGGGAACAGAAGCAGCCAAATGCAACAGAAAAAATAGCTCTAGCAATAGCCACTCTACTCTACCCCCTTGTAGTTTCCAAGCATCACTGAAGCACGCTTTTGGTTACAGGGTCTTTATAGAGGTTTGATGTGAGTAGAGAACGTGTCCTTTATAAATCCCTTTGAAGCTGTAACTCAGTCAGGAGCGTGTGGCATGATAATTGTGTAAGAAGCTCTGCTGAGTTTAATGACATACAAGGAATTTGGAAGAGTATTGCTAATGAAGCCAATTGCCACGAAACCTGTGAGTCCATTTTGAAGAGAAGAAACAAAATCATCAGGGAAAAGTTTAATCATTACTGGGAACATCTGACGCTTTCTTTGGAACTTCAATAGAAAGAGTTGGTTTGTTTTATTTTTGTTTTTATTTCTTTCCCTTAACATTGCATGTCACCATTGCACATTCTGTGCCACATACTTTGTCACAGCTCCCCTGAAGGTTCGGTGAAAAGTATCAGAAGAAACTACAAAGAAGATTTCAAAATTCAAAGCTAAAAGAGTGAAACAGAAAAACTAGGAACTTAAGAAATGGAGGATTACATCATAAGACCTAATTATGCCTATGTTTAGAACATATGATACGTTTCACAAATTTTTCAGTTAACTTTGCATTCATTAACAGCAAAGTTATTTGCTGTTATTTTTCCATTTTATTAATGATATTTAAAATATTTTTACACCTTTTTAAAAATATATTCTATAAGTATTTTGTATATGTCAATACTTTATTGTTCATATACATTAAAGGGTGAACGTGTTTCAAATACAATTTTTTAATCAATTGTGACATTCTATTTATCATAGCCATTTAAAATAAACTCTTAACATGTCAAATAATTCAATAATTATATTCTATTTTTTACTTTACCATTTCTAAAGTTAATTTTTCTGTACTCCTATTGTTTTTGTGCCTAAGTGACTGTTATGAAATCCAGGCTTCTTTTCCTCTCCTAATAATCTCTCATACTTCATTCATCCCTAAAGGAAAAAAAAGGCGACAATATGCTCTGCAGAAGGAATATAAAAACATGACTTGCTATAACTATATATATGATTTGTATATGCAAAGATGATTTTCTTTTTGCCTTTTTTTTTTTTTGCTTTTAAGGGCCGCACTTGCAGCATATGGAGGTTCCCAGGGGTCTAATCAGAGCTACAGCTGCCGGCCTACGCCAGAGCCACAGCAACGTGGGATCCGAGCCACGTCTGCAACCTACACCACAGCTCATGGCAACGCCGGATCCTTAACCCACTGAGCAAGGCCAGGGATCAAACCTGCAACCTCAAGGTTCCTAGTCGGATTCGTTTCCACTGCGCCACAATGGGAACTCCACAAAGATGATTTTCATTTTGTATATATGGCTAGGAGGAGCAGAAAGGATAAAGAAGATTAGGAAGAAGGGAAAAGGAGGAGGAAGAGATAGGTGGTAGAAGGAAGAGGAGCAGAGAGGAGGGAAGAAGATGAGGAAGGAGGAGGAGAGAGGAGGAGAAAGGAGGAGTAGAAAAATTTTATT
This sequence comes from Phacochoerus africanus, assembly GCF_016906955.1. Taxonomy (NCBI): domain Eukaryota; kingdom Metazoa; phylum Chordata; class Mammalia; order Artiodactyla; family Suidae; genus Phacochoerus; species Phacochoerus africanus. The sequence goes on along the minus strand of NC_062560.1, from coordinate 119,471,770 downwards.
AATCATTAGGGAGCAGTATATTGTATCCTATCCATTCCATGGAATTTTCACAGTTTTAAAATACAGCTATGATGACTGTCAATTTGCCAAAAGGTTTAAAACATAATATGCAGCATAAAAAGCAGACCAGTTACATGCATACAATGCTTATAACTATGTAAAAAGATATATGCTTGTGAGCATTACTTGGAGGATAACATGCAAAAAAAAATTGTTTTAGATCATGGGATTAAGAGTGGAAGGTTATTCTTTTTTTCCTTTTCCAAAATGCTTTACTGCTGTTATATTGTTTTTGCTATAAAATAAAGTGAGGAAATAGATCATTATAATTAATTAATAAACATGGCTGTGAACCGAAGATTTATCTGAGAATGATGTTTCAGCTAAAAAAATTAATCCTTCATCATTCGTTATTTTAAGCGTGGATCTTCCCACCGCCATATAAGATTTAGTGGCAAGGTAAGGGAGCATAAGGAAAAGAAAAACAGTCATAAAATATGGGCAGACTCAACTGAGGAAAAGAAGCTGCCAAAAGAGGCTTAAGTGTGCATCTTAAGAGTACCAGACTGTGAAGCTGGGAAAACAGCATTCGCTTCTAAGTCTCCCATGAAAATGCAATCAGAATTGGAAGATAAGGTGTGTGGAATATAAACTAAAATACATAAGCATCTTCCTTAAAGTGGTAGACTTTTCTTTCTGTGTGCCATTTTTCAATGAATGGATCCCCCAAATGATTAAAACCTAAAATTAGCATTGTCTATTTTTCAGCTAACTCCTGCACAGATTAGGAATGCAACATAGGCTGGAATTTTGCACCTAGGGCAGAGGGTCTATTCTTGCCCAAATACTATGCATAGGCTACACTTGAAAAAGGCTTTAATGGCCCTTTCTTTTCTGGCTATTACTATTCTTAGCATAATTCCTCTGGGTTCACTGGGGATAAGTGCCTCTAGAAGGAAAAAAAAAGGCTGAGACTAGAGGCAAGTGATTTTTCACCTGGAATACACTACAAGGATAGAAAGAGTAGGGTAATTATCTTTAGCAATGAAATTCTCTTTTGATAAAGGTGTGGGGGAGGGGTAATGTGAAGGAATAAATAGGTCAGTTCATTTATTTCAGCTTCCCTAAGTCAGCAGCCCTTTGACTGTTCTAACACAGGAATGGGAGCCCTGACAACTCATGGGTCAGCAGAGCATATGTTGTTCAAATAAAATCTATCAATGAATTGAGATATGGCTAGTCTTCAAAAACCTGTCATTCCTACAAAAGTATAACCAGCTCAGCTCCCACCCCTTGGCTGCACTACATCTCATTATATATATTTTTTAAGGGCCGCATCTGCCGGCATATGGAGGTTCCAGGGCTAGGGGTCGAATTGGAGCTATAGCTGCTGACCTACACCACAACCACAGCAATGCGGGATTTAAGCCATGGCTTCGACCCACACCACAGCTCATGGCAACGCTGGATCCTTAACCCACTGAGCAAGGCCAGGGATCAAACCTGTGCCCTTATGGATACTAGTCAGATTTGTCTCCACTGAGCCACAGTGGGAACTCCTGCACTCTACATCTCAGTATCTGCATTTCACTGACCACTTTTTTTCAGAGCTGGTATTTGGAACCTGTAATCCTTTATAAAATTGCTCATCTCCTTGAGCCACAAATATTTTTCAAGCACCAGCTGAAATTAGGGACTAGAGACTATTAAAATTGCAAGCTTCCTACTGAGCTACAGCCACTGGTCTAGACTGTAACAAAGTCTGATGACTTGGGACGAGTCAAGCAAGCCTCCTACAAGCTTATTAATGTTCAGAATAAAGCAGACTGGCAACATTTCCCTGCTCATCCACTATCCTTTTGCCTGTGAAAATCACTGTTCTTAAAGAAAGCCTTTAATCATTTCTCATCTGATTATCACACCCCAGCCCAGCTCCAGAAATGGGACAGCATCATCCACAACCTGGAATTTCCTATCAAGAGGAGTTTCGAACTTTGCCTACATGCAATGAAACCCATCCCCTGCCCCCACCTCCTCCACGCGCAGCGTCTGGACCCAAACACTGATGTGAAAAAAATCACTTGTAACACGTTTCTAATGTACCACAGATCAAAGCTCTGTCTGCATTACTGATATGAACTAGTTAATAAATCACCAGTGAAACAGATGGATGAGAAAGTGTAAATGGACACTGTTAAGTGAAATAAGCCAGACTCAGAAAGGCAAATTCTGTATGATCTCACTTACATTTAAAAAAAAAAAAAATTGGGAGTTCCCGTCGTGGCGCAGTGGTTAACGAATCCGACTAGGAACCATGAGGTTGCGGGTTCGGTCCCTGCCCTTGCTCAGTGGGTTAACGATCCGGCGTTGCCGTGAGCTGTGGTGTAGGTTGCAGACGTGGCTCAGATCCCACGTTGCTGTGGCTCTGGCGTAGGCCGGTGGCTGCATCTCCGATTAGATCCCTAGCCTGGGAACCTCCATATGCCGCGGGAGCGGCTCAAGAAATAGCAATAGCAACAACAACAACAACAACAACAAAAAAGACAAAAAAAAATTAAACTCATAGAAGCAGAGAGAAGAATGGTGGTTTCAGGGAGGGAAAGGAAATTGGGACATGTTAGTCAAAGGGTACATAGTTTCAGCTACAAGAAGAATAAGTTCTGGAGATAACATATAGCATAATTATAGTTAATACTATACTGTATACTTGAAATTTGTTAAAAGAGTTTTTTTTTTTTTTTACAACCCTATTTTTCACATGTGTTTTTTGGGGTGTTTTTTTTGTTTTGTTTTGTTTTTTGTCTTTTTGCCATTTCTTGGGCCGCTCCCGTGGTATATGGAGGTTCCCAGGCTAGGGGTTGAATCGGAGCTATAGCCACCGGACCCCCAACCCACTGAGCAAGGCCAGGGCTCGAACCCGCAACCTCATGGTTCCTGGTCGGATTTAACCACTGAGCCACGACAGGATCTCCTCACATGTGCTTTTAAACACCTCTCTACAAACATGACAGAACAGGCAACAACACCATTCACTGACACAACACTGTTAAAAGACTTGAACTTTAAGAGCTCTCACTATAAAACAAATAGTAACTATGTGAGCTGATTAATATGTTTATTAGCTTGATTGTGCTGATCATTTTGCAGTGTATATGCATATCAAAACATCACATTGTACACCCTAAATATATACAATTTTTATTTGCCATTTATATTTCAATAAAAGCTGGAAAACAGGGTAAAATGAGGAAGGTGATAGGATAAAAGAAGATGGTTTTACAATGCAGTTTTGCAAGAGAAAGACCTCAAATGGTACTGGTGGATCTGTTCATGAAGAGGACCTATCTGCCTGATGGAGACTGGGAAATCATTAGGAGTGGACCCAAGACTCTCTCCCTGGAGAAATGAAGAGGAAGACAAAGGACAACCAGAAGGCAACACAACAAGGAGTCTCTCAGAGACCTGCCTACCAAGAATATTAAGTCTGCTCAAGTGCTTTCATTTAACAACTAACATTTAGTGAAAACTCTATTTCAGATACTGTTCCAATTGTTTTAATTGTCAACAGCACCCTAGGGGATAGGTAACATTATATCCTCATTGAAAGATGAGGAAACTGAGGCACACATCTCTTTACTACTCCATTAGAATCAGTATTAGAAGTCAGCAAACTTTTTTCTGGAAAGCCAAATAGTAAATATATTTGACACTGTAGGCCACATACCATATCTGTGTCAAGTACTCAACTCTACCATTGTAATGTAAAATCAGAAATAGACATGACCATGTACCAATGAAACTTTCTTTACTGACAAAGTAAATAAAGACAGCCGGACAGATTTGGCCCTAGGGCCGTAGTTTGTAGTCCTGGATCTCCATTTCTGAGGCCATAGGACAAAGTGGTCAGAGACAATGCAGCATCAGGACACCAAACTGTTGCTTGTAGACAGTGGGATTTTTCACTTTCTGTCAGGCTTTTTGGTTTTATGGACCTGCATGGTTGAAGCAGTTTTCTTTAGGTGTACAATGTGTCCAAAGAACATAGCTACAATTTATGAGCCAACAAGACTCCCTGCCTCCAAAAGGAGTCATTAAGAGGGGATGTCAAACATAACCCACACCAGGATATGGAAGGAAATAAAAGCTTGGCATCCTCAGACATGTTCTGAAGCTCCTCCCCCACAATTATAAAGGCCAGAGCCCATGAGAATCTCCCATCCTAAGAACAGTATCGTTTCAGAGAGTATTTAAGGCAAAGGATGAAAGAGCAACGTCCCTATATTGTTTGTAATTTAATTTTAGAAATTTCAGCATAGACAAAGTGTAAATTAACTTTCTCCTACATCCTAGGTTCTGATATTTACCATTTGAAGAGACCTAATCAGGAATGCATACCACAGTTAGTTAGCATCTGAGGGACCCTATTTCTGAGGCCCTCATTCCATGGGAAGATACTACAAATCTTTCTAAATCTACACCAGAGGCTTGGTTAGTTAGCATGAGGATATGTGTCTGTCTAAAAAGTTTACCTCAAGTCTCTCCTGAAGGAGACTGAACAATCAACCTGTCAAGACCAGCAGCTTTGCATATTCAAAGTAGCACCCTAGATATAGAATTCTGTCACCTGAGCCTACAAACATGGTAACTGACTCTGCCTTCATAATATCATGTCTTTGCCTCAGAGTCTTTCATGCAAAGTGCTTTGACTAAGGGTCTAAAGGTCCTAAGGGGACAAAGAGTAGGAACTGCTTACAGAAATAGGTTGTGCAACTGTGTTTGTGCCTGCTCATTAATAAATGTTTGCAAGTGTGCCAGAGTGTGGTCAGTGGCTTGCTTTCATTATACCATACCACTGGTGGCAAGGTTATAGGGGAGGAGATTTTATATATATATATAGTTCCCTTGCACCTTTAATTTTCTGAAGCTACTCATGTCTACTAAGAAACTCTGACAATAGACTGACTGATTGACTTAAGTCCGGTTACACAGATGAGTTCATGTGCTTATGCAGAGTATCTTCTTTGTAAATTATTTTATTCAGTGCCATGGTAGGTACCAAAGATACAGAAAACATAGACCCTATCCTCCTCCAGGAAATCAAAGCTTGGCATAGTAGGGAAAAGAAAATGTTGTGAGTATATTTTCATATTTTTAAGGATTGCTATTTTCAGACTTTGCATTGGATTTTAACTCAATTTATAGAGCTTTATCAGCCACACTGATATACATGCATTTTCACCAATCTAGTTTTACAGCTGAGGAAACTGGAAAATGAAAAGTTATAAATACAGCTCAACAAAAATCTGATTATTTCCCTAAAGCCTTCAAGTATTTATTAGTAAGAATGATTAAAGAGGTAAGTGGGTGGGCACATAGAGGATTACAAGCAAGTTGCAGCTGAATGGCAGAATACAGAAGTAATTCAAAAAGCAAGATTCTTATCCAAATTGAGCCTGAAATCCCTACTACATAACCAATCACAAACAAAAATGTGTTCAAATGCATTGAGTAAATTCTCTCCAAAGAAAACCCACTCAAGTACAGAGTGCAAGCTGTAAACATTTGAGCTGCCACAATAAATCAGTCTCCTGAGATCTTTGCATGAGTGTACACATCTGGCTTTCATGTAGCACATATTGAAACCAGCAACTGACTACTAGATAATCATACTTCTAATTACGCTCCTGAAATCAATATTGTAATTCAAAGGGGTTTTAATTCTAAGCCCAGTCTTGCATTTTAATCTAATCTTGTTTTTTTCTGAAAGGACCACAGTGGCCACCAGTAATAGAATCATCAAGGCAAAGACCAGAGATCACAGAAAAAGACATCTTGTCTTTCTTTTCTTTTCTACTAGCAAGAATATAGGACATGTTAACATTAAGCAGTATCTAAAGAATCCTCTGTCAATCCTTATAATATAGCCGGGAAAGATAGCAGCACTGATTACTTAATGAAAATAATGCTGTAATTCTCCAGATCCCATCCCTGGAAACAATGAAGAAGGTACAGTTACCTGGCTTTGACACAGTCCTTCTATCTTAATGAAAATCAAAACTAAGCAGCTCTATGGTGATGGCCATCATGCTCAAGGAGAATCTTATGATAACCTACTCAATCTCTTCCCAAGTCTCAAAAAAGAAGGCTGATACTCCAGCTTCACACACATACAAAAAGATCTCCAGGTATGGAGTCAGACTATGGAGTCCCATGATGACTTTACAGTACACAAAGTAAACAAAGTCACAGACTAGTGTCTGGAGGTCAGGGTTCCCAGCTACTAGAATGCCAGGAGATCTCAAATATTATTGGTAGCTCTCCAAAGCAAGCAGTGTCACTGTGTCTCCCTTACTTGCATTTTCAAGAATCCCTAGCAGATGGAAAACAACTGAAGCAGCATACCCTCCCTGACCCCATTCTGACACTGGGGTCAGCAGCCTTTGCACCTGTTCCCTCATTGCCTGTTGCATCCAGATCCCTAATATACACACTCTCTTCTCCTCCCTTCCTCTATCTCCATTCCCCAACACCAAACACACTCAAACATACTCTCCTGTGATCTTACGCTTCTGAGAAAAGCCATTCCTTCCTTCAAAATTATTTGGGAACCCCTAAGACAGAATAAAAACTACTACAGAGAAACTATAGACAGATACTTCCATGGATCAAGAGAAGATAATATATTCATTGGTAGATTCAATGAAATCCTAAAGATTATTGCCAACTGAAATTCCAAGCAATTTGGAATGGGGCCCTTTGAATATGAATTTATTTAACAGTGAATTGTGAAGTTGGCAGAAGGGTGAGAGGGCAGGAGCTGAGTTATATTAAATGCACACCTACACCCTCTCAGACAATCAAACAGGCTGAAGGAGAATTAAGACAATCATAGAAAATACAAGAATAAAAAGTAAGGAACAACAAGTATTGAAATGACAGCTTATTCAAGTCATAGGTAGGAAGTTATGTGCTCAGATAACAAACCAAAAAGAGAAAGTAAAGAGATCTATTAGAAAGTTAGCCTTCTATCTCATATTTCAACGAAGAAAAAAAAGGCCTCTGTATAGGAGTTCTATACTCAATGACCAATGAATTAATATTTTTCACTCTGAGGTGGTTACAGAGATTCTTTGTTTTGCAGAGTATTATGGCACAGTCAAATGCACATGGTCTTAGAATGAAATCCATGTTCTTATTAACAAAGCGGTTTTCAACCATGCTGCATATTAGAAATCACCCAGGAGGTTTTCCAACTCTGCCTTCCTGGGCCCCACCCCCAGGTGTTCCAATTCATCAGGAGGGGAGTGAAGAGCTAGGTACTTTTTTATACCCCTTGAGTGATCCTAACGAACACCTATATGTAAAAACAAGATGTTAAGAGCAGATTTCTCAAAGCGTGCTCCCTGTCCCAACATCAGCATCACCTAGGAACTTGTTAGAAATGAAAATTCTGTAGCCCCACTCCAGACTCAATGATTCAGAAAATCTGAGGGTGGAAGCCAGTAAACTTTTACCAAGTCCTCCCAGGGGTTCTCATGCATGCTAAAGTTGGAGAATGGCTGCCACAGAAAAATGGTTCTCAAACTTTGGTTTGTATAAGGATAACTTGGAGAGATAAAATGCAAATCTGATTCAGTAATTTCGAGGTGAGGCCTGAGATTCAGCATTCCCAACATGCTATCAGTTATTAAAATTATGAGTAGCAAGGTCATATAAATAGACTGTACCACTTTGATGAAGAATGGGCAGCAAACCTCATATAAATGCAGATTTCCGGAGTTCCCATCGTGGCGCAGTGGTTAACGAATCCGACTAGGAACCATGAGGTTGAGGGTTCGGTCCCTGCCCTTGCTCAGTGGGTTAACGATCCGGCGTTGCCGTGAGCTGTGCTGTAGGTTGCAGACGCGGCTCGGATCCCGCGTTGCTGTGGCTCTGGCGTAGGCTGGTGGCTACAGCTCCAATTCAACCCCTAGCCTGGGAACCTCCACATGCCGCGGGAGCGGCCCAAGAAATAGCAACAACAACAACAACAAAAAGACAAAAGACAAAAAAAAATGCAGATTTCCTGGTCCAAAAATTCTGGAGTTAGCATATGGGAAGTAAGACCCAGATTTTTAACAATGCGCATTTTAACAAGAAGCTGAGGCAATTCTCATGCAAATGTCCCCAGACCACACTTAGAAACACTGACCTAAACATGAACTTGGAGACTGGACCTGGGGAAGTCACTTAGCCTCTCAATCCTCATTTCCTCATTTGCAGAATAAGGCTAAAAATTCCTATCCCACCACCTCACAGACTTGTTGCCAAGACCAATGGAAAAAAATACAAGTAAATTAGCCAAGTAATTCACACCAAAGTTTAAAGACAAAATCAGAGTTTGGAGTCAGCTACCAGAGTTGTGAAAATGGAAGATGGAATGACCCCTTGAGGATAAGAACAGCAACCCCCTTGAAGCCCCAGGAACAGCATTCCTTGTGCCATAACCAGTGATCTAAACCACATCAAAAACTCAGAACCACTCATAAGGCTGTGCCGTTTTGATTAGACAGATGGAAGCAAAGACTTCTCTTAAAACACAAGTGCATTGGGTGCACACACACACTGATGTGCCATACTGGTTACTTTGGTGCTCCACTCCCATCTCCTCTTCGAGAGTTCTTATACTCATCCCATAACTACTGTGGTCATCAACTGCAGATGTTTGACAACTGCATCACTCACTGCTAATCGCCACCCCCATCACCATAGCACATCCACCAAAATGGTAAGTCAAAAATAATACCCCATCTGATATGAGAAATGGAAGAGATGGATGCCACCCTGAAAGACTTAAAGTATGCAAGAGTGGTCATCTCCATCACACTCCCACTTAGTACACCAGTCTGGCACCTACAAAAACTGAATGGACTATATTATTGACAATGAACTACCACAAATTTAGACAAGAATTAATCCTAAGTATACTTGCTGTGCCATGATGCATCCATGCTAGAGCAGAGTAATATTGATCTGAATTTTTTTCCTTTCTGAAACACTGATTACACTATGGCCAACACAGCAGCTGTAATCTAGGCTACTACATGGTTGAGCTTACAGTAGCTGTCCAGGATCTCTGTGGTTTCTGCAGAGGTCAGACTGTCAAATTAAGTGGAGCTATGATAGGCACCACCACTCCTGCATCCTGGATCTTAAAGTGTGGCACCAATCTGCACTATGCCCTAGCATGGGAAGTGATATTGTTGTGATTTACTGCATTGGATGGGAATAAGGTGGTTTTAGGGGCTTGCATTTGAACTTGGCCACTATACCATCTTCTATCCCACAGGCTAATGACTCAATATAAGGGGCTACTCCCATTCTAAGTATCTCAGTACTAAGTAGTCCAGTAGTAGCCCGTGGATACCAAAAGTGGTAGATGGTCAAGTCCCTTATGTAAAGTGGTGTAGTATTTGAATTTAACCTATGTACATTCTCCTATATACTTTATCTCTAGATGACTTATACCACCTAATACAATGCAAATGCTATGCAAATTGTTGTAAATACCACGTAAATGCTGTGTTAAGGAGTTGCCTGTGCACAAGTTCAATTATTGCTTTTTGGAATTTCTGGAAATTTTTGAGTATTTTTTAATCAGTACTACATTGAATCCCTGGGTGTGAAACCCGTGGATATGGAGAGCTGACAGTATATCTTTGAGGACTGGAGAAATAATCATCAGTTGGGTCATGGGCCCACTGGATCCACTGTTAAGCCACACTTTGCCCAGGACCCCATTTGCCTAGCTCCCTGTGCCCCTTCTCTAACAGGGGAGGAACAATGATGCTTTGGGTCTCTGGGTATTGATATCAAATCAGAGCTTATGCCCAGTATTCCTTGAAGCATCTGGTTATTCCCCTTTTCCTAGTGTACAATCACCAGAGTAAATGACCAGAGGTCTCTTTAGGGAGAAAACCAGAGGAAATATCATAGAATATATTTGCCATAGTGTTTCAGGTTTCCTCTTTCCAGGGACCCAATCATCTCTTCTGTTAGTGGGTTGTGGGTTTGAAATCTAGCTTGGGTTCAAAAATTGTACAAGGTGCCACAGCTTTTTGTTGAGGTAATATTCTCAGTCTCCTGCCATCAATTATCACTTTCTTTGATTAAATGTATTAAGTACAATCCTCACTGGTTGCCCATCCCTGCAGATACCACGTTCTATTAATCATCTCAACTGTTGGGGGATCATGCCCTTTTAGCTGCCTCTCTAATCTGACTGGTCATTACAATAATTGTGACTCCCTGGCTTCTGACCATTAAGCCTCAGAGTTAGCTTCCTTTGACCACTATTCCTTCATGGTTCCATCCTCCCTATCACTAGCAACAAGTTCCAGGACAGCCTTTCCCATCATCAACTACTGCCTGTGGAGGAAAACCACCACTGGACTTCTGAATGATCTGTTACTCCTCTCACCAGCAGATTACTAATGGCCTTGCCATGGAATAGAATCTCTGGTAGTTCTGACCACATTTTATCCACTCCTGAATTCCCACTTTCCTAAACCTTTTCATCCTTTGTCCACTGTTTACCAAGACACTTAAGCACTGTGCAGCATGGACCATTGCTTTTTCCAAGTTTCTAGGAAGTACCTTAGCAGTAAAATTGCACAATTCCCTGTAGTTTTTAATAGGATATTAAATCCAGTATTCTGGGAAAGTGCTCCCAAGTCACTTATATAGTCCTCCTTATATAGTCTTACTATCCAGTTTTCTGGGTCAGGCATCTTCAAAATACAGTCATTCAAGCACATATTCCTTCAGCCACTACTGCTACATGTTGGCTAAATCTTGTAGATCCTTTAAGGTACAGTATTATACCTCTATTATGCTCAGTATGTCTCCACCTGGATTATGTTGTGACATAACCCCACTTATCTTCCTGGTAGCCAGGAGAGGATACATAGCAAATTCTGATGGAGTTCCTATTGCTTTGCATAGGAAAGGCCTCTGCAGTGTTTTCTGAAAACAGAGGTGGTTGGGAGAGAAAGTGATAGCTCTTAATAGAGAATGGCAGATCGCCTCTGTGAGAGTTATAGGAGTCTGGAGCTTCAAAATATTTAGGGCATACAACCATATGTTCCCATCTCATGTGTCAGGGCAGGGTCCCAGATTTTCCTAACTAGGTCCCTGGCCTTGGCATAACAGATCTACTTGGACTGAGCATTCAATTATCTCTAAAGCTCAGTGATTCTGAGTCATTCTTAAGAGCAGGAAGAAGGGATCTTGCCATCCAAGGGCTATTTAGCAATCTTTAGAATCAATTTTTATTGTCATGATGGGGTGGGGGTTCTTCTGCTAAGACACTAGGATACCACCAAACATCTTACAATGTACATGACAAAGAACTATTAAGCCCAAAATGTCAATAGTGCCAAGGAGAAACCCTGCTGCCACGTCCAGTGCTGCACAGCAATGGGAGATCCTGAAAGAGGGACGCCGCCATATAACAAAACACACAAGACTCTTTTACATCTAGAAAGTGGGGGACCAGGAGGCACTCTGGTCCGCAGAACAAAGGTGCCTAGGCTTTAGCCCTCATGACTTTTATTAGGGAAGGTGATGTAGGTTAATGAGCAAAATCAGGTGCAGGTAATGATAAAGCTCTCTCTTAGTGGTTGTGCTTTTGCACGTGTGCCAAATTTGTTTACTGCATCGTTTAGCAGCTTCAGTGGTCTCCAAAACCCAGCTACTATTAAGTCCTCAGTTTGGTTCTCAGCTTCTCGTCTCTCTTTGCAAGACACAAAGGCTTCTTTATAAGCTACCAAAGAGCTCCTCTGTCTTTCATAATTTGTTTCCCACTGCTTGATAACTGCTCTCATCTTTGCATTATCCCTCTCTAAGACACCAATGCATCTTAGCAACCAACTTCACTGTCTTTGTATGCATTTTTTGCTTCAAACATTTTAAATATTGCACTTGCCAGGATATTTCATCCTACAGGAAAATTATTAAATTTTTAGCAATTGGTCCTCCACCTAGTGCTAGGGATTATCCTCCCTAATATCCCAGGATGGTGTCCTCACTGTCAGTCACACAGTGAATGATTCAGTCCCCAAATCATACCTCAGTACCTACTTTATTACACTATTTCTGTTACCACTGTGTCATTAAGTCCTCCAGTAAGCTGATGCCAATATACAGTTAAGAGTATCAAAGATGTTTTGGAGAGAACACTTGTGAAAGTAAAAGGGCGAACGTAGGATTGTGTAGGAGGAACCCTCAGACCATGATACAGACCTGACACAATGCTGTTACACAACATGTTGCTCCTTTAGAGGAGTTCACAACTGGCCAGAAATGGTTAGGCCTTTACAACAGTTTCTTCTGTCACTGGCTGGAGCCACCCTAGAAGTACATGATTCCTGCTCAAAAGTCAAAGGAGATGTGAAGGAGTTAACATCTAGAAAGTGTTAGCTTACCACATTCCTCACATCTGGGCAATGTGTCCTTTCTTGAAGCAGAATCTGAGTGGTATAGAGTGGAATCTCTAGGTCTCTCAACATGGTAACCCGGGGCTCAGGGAAGATAATCTACATCACTAAACCAGGCAAGCTATTTAGGCCAATAAAGGTGCCCGCTGAGGGTGAAAGGAATCTAGAAAATGTCATGGAGGAGGATTATATGTATCATTTGTAGTCTCAAGATCAAATGCAGTAGCAGGGCTGTCATTTGTCCTTTTAACCCTTCCCTTTTAAGGTTCCCCATGAAATAAAACTAATGAGACCAACCAAATTTCTGAACAAACTGTTCCAGATTGGGCCAACTTAACATAAGGGACAAGTCGTTTTGAGCACTGTAGAGTGATGCTGTGCAACACCTGTATCTTCTTGGGTGATATACTGGAAGGGGGAAGGAAGGAGGGAGGACTTCTCATTATTACTGGCTGACAGCTAAGCCCCTCCCTAAACATTCTCCTTGCCTAAAAGGACTCGCCTCAACTTATGCTCCTCACCAGGGGTTTTCTACAGCTAATGACTGGCTGTGAAAGTGACACAAAGATCCAGCTGTGAAAGTGACACAAAGATCCAGCTGTCTCACCTCTATTTGAGATAACTCTAACAGGCCATCTCTGCCCGCCCCCCCCCCCCCCCCACGCTGCATAAGGTTGCCAGAGGCCTCCGTTGTAAACTTATGCTAGCTTCTCCTTTTGTTCTACTCTGCCTTCCTCACTTCCTTGTAGGTAAATCTCCCAACAGCCCTCCACAATACACATGCACCCGCCTCTCCACCTCAGACTCTGTTTCCAGGGAACATAATCTACATTTACTTATTTGGATGTCAGCTGCTATACTTAATTTATTCCAATAAATAAACTATTTTTCTATATAAAATGTGTGTGCAATCATGATAACGCTACCTTTTTTCCATTCTAGGGTCAAACTGCTATTTTAATATAAAGATACCACATTCAGTACATGCACAAAGACTTGCTGTGGCTTGAATGTTTGAAATCTTAATGCCCAAGGTGATAGTTTTAAAAGATGAGGCCTTTGGATGGTTACTAGGCCATGTGTGTGGAGACCTTAGGAATGGATTAAGTTCATTGTTGCCGTGAGCTGTGGTGTAGGCTGCAGACGCGGCTCGGATCCCGCGTTGCTGTGGCTCTGGCGTAGGCCGGTGGCTACAGCTCCGATTCGACCCCTAGCCTGGGAACCTCCATATGCCGCGGGAGCGGCCCAAAGAAATAGCAAAAAGAAAAAGGAAAAAAAAGAATGGGATTAGTGTTCTTTTAAGAGACCCCACAAAACTCCTTAGTCCCTTCTACCATGTGAGGACACAGTGACAAGGCAGCAGTCTACCACCAGCAAGAGGGACTTCACCAGAATCCAACTATACTGACACCCTAATCTTAGATTTCCAGCCTCCAGAACTGTGAGAAATAAATTTCTATTTTGTATATAAGCCACCCAGTCTGTGGTGTTTTATTGTTTTAGCAGTCCCAAAGGACTAAGGCAAGATTGAAGTGTAATTTTTAATCTATCCTTTCTTAGAGTGGACAATTTTAATCCTGGGGAAACTTTTATTTTTCTACTATGAAAATATTATCCATCAGCTGGCATATTTTAACCAGATATGGGTAGTTCTACAAATGGCTGAGAAAATTTATCTAAGCAGACCCTGTCCTCCTCCTAAACAATTATAGCTTCTCTTGTTATTTTATCTCGTCCTTGGAGTATGCTGTAATTATAGGTATAAGTCTATGAAGTACAAAATTCACCTGTTTTTATTTGGGGATGGGGTAGAGAGTGGGAATTAACCAGGACAGCAAAGAAGAACTAGGAAACTTCATCAATAAGGATTCAGTAACACATATTATTTGACGTATTTCTATGCCATTTGCAGCAACATGGATGGAACTAGAGACTCTCATACTGAGTGAAGTCAGTCAGAAAGAGAAAGACAAATACCATATGATATCGCTTATATCTGGAATCTAATATATGGCACAGGAGTTCCCGTCGTGGCGCAGTGGTTAACGAATCCGACTAGGAACCATGAGGTTGCGGGTTCGGTCCCTGCCCTTGCTCAGTGGGTTAACGATCCGGCGTTGCCGTGAGCTGTGCTGTAGGTTGCAGACGTGGCTCGGATCCCGCGTTGCTGTGGCTCTGGCGTAGGCCGGTGGCTACAGCTCCGATTCGACCCCTAGCCTGGGAACCTCCACATGCCGCGGGAGCGGCCCAAGAAATAGCAACAACAACAACAAAAAAGACAAAAGAAAAAAAAAGACAAAAAAAAATATGGCACAAACATACCTTTCCACAGAAAAGAAAATCATGGACTTGGAAAATAGACTTGTGGTTGCCAAGGGGGAGGGGGAGAGAGTGGGATGGATTGGGAGCTTGGGGTTAACGGATGCAAACTATTGCCTTTGGAATGGATTATCAAAGAGATCCTGATGTGTAGCACTGGGAATTATGTCTAGTCACTTATGATGGAGCATGATAATGTGAGAAAATAGAATGTATACATGTATGTTTAACTGGGTCACCATGCTGTACAGTAGAAAAGAAAATTGTACTGGGAAAATAACAATTTTAAAAAATTTTAAAAAGGATACAATAACAGGGGAAGAGAGACTCTGCCGCTGCATGCTTTTTATGTTGTCTATAATTTATATTAAAATATTTCAGTACAGACAGCGTGACATACACAAGTGACTTAGTTTTAATCTATACCCTTAGGAGGAGTTAATTAATATTTGAAGTGCCCTAATCAAGAATACACAATATCTGCAGTTGGTTTTGAAAGGCTCTAATCAGGATGAACTATCATTTTCTTAAATTAAATAAGAGGTTTGGTTCATTAGCTTAAGGGGCATTAGAAATAAGTTTTTGTGGTTAATTTAGTGCTGGTTAATACATGCAGATTGGCTGGAAATATTGTAATGGCGCCTCCATTCTTACACTGTCATTACTGGTGAGCACAGCATTCTAATACTCTTCAAAAGTGTGCTCTGTGCCTAAGGATCTTTTCTGTTACATATCCCACCCCTTCACAGAAAACCCTTGTCACCAAATCCAACTAGAAGATTAATGGAATTGCACCTGATTACAACAACTGCCTGAAGTAAACTATTCATGCAAGGTTCTTGTCTAAATACCTAAAGGACAGAAAGCTGGAATTTCATCAAGAATGGGTGCATGCTTGTTAATGAGTGTTTGTTCATTGACTGAATTTGGTATGCAACTTATTTTCATTGAAATATAGAATTGAAAATAAGCTTATGGGTTTGCCCTACCCAATTCCTGGAAGCTACCAATGAACTGACAACTAAGAATGGCCAAACTGTTTTAATTTCACCATAAGTTCCCACTTCCTACATGGAGGAGTAAGCATGTAACAAACTGTCCCTCCTGAAGATAATAACGATAACCTTCAGGAAAAAACAAAATTCAAAGATATCTATATCTTGTACATCCTATGTACAAGAAACTAAAACATGAATTTCTTTTCAGAAAGCATGTAGCAGTCTTTTAAGAGGGATAAAAACAAGACGATAAGTAACCGAAAAAACAAATAACAAAATGGCAGATGTAAATACAGCCATATCAATAACATTAAATATT
Organism: Phacochoerus africanus; assembly: GCF_016906955.1. Lineage (NCBI taxonomy): Eukaryota > Metazoa > Chordata > Mammalia > Artiodactyla > Suidae > Phacochoerus > Phacochoerus africanus. The sequence continues at coordinate 119,455,658 of NC_062560.1, read as the reverse complement.
AATAGACTAAACCATTCCAGTTAAAAGGTCGAGATCATCAGAATAAATGAAGAAATCAAGGCTCAATTATGTGCTATTCACAAGAGACATATGTTAAATATAAAGGCAAAGATAGGTTGAAAACAAATGGGTAGAATTAAGATATACTGTGCAAGCATTATGCATAAGAAGAGGGGCTATACTAATATCAGATAAAATAGATTTTAAGGAAAAGAGTATTAACAGATCTAAAGAGGAAATAGGGAATATGTAAAAATAAAAAATGCATCTGTATTTAATAACAGCATCTCAAAAGACATGAAAACTAAAGGGAAAATAGACAATTCCCAGTTATAGTGGAAAAATTTTTTCTTTTGTCTTTTTCAGCCACACCCATTGCATATGGAAGACCCCCAGCCAGGGATCAAATCTGAGCCCCAGCTGTGGCAACGCCGGATCTTTAACCCACTGCACTGGGCCAGGGATCAAACCCATGTCACTGCAGAGACAACACCAGATCCTTAACCTGCTGGGCCACAAAGGGAACTCCTATAGTGGAGAATTTTAACAGCCCTTTTTCATCAAATGATAGAACAACTAGACAAAAATTCATTAAAAGTTTGGAAATTAAATAACGTATTTCTAAATAATCTATAGGTCAAATGAAAAATCAAAGACAAATTAGAGGAGTTCCCATTGTGGATCAGCAAGTTAAGGTATTGATGTTGTCTCTGTGAGGGTGCAGGTTTGATCCCTGGCCTGGCTCAGTGGGTTAAAGATTTGGCATTGCCATAAGCTATAGTATAGGCTGCAGATGCAGCTCAGATCTGAGATTGCTGTGACTGTGGCTAGGCTGCAGTTGCAGCTCCAATTCGACCCCTAGCCTAGGAACTTCCATATGCCACATGTAGGGCCATAAAAAGAAAAAAAAATTAGGAACTATTGGAAAATTAATGATAATCCAATACAAAAATTTGTGTGATGCAGCTAAAGAAGTACTTAGAATTTTTAGCTTTAAATAGTCATATGAGAAAAGAAGGAACACATACTAATCAGTGAATTAAGGTTCTCATCATGAATCTAGGAAAAGAACAAGTCTAAACAGATTAGAAGGAAAGGAAAATAAAGAGCAGAAATCAACAAAATAGAAAATAGGCAAACACTACAGAAAATTCACAAGACCAAAAGGTAGTTCTTTGAAGAAATAAAGAAAATTGACAAATCTCTTACTAAAGAAAAAATACAAAAAAAATTTTTAATGAGAGGAACCATCAGTAGAGATTATAATGACAATAAAAAGATTTATCATTTTGAATAACTTTACACCAATGACATGAAACAAGTAATTTTTTTGGAAAATACAAGTCAATATCTTAATATCTTAATGTTATTTGATGTATATTAAGTAAGTTATTTTTCTCAAAATTCCTCTAATCAGGAAACATCATGTTCATGTAGTTTCACTGGTGAATCCTACCAAATTTCTGACAAAAAATAACAACAGTCTTATATAGAATTCTTCAGAAAATAGAGGAAAAAGAAACACTTCCCAAAACAGTTTATGAAGCCGACATCATCTTGATACCAAAACCTAACAAAGACTCTTACATAAAAAGAAAATTACAAACCAATGTCCCTTAGAGCATAGAGGCAAAAATTTTTAACAAAATTATGGCAGATTTAATCCCACAACACACAAAAAGGCAAACACAAAATGACCGGTTAGTATTTACCCCAGTAAAGCAAGATCGGTTTAACATCTGACAACCGATTATTGTAAATCACCATATTATCAGCCTTAAAAACAAAGCACTTGTGATCAAAAATTGATGTTGAAAAAATAACTGACACATTTCAATACCCATTAATGATAAAAGTGCTTCACCAAACTTCAGTTCTTACCATACTTAACTGTTAAAATGTTGAATGCTTTCCCCTCATGTGAGAAACAATGCAAGTATGTCTGGTCTCACCACTTCTATTCAACATGGTACTCAAGGTCCTAGCCAGGACATTAAGGCAAGAAGGAAAAATAAAAGGCATAAAGACTGGAAAGAAATAAATAAAATTACTTCTGTTTACAGATGACATGACCATTTACATAGACTATCCCAATGACTCAACAAAGCAAATACTAGAATAAATAGAAAAGTTGTAGGGTATAAAATTAATATGCAAATAGTAATTCTATTTCTTATACCAGCAGCAAACCTCTGGAAAATTAAATTTTTTTAAATTTCATTACAATAACATGAAAATCATAAAATACTTAGGAATAAGTTTAATAAAAGATGTATAAAACTTTCACCAAAAACCGTATAACATTACTAAGAGATGTTTATAGGAAATCTAAATAAATGGAGAGATATACTCTGTTCATGGATTGGAAGACTCAATATTGTTACAATATCACTCCAGCTCGAATTGACCTATAGGTTCAAAGTAAACCTAATCGAGATATCAACAGGCTTTTCTGTAGGAATTGACAAGGTGTTTCTAAAATTGATATGAAAATTGAAACCTAGAATAGACAAAGCAATTTAAGAACACAGTTGAAGGACTTCCACTATCTGATTTCAAGCCTTAATATAAAGTTATAATTAAAAAGTCAGGGAACCCTCCTGCACTGTTGGTGGGAATGTAAGCTGGTACAACCACCTTGGAAAACAGTATGGAGGTACCTTAGAAAACTATCCATAGAACTACCATAAGACCCAGCAATCCCACTCTTGGGCACATATCTGGACAAAAACTCTCCTTAAAAGAGACACATGCACCCGCATGTTCATTGCAGCGCTATTCACAATAGCCAAGACATGGAAACAACCCAAATGTCCATTGACAGATGATTGGTTTAGGAAGATGTGGTATATATACACAATGGAATACTACTCAGCCATTAAAAAGAATGGAATAGTGCCATTTGCAGCACCATGGATGGAACGAGAGACTCTCATACTGAGTGAAGTCAGTCAGAAAGAGAAAGACAAATACCATATGACATCACTCATATCTGATATCTAATATACAGCACAAATGAAACTTTCCACAGAAAAGAAAATCATGGACTTGGAGAACAGACTTGTGGTTGCCAAGGGGGAAGGGGAGGGAGTGGGAGGGACTGGGAGCTTGGGGTAAATAGATGCAGAATGTTGCCTTTGGGATGGATTAGCAATGGGATCCTGCTGTGTAGCACTGGGAACTCTGCCTAGACACTTAGGGTGGAACACGTAATGTAAGAAAAAAGAATGTATACATGTAAGTGTAACTGGGTCACCATGCTGTACAGTAGAAATATATATATATACATATAAATAAATGATAAAAAAACTTTAAAAAATTAAAAGTCATCATGATTTCAGCAAAAGAGTAAATATGTACATCAATAAAACAGAACAGAAATGCTAGAAACAGACTGCCCCCCCAAAATCAACAGATTTTCATGAAAGTTTGCAAGACAATTAAATGGGGAAAACAGTTTTTTCAAAAAAAAGTTGAATAACTGTATATTTGTTTTCTAAAAAAGAACATTGTCTGTTACTTAATTTGAAATGTATATTAGATCTGTGCGTATGTATAAAAGCTCAAACTAAAACTTTCAAGAAAACTTAGGAGAAAATCTTTGCAACCATGAGGTCAGCATAAATTTCCTAGAACATAAAAATTATGAAAAAATACAAAAATAATTGATAAATTTAACTTCATCAACATTAAAAACTTTTACTCTTGAGAGACAGCGTGAAAAAAAAAAGACAATCCAGAGAATGGTAGAAAATATTCACAATGTATATAGTAATTATTTGTATGCAAATTTTATAAAGAACTCTTACAAATAATAACCACACTACCCAATAAAAATGAGCAAGATTTGAGATGATGAATACCATTAGTCATCATAAGAAATGTAAATTAAAAGCACAATGAGATACCCCAGAACACTGTTAGAATGATTAAATTAAAAGACTGCTCTTTAAAAAAAAGACATATCTTAACAAATACTGGTAAGGTTTAGAGCAACTGGAACTTTCATACACTGCTGATAGAGATATAGCATGGTTTAGCCCAAGCATTTGACATTTTCTTAAAAATTTAGACATATGTCTGCCATAAAACCCAGTGTTCCACTCCTGGGTGTTTACTCAAGAGAAATTAAAACATATGTCCACACAAATGTTCATAACAACCTTATTCATGAGAGGCATAATCTAGCAACAATCTTAATGTTCGTCAATTGATAAATGAACAAACGAACCTGTGAAATAGTCATAAAATACTAATCAGCAATTTTAAAAAGGAACTAGTGATACATGCATCAGCATAGATGAATCCCAAAATAATTGTGCTCATGAAAGAAGCCATTCAGAAAAGAGTATATACCATGCAATTCCACTTACATAAAACTCTAGAAAATGCAAACTAATCTCTAGTGAAAAAATACAGAGCATTTGTTGTCCAGGATTAGGGGCAGAGAGAGGGACAAACTCCAAAAGTCCAAGAGGAATACTGTTTGGGATGATGGAAATGTCCTGTACCTTGATTGTGGTGATTGTTTCATGTGTGTATAAAACTACCAAACTCATCAAACTGTACAATTTAAACTGATGCAGTTTATTGAACATAAATTACACCTGAATAAAGTAGATATTTTTTAAGTCCACTTCAATAGTAGAGCAGAAATAACCCATTTTAGCAGGGTTCAGTGAATAGGTTTGTCTCGTTGCTGTTCGAACGCATATGGTAACTACTTTGATGTAAACTTGTCTCAGGGCTCAGGATGCTTTAAACTAGAACCTAAAGCAAAATCATCTGGTTCAGTCTCTCAGAATAGAGAATTAACTGAGACCAAATGAGATGAAAGATCTTCCCCAAAATCACAATTCCGGTCACCAGCAGAGCCAGGAAAATAATTTGGATTCCACAGTATCCAGTGCTTTCTGCCATAATACAGAAACTGCTCACAAAGTTTTGACTTACCCAATTGCATGGATACCAAGAAGTCACAGGCCAGAACAAATGGCCAACACTGCATTCCACCAATAAATGTCATTAGCAGTCATTTTTATACTGTAACTCAGAAACAAATGGGCTTGAGAATTGCCTTTAGGAAACTGGAACATAACTGGTTCATAAATACAATAGTTGCTGTATATTCCATGTAATAGATAATTGTAGTTCTTATTCCAATGTGCTCAACTCCCAAGAGCCATGAGGGTAATTAAACCCATAACTCATACATATATCAATGGCACAGCCAAGTATTCATCATGTAAATCTTGAAAATCAATTTTTAAAATTAAAAAATTAATTACTAAGGAAGTGTAAGTAATTAACAGCAAGAATTCACCATTAAAATAGATTATTTTTCTATGTTGATATTATCAACACTGACAGTTATCACTTGGAACCCAGTCTTTTATAATATTACTTTGGACAAGAGGAATTTGCCTAGCAGCATTTCATACAGTCACTCCAGCTCTTCTATTTCATTTGTTGCAATACTTAAACCTAAGCCATATTTTCCTATATTCCATTAAAGTATCTAATACTTTTTCTCAAGCTGAGGCAATTTTGCAAACAACTTTAGGATACTTGATCATATATTTCCTTTAAAATAAAAATTAAAACATTTTCATGTAATAATCCTTCCTCAACCCCAATTTTTTTCTTTCTGTAGCAGTAACCCAAGCAGTGTTTCTCAAGGTAACAGATTTTATTTAAGCCAAATGTACTTCATCCTCACAAATTCAAAGCAGTATCTGCTACTTGTCATTGGATAGGTGGAAAATTAGCCCTGCCTTCGCATTCACAGAGCTTCCTCTTCCTATTTTTTTGGGTCGTACTGCTTCCCTGGTCATGGCTAAACTTGGCTGGTAAGAAGCTGTGGTAACTTTCAGAGCAGACTTGACCAGGAAACATGTTACTACTAACCTTCTCAGAAGAGTTTCTGGAATGGTAAGCTTCGACTACAGCATTTCCCTTTTGGGAAAGAGTTAAGCCACACATGAGAAAAGAACTTATAAGAACGAACGATTTAACTACTTAGAAGTCACTCAGATTTCTTCCTCTAAATGATTCACTTGTCCACAATACCTGGGAAAGCACTCATTGACAACTACTTGTATGAAATATTTGCTTTACTACTGAGACTAAAACTACTGTTATTCCAAGGCCCAATCTATTTACATGGCTGGTTGAGGAAGTGTGTGGGGAGCAGGGAAAGGTAGCATCTAATCAAAGGGCAAACATCTTCTTAGAAATGTTTTTGAAGGTGCACAATGTTCTCTTACCAGGAACACTGCTGTTTTTTAACAGAGAAATAATTATGAACCTTTAAATGTAGCCAGAACATCCAGATAAGCGCCCCTGTTTCCAAAGCACAAGATAGAAGAGCTTGGCAAGGCAACACAACCCTGCTTTTGGTAATATTTTAAAACTGTATACAAATTTTCTATTTTTTTTTCCAAAGGCATAAAGAACAGACAAAACATCAAGTCATTACATTTAGGTCCACTGGGCTGCCTTCTCTGTGCCCCACCTATGCCCACCATTCCCTGCAGAGAATATCTAGGGAAAGGGCAACACAAGGCTGAACTTGGGATAACCATTTGAGAGAGGATCCCATAAAATGAGAATCTGATAATATTTGGTGCCGAAGCCAGACTCCTTCTCAGAAGATTTCATGCTCAGAGGAATGAAGGTGGGGCTCATTGAGAGTGGAATCACATATAGCAGAATTCCTGTAGAATATAAAATAGGCTACCTTATCTGAGGACCCAGAATAATAGAACCCCTTCATTTTGGCCTCGGCGGTGTTATGATATATAAGCATGGAATTTCGCTAAAGATAGAAGTCCCTTGTTGTTTACTGTTTGACTGAAAGAAACCACGTTTAGTGGCTTCTAGGACAGCTGTGTCAAGCAGCAGAGTCACTGGAGTACAAGAAAGCAACCACAGCAACAGCAGGGAAGGCGGTCATATGGAGATTACAAGAAGCTTCTAGAAAAAAAAGACATGCCTTCTAGCCCTGAGTACCACTTATCAATTGCATCTTGAACCCCAACTTATTGAGCTATAGAACCTGGCCTACACATATAGGCCTCAGGGTAACTATAAGATCAAACGAGATGATCCATGTATATAAAGACATTATAAAGAGCTTTATAAAGCTTTTTGTAAACTTTGTAAAGAGCTAGAGAATATATGTTAACACAATGATTGTATTATTAAACTTACCGTGACTGGCAAAGACCACTGAGTTCCGGGGGTCGGGGGAGGGGGGGGGGGAATAAGATGGACTCCAAGCGCTAAGGTAAGGTCAATCCTCTTCTTTTGTGCTTAGTCTAGTTTCACTTGCCTATAGGAAGCCATGTGCAGAGGCCTCATCCCAAACAGTCCAGATTAGAGTTCTCGGTGCAGCACTCCGGCTTCCAGCATTCCCTTTAGAGAAGCCCAGCAGGGAAGCGCCGTCCTGGCACCTCAGTTTGAAATGGCCGCGGTGGGCTGTGAGCAGAGATGATGCGCAACCGGCACTTGGATCCGGGGCTGTGAGCAGCAATGTGCTAGCACCAGACTCGCGAGACCTCCAGGAGAACTCGCGAGACCTTCAGGAGAACCCATGAGAACTCTAGGAAAACCCCGCGAGAATTCCACTCCTCCCTGTTGCCTGCCAAGAACCCTATAAATCAGCCCCGCCCCTGGCCTTTCGAGGAGAGCCAGTGCTCTAGAGTGGAAGCAGGTGCCTCTCCGTTCTGCCATCAGAGCATAAAGCTTTCCTTTGCTTTACTTGGGGCCTGGCTTGAAAGAGTTGGTAACATTATTGCATTAGTTCTTCTAGTTAATTTTTCTCTAATTCCCAATTAGATGTTATCAATAATTTTGCAAGATCTAAACGACATTTCTGAAGTGTGGATTTATTAAGCTGTGATATTCACCAACATTTATATTCCTATACTTTTTATTTCTATCTTTGATTTCCAACTAGAAAGACCCCTTTCTGAAAATATTCCTGGACTTCTGATACACTTAAGGAATTACGTTTTGGGCTCAGGTAAACAATGCTGAAGGCATAGTTCTTCAGTAAGACCCAGTGGTTATCATCTCTCAGAGGTAGTAAGGTCCAGGAATCTGCATATTTAATGGGAACCCACTGCCAAGCCTTTTCGATGCAGGTAGTTCCTAACTAAACTTTAACATACTTATTTGCTGGTAAGAATTATTTAGAGTGCTTAATAAACATACAGATGGCCAAGCCTCTTCCTGGAAAATCTGTTTTAGTAAGTTTGAGTTAGGGCTTAGGAATTTGTGTTTCGAATAGACACCCCCAAGTGATTGTGATCGTGGACACAATGCTTTACACCACACCTTGAGAAACACTTGTAGAAAAACCATTGTTTATTCCAAAAGTGGGGGAAACTGTTTGGGACTCTCTTCAGCATTAACCTTTTCTAAACAAAGTCAGTATAATTATTTATTACTCTTTAATAGGTTGTTTAAGAAGAAATCATTTTCAGTGAAACACTTCTTGACCAATGAAAGATATTGTATATTTAACAGTGGGTGATATAAAAACTGAGATTAGATACTGTCATCAACTTTAGACAACTCTGTCTTATACCAGCATTTAACCTGATATTATCTTTCCTACCGCAGGTGGACTCGTTCTAATTTTTATTTATCCCATTATAAAAATCTCCTCATATCTGGTCTGATTAGCAATCACTGCTTCACAATTTACTTCAATTTAAATTAGAAACTTTGTGCCATTTCGAAGTTCATAGTATTTTTTTTTTTAATGAATCAGGTACGAAGAAGTGTCAAACAATAAGAATCTCTTTAAGTGCTGCATGCTGGGTGATAGAGAAATCTATAAAAAGAAATTCAGCTGCTTCCAGCAGAGGAGGTGGAACTGTTGAAGGGAACTGTAACTCTGAGTCATAGAATGTCTAAACATATATTTTGTGCTACAGGAGAATGAAATGTCTTTCTGAATGGTATGAAAAGACTCCAATTGGCATAAAAAGACAGTGTATGCTGTAGGTGCATGGCTCCAACAACTCTTTAAAGCATATGAGAATAAAAGTATTATATGAAAGTCTCTAAACAGTTCTGTTTTGTGGATGCCTTCTCAAAAGCCATCATTCCCTTCGGTGTTTATTGCTTTTACCAAACCTTCCTACACCTCTGCAGGATCAGTGAACTATCCTTGACCATGTGATTAACAGAGGTTGTTTCAGATATTTTCTGCACCAGAGGGGTAGCTAAATCAGATAGGAAAAGTCACAGCCAGGAGAAAAATTGTGAAACTTCAGTGGGCACTACAAGTCTTACTCTTATCTCTAGAGATAGTACTGATTTCTAAAAAACTGGAGGTTGTAAATAGGTCAGCTGACAGATAACAAGTGATAGGCTAGCTCCTGCAGCAAATCATGGCTCAGCCTAACATTTTAACCCTATACTCCCTTAATATGTATCATATTATTCTGTCCTATTATGAAAGTAACACGTGAGCATTATAGGAAAAGAGAGAAAACTGGGAAGAACACCACAGTAATCATTTACTTTAGACACACTGCTAAAAAATAACTGTGTTCAGTGACGTGACATGGGAAAGATACAGCACATTCTGAGAGTTGGAGGAAGAAATGTATATTGAGAGGCAGCCTGAAGGGATAAAGAAAGTATGTGTTCTTATCCATGTATTTCTCTTTTCAACTTCCCTGCTCACTCAACCTTTCCTGCCTCTATTCCCAGCCCCCAGGCCTTCTGCTACATTCTTTGGAACTCCTAGTCTGTGTTCAGCAAGGTCCTCTAAATCCTCAGCTAATGCCTCCCCAGCATTAATGTGTATTTGAATCACCTGGAAATCTTGTTCAAATGCAAATTCTGATGTAGAAGGGGCCTGAAATACCGCCCTTCTTACAAGCTCCTAGCTGACAATGATGTCTGTCAGTGGGACAAATTTTGAGTAGAAAGTCCTAAACCACTTGATTGATCATTTCATCACATAAATGTCATTTGAATCTAGCTGTCCTCTAAAGATAACGCCTGCTCTTCAGTCCACTAAGTGGGGACAATTTTGTCCCTCACACCCTACTTACCACTTTTAAAGTGCCACGTTAAGACAATTATTTTCATCTACTTTTTGTGAGAAAAAATAAAATCCAGTTCTTTTGGGGTTCGTGACATCCAGTTATGCGATACCCTCTCTCTCTCTATGGCAATCATTCACCAACTCCTTGTCACTCTTCCTCATTGATTGAAGACACTGACACATAGCATGTGTGACAGGACTACACACAATGAGGAATTTTATAAGAATAGCTGAGAGTTGCTGAAGAAATTCACGAAATCTCCCTATCAGATTTACATATAGTTATAAATTTTTAGTCACTATGTAAGAGCCAAATAGCCATTTGCCGAAATTTGTTCTTCCATTTTCAGTACACGGACTAAGAGAAAAGCAGCTCTGACATCAGAGAGCTGGCAGGTGCTATCACAAGGTCTGAGTGTTGTTAGGAGCTGGCCTGACACTCAAGAGCAAGGACTTCACACTCTCCTATTGAACATGAACAGTTTCACAGAACATTAACATCAAACAAGGCTAATCTGTGACCATGATGGATCAAGACAAATATATAGTCAATAATCACATGTGAACACAGATAAAAAGTAAATGTTTTGCAAACACAAAAACAACCAAACATCCCTAACTTGGCTAATGTAACTGATGCTTCTGTACCAATTACAGCTTTAGTTTGTGTTAGTTTTCATTGTTCCCAGACATAATTTACTGTGATACCCAATCATAAAGTTACCCCTATTTCCTCACAGCACTCAATTTAGAGCAAAGCCCTGCTTTCTTAAACTCTCCCCCAAATCACCTAACTCAATCCCATAGTCTACATAAGCCAGATCTAAGACCATCTTCTTGAGAAGCCCTAGGGTTCCCCAGAATGCATGTTCTCCCCTCTCAAATGAATAACAAATAAACCCAATTTTTTCAACTTATCTTACATCACACACCAAAATCAACTCAAAATGGATTAAAGAGTTAAGAAGTTAAAGAGTTAAGTACTCCTAAGAAGAAAATACAGGGAAGAATCTTCATGACCTTGGTTTTGCCAGTGATTTCTTGAATGTGACACCAAAAGTACAGGCAAAAAAAAGCAAAAGTAGAAAACTGAGATTGAATCAAATGAATAAGATTCTTCACAGCAAAGGAAACAATCAACAGAGTGAAAAGTCAACCTACAGAATGGAAAAAAAATTTTTCAAAACATATATCTGATAAGGGGCTCACATGCAAAATATAAAAGGAACTCATACAATTCAACAGCAAAACAAAAAAAATTTTTTAATGATTTTAAAATGGGCATTTTTTCCAAATAAGACATACGGATGGCCAACATACACAGGAAAAAATGCTCAACATCACTAATCATCAGAAAAATGGAAATCAAAACCACAATGAGGAGTTCCCATCGTGGCTCAGTAGTTAACGAATCCGACTAGGAACCATGAGGTTGTGGGTTCGATCCCTGGCCTCACTCAGTGGGTTGAGAATCCAGCATTGCCATGAGCTGTGGTGTAGGTCGCAGATGTGGCTTGGATTCTGTGTTGCTGTGGCTCTGGCGTAGGTCTGCAGCTACAGCTCCAATTAGACCCCTGGCCTGAGAACGTCCATATGCCACGGGTGCGGCCCTAGAAAAGACAAAAAAAAAAAAAACACTTCACACCTATTAGAATGGCTATTATCAAAAGATAAGAAATAACAAATGTTGGCAAGCATGTAGAGAAAAGGGAGCCCTTGTGCACTATTTCTGAGAATGTAAATTGGTGCATGCACTATGGAAAACCATATGGATGTTCCTTAAAAAATTAAAAATGGGGAGTTCCCATCGTGGCGCAGTGGTTAACGAATCCGATTAGGAACCATGAGGTTGCGGGTTCGGTCCCTGCCCTTGCTCAGTGGGTTAACGATCCGGCGTTGCCGTGAGCTGTAGTGTAGGTTGCAGACGCAGCTCGGATCCCGCGTTGCTGTGGCTCTGGCGTAGGCCGGTGGCTACAGCTCCAATTCAACCCCTAGCCTGGGAACCTCCATATGCCGCGGGAGTGGCCCAAGAAATAGCAACAACAACAACAACAAAAAGACAAAAAAAAAAAAGACAAAAAAGACAAAAAAAATTAAAAATGGAACTACCATGTGATCCAGCAACCCCACTTCTGTGTATATATCCTAAGGAAATGAAATTAGCATCTTGAGTTATCTGCTCTCCTGTCTTTATTTCAGCATTATTCACCATTGTCAAGATAAGGAAACAACCTAAATGTCTGTGATAACAGGGTTGAACCAGGAGGACATTATGCTAAGTGGAATAAACCAGATACAGAAAGGCAAATACTATATGATGGCACTTATATGTGGAATCCGAAAACTCGACGACATAAAATGGTGGTTGCAGCGGCTGGAGGTGGTGGAAATGGGAAAATATTAATCAAAGGTACAAACTCTGTTATAAGTTCTGGGGGTCTAATGTATACATGACTATAGTTAATACTACATTGTAGGAGTTCCTGTCATGGCGCAGTGGTTAACGAATGTGACTAGGAACCATGAGGTTGCAGGTTCGGTCCCTGCCCTTGCTCAGTGGGTTAACGATCTGGCGTGAGCTGTGGTGTAGGTTGCAGATGCGGCTCAGATCCTGCCTTGCTGTGGCTCTGGCGTAAGCTGGTGGCTACGGCTCCGATTAGACCCCTAGCCTGGGAACCTCCATATGCCGCGGGAGTGGCCCAAGAAATAGCAAAAAAAGACAAAAAAATAAATAAATAAATAAAATAAATAAATACTACATTGTACAATCAAAATTTGCAAATTGAGTTAAATCTTGTGTTCTTACTGCACACACACAGAAAAACTGGTAACTATGTGAGGTGACTGGATGTGTTAATTAGTTTAAGTGTGGTCATTTTATAATGTATATATATATATATCAAGTCATCAAACCATACACTTTATGTAAAATTTTTTACTTGTCAACTGTGCCTCAGTAAGGCAGGAAAAATACAAATAATAAAACTTATAAAAGGAAACAAAGGAGACTGTTTTTATGACCATGAGTAGAGGATTTGTTGAAACACACATACCATAAAATAGAACATTGAAAAATTCAACTACCTTAGTGTTGATAACTTCTAGTCATTAAAACAGCCATGATAAGGAAAGCAAAGAAGTAGGAAATAAACTGAAAAAAAATCTTTATTTGTATCCAAACATATAAAGAACTGCGAAATCAATGACACAAATTTTAAAAATTTTTAAATGAGTACAAACCAAAATAGATATTCCACAAAAGAGTGAACATGTCCAATAATCCTGAAAACCACTGAATTTCACTTCTTCATTAGTGACCATAGAAATGCAAACTAAGGAGTTCCCATTTGGCCCAGCAGGTTAAGCATCCAGCATTGTCACTGCATCAGCTCAGGTCACTGTAGTGGCATGGGTTTGATCCCTGGCCCAGGAACTTCCACATGCCACAGATATGTCCCCCCTAAAAAAAAAGCAAACTAAGCTTAAAATAAGATAGTATCTTATCTGCTCAATATGAACAAAAATTTAAGAGTCTGACAATATCAACTACAGGTGAAGATGGAAAACAATATGACATTATTTTACAAAGCTAAACATGGTCACAGACTATGATCCAGCACTTCTATTCCTAAATATACACCCTAGAAACTCTTCAGCAATTAAACTAAGAAACATGTATAAGAAGATTCATAGCAACAAAAAACGTGTAAACATTAGGTTGTAATGGTCATCGTACAATATAAATATAATAAAATTCACTGAGTTAAAAAAAACAAAAACAAAAAAATAATAAAATAAATTAAGGTGTTGGCCCATCCTCTACATCTAAAATTGGGTAGTAGGTTCAGAGGTACTCATTATTCATATCACTGTTATTATATGTTACATATATTTTTAGATACATATATAAAATTAAGATGAAAAAGTATATGTGCATAATGTGCATAATTGTCTAGCTATCTAGCTCCTATATTTCCAGCTTCATCTCATTACTCCTCCCTATTTAATACATACTAGCCCTCCTAGCTTTCTTTCGTGTCTTGAAAGAGACAAGCTCTTTTCCACCTCAGAGCTCTTTTCTCCCTCTGCATGAAAAACTTTTCCCCACCATCCACCCACATCGTGTTTAGATTTCAATTTAAAGTATTTTTTTCTTAAAGAGGTTTTATCTTGCTTGATCATTCCCTTCTATCCCCACTTTGGGAGTAATATTAAATCCTTTGTTATTCTCTCTCGTTATGTAGAACTTATGTATTTATGTAATAATTTCTTCAATGTTTTTCTCCTCCAGCAGACTTAAGCTCTATGAGGAGAGCAGCCACGATAATTTTTGTTCACCTTTGTGCTCACCAGCATGGAGAGCTATATTCCATCTAGAGTAGGCAACCCCCCAAATTTTGTCAAATAAATAAGAAAATGAATAGAAGAATTAATGAATATGAATAAATAGCAGGAAAAAATACTTTCAAGATGGGAAAAATACAGAATCATAAAGTGTATGTGTATGTGTGTGTATGTGTGTATGTGTATGTGTGTGTATGTGTATATATATGTGTGTATATTAGTGATGGTAAATAATGTCTATATATATTTTTAGTGATGCCAAAAGATGTGTATGTATATCATCACTAAAATGACTATTAAATGATAAAGTATAAGGAAAATGATTACAGAAGAAGAACTGAGATGTGAGAAAATACAGTGCGAAATTGCTAAACATGAGCTCATTCTAAATGCACATTACATAAAATAATAGAAATGATTAAAGTCATAGTGCAAAATAAAGGATAGACCAGAAATACAAAATATTGGTAAACAGTGGCATAAAATTTTATATATACAAAACTAAAAAGGGAGAATATGGACCTGATTTGACCAATATGGCAAAGTCATTAATCTTTCTGAGCTCTAGTTTACTTATCTGTAAGCACTCAATAAATGCTTGTTGAAAAAAAAATAACCTGTCAAATAGGGCAACCCATCCTTTCCAGGTCTAATGCTCTATGCCTTCTTAAATGAGAATTAAATCATTGGAAATTCTTGTCTCTTGGACAATCTGCTTCAAGATTCTCAAATCGTTTTTATAGTAAAAATAATTTTCCAATATTGATTTCTCAAAGAATATAAAATCAGATAAAAGACCCCATGAGAGGAAAAATGTAGAAAAATATCAGCATTAGAAAATGAAAAACATAGTGGGTAACAGAGCATCACATCTTTCAAAATGAAAAACTGTCCACACTTTAGAATCATTTTTCCGTTTTTAAGGAATCATCAAATTCTTCCCTTAATGAAGAGTGGTACTCCCTGATTGTTACACCTACCTCACTGCCACTTGCAATCATTCTTCTCCCACTTTATTTCCTTTGGCCGGACACTAAGCAGCATATTACCAGGACGGAAGCCTCGAAATGCTTTGTGAGCTCACGTACCCTATTCTGAGTCAAGGGTACCTCCCAAGCCATGGTCATCTTTCATAATTACCGTCCCTCCGGACCAATCTGTCAGGAGCACCACCGTTTACTTCCAAGACAGCTCTAGCCTCGACAGAAATACCCAACTTTTGGTTTTGCATATTTTACTTACTGTTCTATGTGGTTAAAGACTATTATACGATTACAGTGTCTGACAAATATAACCCAGCAGGTATCATGACACCACTTGGAAATGAACATTTTTGAAGGATTTATGTCATAAGAAAACACACTAACAAATACAGCTGAACAGATGGATCCTGATCACAGATTCAGAAAGGGTGAACACAGCAAGTAGTGAAGATTGATACCTACCTACAAAGCAACAATCTGGGCTCAGAGAACAGCAGGCTGCCATAGATATATGGCATATTTATTGAAGCATTAAAAGAGTTTCGCAGTCCTCCTAATTATTATACCTACCTGTGGTTACATACAGCAAGTCTACAGTGAGTCTTCCACTGATTTATTTAACTCTTAAATACCATAAACTCCTAAGCAATACCTATGTTCGTGCAGAAGCAATAAATTTTCTACTAGGCTATTAAGCATTGTTTGCACTTTAGAAATGTCAGTGATATTTGCAGTTCTAAACACTGTGTTTCATGCCATTTCAAAGGTGCAGTTGTTAGAGCCAAAAATATTCATGTTTTAAAAGCCTCTCTCATATAAATGGCTCAGGGTCAAAAGACATGAAAAATCTCTGTTTCATTTTAAGTCTGCTCAAATGCATTATATAAAAGAATGTCAGGGAGAAAATAAATCCTGGAAGATTCGCCTGCTTTGCAAAATGAAAGGAACGCTTAGATTCATCTCAATTCCCATTTACAGTTCGTAAAAGTGTTTCTTAACTAATAAGTTTTAACACATCAGTAAAATCACTCCATTCAATCTATTTTGCTAAACACTGAAGATAACATTGTTTTTGATTGATAGCAATAGGAAAATAGCCTGTTACCTGGAAAAGATGTCACATTTTGTGTATGGTAAGACATGCCCCCACCTCCTAAATTTCATGCCTTTCATTTGCATCCCATGACCTTTAAAGAACTTAGTGAAAATTAAAGCTGGTCAGCAAGTTCATGAATCCAATGTGATCACCAGAAGCCCACTGCCCAACCTCATACATTCAAGAGATGCCAAGTTACTGGAGCCTAGAATCCCGTTAATGCTTATCATATTTCATTAACCAAAATAATTCAAAACAATGATCCATTCATTCAATATTTTTCGAGTAGCTGCTACGTCAAATATAGTGTTAGGTACTGGAGAGAGAGCTATGAAGAGACCAGAAGGCCCCCCAAAACTTCCTCTTAGGCTACCATTTGCTGCAAAGAAGACAGGGAAAGTGACATTTGGGGTTTCCCATCTTCTCTCATGGGAGACTGGCAAGGGAGATGGATTAAGAATGGCAACTTGAGTAGACAGCCTTCAGTTTCTGCCGCTACTAGTCTGGTTCTTGATACAGGAAATATACCAGGACTCCCTGGACTGTGCCTGAGATGGTCTGTGGGGGGAGTGACTAGGTTCCATCACTGAATTTTCGATGTTTAAGAGGAAACTTTTGTGCGTGGAAAACACTATTTGCAGTTACTTGGTCTTATATTAATTTATTAAATTTACAAAATAAAAAATAGTTTGCTCTTGGCCTTTAAATTCAATTTAAAAATCGTAGTCTATTTGATAAATCGAGCATATTTTGTGAATCACTTGCAAGACAGCCTTCAATTAATGTTAGATCAATTCAGGCTCAACAGACTAAATTCTGCTTAATCCTAATTGTAAACTTGGTTACCTCAAGTTTCATCAACATTTCAAAGTGCATATGTAAGTCTAATATATCCGCTTTTCTTTTTAAGCACTTCAAATACCTGACTAGTGTACTTATGACCCCAACAATCCAAATCTTACTACTTGTTGAACAACTCATACATTTAAAAGTCAGACTTGTAAATATAAAGAACACCAAATTATCTTAAACATTCTAGTACAGTAAAAAATAAATGGAGTCAAAATGTCTTACATACGTCAATAAAAATCACAAATTAATGAAATTTTTAAATTGGAATCTATTCAAACTGTCACTCTAAAACATGCCACGTTCTCCTCAACATCACGAGCAAATTCAGTACCAACTGCACACACATTATTCTGAAGGTCGCATGGTGGTATTAATACTATGGGTTTGATTTACTTCACTATCTCTATATTTTATTGCAAACCTCCCTAAGATTTTAAAGACACTTAGTCCTAAGGGGAGTAGTGTATCCTCTCAGGCCAGGCAAGCTGAGCTTGCCATGGCAAGTGAACTAAGCTCTCTTATGGTCCAGAGTTGTAAGAATGGGGTGGAGTAACAGAGGCAACAACATTCCAGGGAGATTCTATTTGTATGTAGTTGTATAAATAGGACTTTTTAAAAAATCACTATGGTGTCAAGGAGCTCTAGATCCATATCCTTTCAGCTGGAGTTGGTTTCTTAAAAGTTCAAGTTACACCCTTACATCATTCTTTCATCTTCATTAACGAATTTGAATAGATAAAAGTCTTCAAACCGCCTCATCCCCAAGTTCACGGCTACATTCCTTGAATGAATTGCTACCATCTGAGTTAATTCAGAATTATTTTTGTCCGTTTTCATCATTCTTACAGTGCAATGACATCTGATTGTATCCTGCAAACCTCTCATACAGTTGGCTCCATGGTCTAAACTGCATATGACAATTCTCACATTGGCACATGGTCACTATACATCTTCTCCTGATTCCAGGGAAGAGGTCTCAGGTCCTGGGGTGGCAGAGATGTTCCTTCATCATAGCCCTGGGGCACTAGGCATGTCCACTAGCTCTCTCTGCCAACCTTCTGCCTCATTGGGTACCCATGGAAACTGAAGCTGCTCAAGTTGCATGAGTGTTTCTAAATCCTTTTTTTCCCTATGTTACCACGAGTGTGACATCATTTGTACTTTGTCACACCAGGATGGTATTCTCTCCAAGGCTCATGCATCTCTCCTTCCCCAATCCCAGCTCTGTAAAGAGTGGCTTCCCACTCTAAAATTGTCCTACTTTCCTCAGCTTAATGGGATTTTCTGGTGAGCGGGAGGGGGTAAGGCGAATAGGCTGTCCCTGTGTGTGTCTGAATCTTGCTGCATTACACTTGAACTCTTGATTTTTGAACTTAGAGGCAGGACAATTGAGATCCTTTGTTTCCCTGGGCCAATATGTCAACTTCCTCCTGGGTTAATTTTAACTCCATTTCTCACAGCTGAAATTAGGGAGGTCACATGGGAGAAGAGAAAGATTTATCAGTTAAAGACAGAAATAATTATTTGGCCAGCCAAGGTATCTTATCTGGGGGATGGAAAAATCTCTATTACCTTCTCTTTTGAATGAGCCTGTGCTTTAATAGCTACAGCAGATACAAGGGAATCTTACAGGCTAGAATGAGAGTAGCTTGCAGATTTATTGGAACCAAGGCCAATAGCTTCTCTAAATGTGACTGATACCTATTCTTCCTGGAGCTCTCCATTCAAATGTCACTTCATTGAGAAGGTCTTCTCTGACCTCTTATGCCAGGCAAGGCCTCCCTATTACATACTCTCAAAGGAATCTTATTTCTATATTAGCATGAATCTTATTTAACCTTTTGGTTTAATGTTTACTTTAACCAGCAGACTGTGAGCTTTGTGGGTGCTGGGACCTTGCTCCTCTTCTTCATAGCTCTCTCTCCAGTGCTGCATTTGGCACTGAGCAACTGCCCAAAAAATACTGAATGAATGAGTCACTGTTTTGAATTTTAATGAAATACAGTCAACATAAACAAGAGGCTCAGCTCCAATGACTGGGCATCTCTCGAATGCCTGAGTTCGGGCAGTAGAGCTTCTAGTCACCACACTGGATTCTTGGACTTGATAACCAGCTTTAATTTTCACTGAGTTCTTTTTTTTTTTTTTTCCCTAGGGCCACGCCTGCAGCATATGGAGGTTCCCAGGCTAGGGATCAAATTGGAGCTGTAGCCGCCGGCCTACACCACAGCCACAGCAACACGAGATCCGAGCCACGACTGCAACCTACACCACAGCTCACGGCAAGGCCGGATCCTTAACCTACTGGGCAAGGCCAGGAATTGAACCCACAACCTCATGGTTCCTAGTTGGGTTCATTAACCACTGAGCCATGACAGGAACTCCCTCACTGAGTTCTTTAAACATTGTGAGATATAATGAAATTCATGCTTGTAGAGCCATACAGCAGCTGCAGAAAGCCAAGTCCTCAAAGCGTGATCACCATGCTCGGGGGGTAAAAATAAACTGCAAGGAGATGGAGGAGATAGAAAATGAGAGATGTTTTAAATCTGAATGTTGGCTGAATTGCTAATTTGTATTAACTAAGACCTCACAGATTTGGACTGAATTTACCTCGAGCAACTAGATTAAGATTTTTATTGCTGTTGTTATGGTTATGGTTGATATCTTCTACTGCTATAAAGTAGACTAGGCACTTGAGAAAGAAAATGAATGCACAACAGAAAAATGAAATAAGTTACGTTTTTGCATATTTGAGTCTGTGACTAGGAAATTCACACATCTATATTGCCTCTATAGCAGCTCAAATCTTAGAAGGCTATCTAGCGTCAGACAGGAGAGAACTAGCAGGTGATTATCCCACATTAAATTAACCCCACATAAATTTTTTTTTTTTTTGGTCTTTTCTAGGGCTGCTCCCTCGGCATATGGAGGTTCCCAGGCTAGGGGTCCGATCGGAGCTGCAGCTAAAAGCCTACCCCACAGCCACAGCAACACGGGATCCGAGCCGCATCTGCGACCTACACCACAGCTCACAGCAATGCTGGATCCTCAACCCACTGAGCAAGGCCAGGGATCGAACCCACAACCTCATGGTTCCTGGTCAGATTCATTAACCACTGCGTCACGACGGGAACTCCAACCCCATATAAATTAATCCCAATCATCCCACATTAAATTAACACATATATTGATTTCCTACTATATGTCTGTTTTTTGTGGGGTTTTTTTGTTTTTGTTTTTGTTTTTGTTTGCTTTTTAGGGCTGCACTCGTGGCATATGGAGGTTCCCAGGCTAGGGGTCCAATTGGAGCTACAGCTGTCGGCCTACACCACAGCCATAGCAACACAGGATCTGAGCCATGTCTGCAGCCTACACCACAGTTCAGGGCAATGCTGGATCCTTAACCCATTGAGCGAGGCCAGGGATCGAACCTGCAACCTTATGGTTCCTAGTCGGATTCGTTAACCACTGAGCCATGATGGGAACTCTGCATTCTCTAATTTAAATACCTTCTAATATTTAAAGTAATCAGTTGACTTTTTGCAAGCTTGGGTGATATAAACCACAAGACCTGAGCATAAATGGGAACTAGAAGCTTCCCAAGGCTATCGGAAGGCTGAAAGCTGTGGGGGGAAAAAAAAAAAAAAAAAAAGCCTCGAGCACTGGTCCAAAAAGATGAAAAATAGATATTCTCATTCCTCTCTTTTCCGCTCTGGAACAGTAAAGGTTTTATCTCTTTCCATATTGATCTTGACTGTGACTTATTAAATGCCTGAAGAGAAGGTGAAATGTTGAAATGTTGCCTTTTTTCATGATCCAGCTGAACTCAATGAACTTTTTTGCGTATGTTCTGTGACACACACTTGGAATACAAGAAAAGCACTATTAGATAGAAAAGGTACTTCCAGATGTTATGGGGTGGTTGAGAAGTCAACTCCACCAAGTCTGATTTATAAAAAGGGAGAGGAAGATAGAAGGCCAATGAGGCCTTATTGTTTTTAAATTTGGTTGAAATGAAATATCATCATCAATATCATCAACTAAGAGAGGAAGCATGAAAGCTTATCTATTGATTTTGCTTTGGCTTTACAAGTAAATTGCACACTCTCATTCGCCTAAGCATTCTAAAACTACGGAATAAGCAAAATGGAATATAAAGCATTTTACATTTGAATTCAGTTCATTCATTAACTTTGATAAAAGCACATTGTATTTTCATTTCTGCCAGAAATTTATTCCAGAGCAGGTCCATAAATAGAGTCAATGGAGCAATGAATGAATGCAGACCATTGTAAAAAAATAAAGCAATGGCTATTTCCAATTGCTGCTAAGGATTTTATACAGCCTGACATGGGTTAAGTCACATTTCAATCATTAATTTAATTGAACATCTCCTTACTAGACATCCCTTCTGGCCTAAGCTGCTCATCTTTTGTAGGAACTCACTCCACTCCATCCATGCCTCTATCCACTCCCCAAATACAGATGATGTACCTTCTCTTCTGTAGGAATGGAGGTTGCCCTGCCTTCTGCTGCACAGCCTCATATATGCAGCAAACTAACTTTCAGTCAAGCCACATGAACAGATCCTGGAGGTGACTATCAGGATCCATAAGCCCTCAGCAGAGAGATGTGCCCTCTGGGGGGGAAAAATCTTTTTAGTAAACAGTCCTTTTCAACCCACTTGTAATACTTTTCCCTATATCATTTTATTTTCAAACCATTTTTTAGTATTTTAAAGTACAGATCAAAAGTATGGCAAAGTTCCCTGGTAGCCTAGCAGTTAAGGATCCAGCATTTTCATGGCTGTAGCTTGAGTCACTGCTGTGGCACGGGTTCAACCCCTGGCCAGGGAACTTCTGCATGGCATGGGTGCAGACCAAAAAAAATGCATGGTGAAACTTATCTTTTACTCTATCCTAGAGAATAAAAGGGATAAAGTGGGGGAGAATGTGCTAATATTAAACATACATTAGTATGCAGATGGAAATATAGATATATTTCACATAATACATATGTATCTGTATACATATATAGGGATAGTCTGAGTAAAATGAATAACTAAGGTACCTGTCTTTAGTACTTTATATCCTATAAACCTTTCATGGATATTATTCATTCATTCGTGTATTCAAAAACATGTGTTGTACCCTTCTATGTCAGACACATAAGAAAATAAGTAAACAAAAAACATTCAAAGATCCCTATCTTTGTAAAGTACAGCAGTCCCAGTTTATACCTGCTATCCTCGTGTCATTTAATAGCACTCATATCCACTCTCTAAGATTTTTTGGTAAAAAATTTTATGGGCACTGTATAAACAAGTAAAATATTATTATATTAAATGAAGAATAGTGCTACAGAAAAGAAAAAGGGAAAAGTGGAGCATAGAAGGAGGTCTGAGATGTGAGGCAGGTGGTTGCCATTTTAAATATGATGGTCAGAGAAGACTTCATTGAGACAGACCTGCGGGAAGTGTGGCTGTTAGCCATGTAGCTCTCTGCCCGAATAGTGTTCCTAGAAGAGGCAAGAGCAAGCAGAAACCTCTAGGTTGAGATCCTGCCAAGGTGGCTAAGGAATAACAAGAAAACGAGTGAGGCTGGAGCAGAGGGAATGAGAGCACTAGATGAAGAGGTGAGACCAGAGTGGTTAATGTAGGTGAGCAGATCGTGAATGGATATGTAGGCCAATATTAGGAATTTGGTTTTAATTACAAGTGAATTAATGAGCCACTGGAGGATACGGAACAGAATAGTAAGTCCCTAAGATCCGCCTTGCTTTTAGCAGAATCATCCTTGTTACTCCATTTGGAATTGAGTTGGCAGGTGGGGTGGCAAGGGTAGAACCAGGAGACCAGTTGGGCTGCTACTGCAACAATCCAGGAGAGAAATACAGGTGGTTGGACCAGTGAAGACAGTGAGACACAGGTGGATGCTGGGTATTTCAAAGGTAGGGACATTGTAATTGGATATTCACAGCAACTCTGAGAGGTAGACGAGAAAGATAGAATTATGCCATTCTTACACGTGAATAAACTGGAACTCAGGTTGTAGCCTGCCTAGGTTTATACAACTAATTGAATGGAAGAAGGAGCATAGAACCTAAATCTCCTATTAGCCTTTGTATATGTGACTGTACGGTAAGCATGTGCTTTCCTTATATCAGGTCCCAACGGAGTATTCTCCAGCATAAAAAAGGTGAGAACACCTTTATCAGCATCAGCTTGGGGCTCTATCCAGTTCACATGTTAAGGATCATGTCCATTCTCAGATGGGACTATTTTGACTGAAATGATTAAGTGACTTGTGTGTGTATGGAATGGTTTAATATCCTCTAAAGGAACAACAGTAACATATAATGGAAACAGGAAAGGAACGATAGACCTGGGTTTATATTGTACCTGACGTGTATAAGCTGTGAATTTAGCACAAGTTACCTAGTACATGCATCTTGAAGTTGTTGGGCTCATTAGAATCTAAAAAACACACAAGATATGTTTTCATAGGCTGATCCCACTGCCCAAAATTCTCCCCCAGATATTTATCTAACTGAATCCTATTTGTTCCAATGGCATCTCCTCAGAAAGGGCTTCCCTGACCACCCAGCTCCATTTTCTTCAGAGCACTTATTACTATAGGAAATTAAATTTATATAGAGTTATGCATTTGTAATCTCAGACCAACTAGAAAGTAAGTCCCATGGGTGCAGGAATGTTGTTTTCCATAATTATATCCCCAGTACCTAGAACAGTGCCTTGTCCACAGTGGTTCCCTCAGAATAGCTGACGAAGAAATGAGTCTCGTGTCCCTCTACCACTTCCTCGGTCATTGAGAGACACGGGTTTACTTTCAATGTTCTGGGCTCTTTCTCATTGCAAGGGCTTTGCATCTAGAGTTCTCTGCCTGGAACACAACTCCCCCTCTTTGTCTAATGAACCTCTATTCATTTCTCCAATCTTGGCCAAAATGGGCAGTTCCTTGGGGTAGGCTTCCCCGCTCCTGGACTAGATCAGTTTTCCCTATTAGAAGCTCTAAGAGCACAATGTACTTTTCCTTTAAAGCATTTGCCACAGTTCTTAATTATTTATTTACTTGGGTAATTAATTATTTAAGATCTTTCCCCTCCACTGGAATGTAATCTCTATGAGTTCACAGCTGTCTCTATCCAGTACCTAACACATAATCAACATTCAATAAGTATATGCTAAGTGGATAAAAGAAGAAACGCATGCATGTGAAGAAAATGCAGAACATACTACAGGGCGTCTGCATGTTTCTTAAAAACAACAAAAAAATGGATCTGGAGGAAAAAAGAATCTATTTCACGAAAAATATAAATTGTGGACATGCTTCCCCTTGCATAAGCAGGAAGGATTCACTGACAAGAAGGAAGAGGTGTTCCAGTCACTTGAATAAGTAGGTTATTTCAGAATATTGTCCAATGGGCACACAAGCGATTTCCCGAAGCTGTTTTCCCTGTTGATCCTCTCCTCTTTCAAAAAATTCACCAAGAGGGCTTGCACTCTCTAAGTAACTTCCTAGAAACAAGTATGTGGCTCATTGACTCCAACTCTGAAAACTGTTCCAATTTCATTGTGAGGCTGCAGAGTGAATAGCTAACTAGATAGCTATGCCTCCAGCACAAGAACAAACTCCATTAAGAACTGGAATCCTTGAGACATGGGTCTTCTGTACGGTGCCTTCTACACTTCAGTAGGAGAGGTTATGAGGAACTACATAGTTCACTTGACATTAAATGTACACTTGACATTTGTAAGTATACTTGGCATTTAAGATTAAAACCAGGCCCTTGGCGCTAAATTGACTTAAAAATGAGAGACACTCAGAGAGAGGAGCATTTTTCTTCAGTAAGGAGAGAGTCAACACAATCAAACTTTATAAGCTAAATGCTTGTTTTCTTTAGCCAAAAAAGAAAGAACTCAGTGTTTGCTGGAATCTGAACTCCATGGCTAAGGGTAACGGAGGCAACATATATCCATTTAGTCTTGGTTAGGTAATTTGTTGCCCTTTGTTAGAGAGTAAAATTCGATATTTATTGAATAAGTCATACCTATATGTACATAAGTCACACCGAATCACTGTATTTTCTTCAAGCATTCCAGGCCCCCTGAGCTATGACCACCCAATCCCCAATTTTTCCCTCTCTCCCACGGTCCTATGGTATGTTAGCACAGTAGAGGACATCAGGGAGACAAAATAAAAAGTTTAAGAAGTCAGGATCATGGAAAATGTAGAGAAGACAATGGTTTGGACAGCTGCAACCATCTCGCAAGACTGGATGACTGACCTTTATTATTCTGGTTTTTACAGCACATTAACAAAATTGAGCTAATCAATTTTCTGGTCCCTTAGATTTGGAGTGAACAAATTACAATCTACTCACAGGCCAAATCTGGCCCCCCAGATGTTTTTGTCAATAAAGTTTTTGGAACACAGCCATATCCATTCATTTAGTCCTTAGTTGCTTTTATGATACAGAGTTGAGTAGCTGCACCAGAGATCATCTGTCCCACAAAGCTTAAAATATTTACTATCTTACTTCTCTTTACAGAGAAGGTTTACTGACACTCATCTTAAGACTACGACAATTGAAAAAATATGGACAACCTAAAATGGTAAATTGCATTAAAAAATGAAATATAGTAATGTCTTCTCTCTGTTGTTTGGTCTTTCAACAACAAAAGCCTTTAACATTTAAGCAATAAGTTGTTTTTATTTTTGCTTTAAATCGTTATAAAATTTAGCCAGATTGCCTTCACTCCACTCTAAAATGTATTAAACATTAAGCAGGAGTTCCCGTCGTGGCGCAGTGGTTAACGAATCCGACTAGGAACCATGAGGTTGCGGGTTCGGTCCCTGCCCTTGCTCAGTGGGTTAACGATCTGGCGTTGCCGTGAGCTGGGGTGTAGGTTGCAGACACGGCTCGGATCCCGCGTTGCTGTGGCTCTGGTGTAGGCCGGTGGCTACAGCTCTGATTCGACCCCTAGCCTGGGAACCTCCATATGCCGTGGGAGCGGCCCAAGAAATAGCAACAACAACAACAACAACAAAAAAAAGACAAAAGACAAAAAAAACATTAAGCAGAAGATACTGAGCATAATTTAATAACATAGTATAACAGAAAAAGCCTGAGCTTTGGAGACCCACCAGAGACTTGACAGGACTTCTGCTAATTCCTTTAACAAAGAGCCCAGTAGACATTTCAATAATGATGTGTGAGTTCCAAGCCCTGTCGGATATTTCCTTTTTGTACCCCTCTATTTTGAACAACTGCTATGTGCCCAAGAACTTTTCAGCCATGTGTCCTTCCTGCAAAAGGAAAAATTGGGGT
Source organism: Phacochoerus africanus (assembly GCF_016906955.1). Lineage (NCBI taxonomy): Eukaryota > Metazoa > Chordata > Mammalia > Artiodactyla > Suidae > Phacochoerus > Phacochoerus africanus. The sequence continues at coordinate 119,428,960 of NC_062560.1, read as the reverse complement.
CACGTCCTCCATTTGGTGGCAATTTGCTCACCTAACCTGCTGACCTTTCTTCATGTTCTCCATGCTCACCAGCACTATTTGAATCTAGATCAAACTTTCTGGCTGCTAATAAAAGCCAATCAACATCAAAACCAGAAATATGGCCCCTCCTGTGAGCAACAGTAAGCCAGAAACAGAAGTTGCAGGAGACACTACAAAGAACTGAGTAGTGATTATAAACTGATAGTAGAATTTATACCGATTGACTTAACAATCTTTGGTAATGACTCTACAACAATGAAACATCTACAGTGTCGCTATTTACTATAGGAATTGGAAGGGTCATAAATAAGATAGAGTTTTGACTCACTGAACTTTTGCAAATGATGAAAATGAGATTATTCACTTCAGCAACAAAAAAGGGATACTTTACTCCTAGATTTCCTGAAACAGTTTGAATTAATGACCCTGGCACCTTTGAAAAGACTTTCTGATTTCACTCTCCTGTTGTGTTTCTTTTCTCAGCTGCCTTTGGGGAGAGGAGAATAGCGCAAATTTAGGTAAGGGTGCATCTCTCTGCTAACTTGAGTACTTAGGAAGTATTTGGTTTTTCTGTCATTTTGCAAAACCACTAAAAATATAAGATCCTCTAGCAGTTTCTGGGTTCTTCTGAAAAATGCTCCTCTGCAGAAAGAAGCTGCAGATCCATTAGCTCCATAGCTATTGTGATTATACTCACTACCCATCCAACTCCAAGATTCCCTGCCTGAGGAGTTCCAGGAGTTCCTTTGAAACCTCACGCCAGGTTGTCCACAATCAGGAATGCAGCTTTCTCCCCTTCCCTTCCACAAAATGCCCAAAGAGTTATCTGGAGGAGGCAATCCTGTTTGAGTTATAAAAGCCACTTATTAGAGACCATCCTGGCTTGGTCCTGAGGAAGTCTTGGAATTGAAAACCCAACAATTTTGCCCCTATGCACCACAGAGTGATTCTCTAGGGACCCCGGCTCCTGTGAAACTAGCTGCTATATTAATGCAGAAGCCATCATCACCTTGTTTTCCAGAAGCTGGGCCTAGAAAAACATTTTTACTGTACTCTCTCCCTGGTAGGCAAAATATGCAATGGCTGTCTTTAGGCAAGTGGACGCTGGAATGGGACCTCCAAATTGCATCACTATTCAAACGGCAGTCTATGTAAGCAGCATCCCCTTGGAACTGCATTGTGCACAACTGCGTGACCACATTGGGGTAGGCAGAACAATGCTCCCAAAGCTGTCCGTGTCCTAATCCCTGGAAATACTATGTTGGGTTTCATGAAAAGGGACTATTAAGTTTGAAGATAGAAAGAAGGCTGCCAATGCACTGACCTCAAGAGAGGGAGATGTGTCATGGTTAATTTTATGTAATGATCTGGCTGGGTCACAGTGCCTAGTTATTTGATCAAACATTATTCTGGATATTTCTGTAAGGGTATTTTTGGATGAGGTGAACACTTAAACCAGCAGACTGACTTTGAGTAAAGCAAATTGCCCTCCATGATGTGTATGGGCCTCATTCAATCAGTTGAAGGCCTTAAACAAAATTTGCACCTCTCCCAAGCAAGAAGGAATTCTCTAGCAGATGGCCTTCAGAGTTGAACTGAAATGCTGGTGCTTCCCTGGTCTCCAATCTGTTGGTCTGCTCTGCATATTTTGGGCTTGCCAGCCTCTATATAAGCATGAATGAGCCAATTCCTTAAATTGGTCTATCTTGCTCTTTCTCTCGGAATTGGCTCATATAAATACAGAAGCTGGCAAGGGAAGCACCAATGTATACACACACATACACACATACTCTATGGCTTCTGTTTCTCTGGAGAATCCTAGCTATGACACCCTGGTTTATCTGGTTGGACCCAACGTACTCACAAGGGCCTTTTAAATATGGAAAAGGGTGGTAGCAGAAGAGAAGGTCAAAGTGATGGCATGTAAGAAGAACTTAACCTGCCATTGCTGGCTTTAAAGATGGATGAGGGGGCTATGAACCAAGGAATGCGAGCAGCCTCTAGAAGCTGGCCAAGGCAAGAAAACAGATCGTCTCCAGAAGAAACAGCCCTACTGACACCTTGGTTTAGGCCTGGGGAGAGCTATTTTGGACTTCTGAACCTCAGCACTGTAAGAGAAAACATTTGCATCACTAAGCTGCTAAATTTGCAATAACTTGTTCAGTAGCAACATAGAATTGATATAGCCAGGAGGTGGCCCTTTTCTGCAGTCTGACACATTTGGGTTCTCACTAGCCTCTAAATCTAAAAAGCTTTGAAAAATAAGGATGCTGGTAACTTATTTGGCAGCAATACCTGCTTGATCTGAACTAATGTGGATCTTCTTACAGTCTTTATTTAGCTCACTAGATATGAATACTCATATTTTTCAATGCATCAAGATTAATGCATGTGATTATGTGGTGTAACCACTAACCCAGCTGGTGATGTTCTGTAATCTATGTACACATATAACATATTCTTCCAAAATCCAGAAATTTCTGAGTTTTGAAACATATCTGACTTCAGATGAAAGAGTGTGGATTGACCTGAGTATGACTTTGTATAAGTTGCTTACTTCCTTAAGCTTCAATTTCCTCCTCTGCATGTACTAAACATTCAATAATTGCAATAAATATTACCTATTATTACCCCTTTCCCTTTTGCCTATGCTTGCATACTACCTGCACCTAATCTACAAATATTTGAGCACCCACTACGTACTGGCTCCCTCTTTCCTTTTCCTTTGTGCTTATACTGAGATAACTCACTCACAGATAACCATTAAAAAAAAACTCTGGCCAAAATTGTCTACAACAGACAATCTCTGAAACTGACAGACGAATGTCAGGGAGGAAAATACTAGTGAAAGGATCAGAGGATAAAATAGGAAGAAGCAACTTGTTTGCTGGGCAGAGGCAAGCAAAAGTCACTTATTCAAAACCTTGTGTAAACTGTAGAGCTGAGAACAAAGAATCACAGGAACCTGGACCCTGGGCTTAGGAACTTATAAAACAAGTCCATCTACAATGGAGAAGAGATATCCCAATGACCTTAGAATGGATGTTTAAAAACATCTCTCATCTCAAATTACTCAACAAACGTTTCTTAATCACACATTAAGTGCCAGGACTTTCATATACATTATTTAACACTCACATCAACATAACTTACTTTTCTACGCCAATATTTAATTGATAAGAAACTGGTGCAGAGAGATGAAGCGACTTGCTCATAGCGATTCAGCAGCAGATTTGAAATTTGTCTATAAAAGCCAACTCTTGTGCTTCATATTGCCTATACTATGCTGCTGCTTATTTATTTATTTTTAAAATGACTCTTGATTTAGATAAATAGACTGAGGTAGTAGATACGAGAAAACAAAGATTTCCACAGGCAGGATTAGGGAAAAGCTCAAAACATTGCCAAATTCTTTTCATTTTCTGTGGTCTTCTTTCTGCGGCATGCTTCACTTAGCTAAGGGTTACAGATGCTATGACTCAAATTTTTTAAAACAATGTTTATCTTCTAATTCTTAGAAAGAAAATCCTCCTATCCTTGGGCCAAAATGTACATGGTTAGAAGACATTATTTTTAACCTCTGAACGACTGAAAAACATGCAAAATCTCCTTTTCTCTGAGGTTGTTTTCCCCCCTCTCTTTACACATGCAGATCACACTCTTTTGAGATGCTGATCTTTTCCCAGGATGCACTTGGCTGACAGAAAGACAAGCTCACTGCACAAAAATGCCAGTTGAGTTGACAAGCAAACTCCATCAGTATGCAATGTTTACACAGTACAGTTTAGCAACAGCAGTTCACACAGTCTGCTGTCTTGGATCAGAATTCTAATTAAGCCTTAAATCTTCTGAGTTCAAATTAATTCTTATCACTGAGGTCTTAGACTTTTTGTTGTAGAAATCTGAAGCTTTGTCTGCAAAGAAAACAGAATATAATACATTACCAGCTTGGTCTGAGCAGTTGTGTATAAACATCCTGGTGCACTGCTTGCAGAATGAGTGCAGTTCGTTTCGGTCCATCTAGATTTTTTTTTCTCATTTTTCTCATTAATTTATCCTTGCTGAGGATCAGAGAACTGTGCTTTTCTGGAGTCGCCTATCCTCCATCTTTCACACAAAATAAGTGGTTTGTGAAATGAACTTCCGTTGTTGGTGGTAATGACTACTGAGCTCAAGCTACAAGCATCTCTATAGCACATCAAAAAAGGATTGTATTGGTAAGCTTACAATCTAAATTCAAACAGTTTCTGCCTATTAAAGCTTCTGAAGTATACTTCAAAAGAGACAGCTGGAAAGCCAAGTGCCAATTCCATTTCTTTGAGCCTTTATCTCTTGGACAAATCTCAGTATCTCTGTCACAAAGGCACAAATGAAGCTTATGAAATACCAATTACTGTGGAGCAGCCTCATTGAAGTCCATGGTTTCCCCTCCCTTAGTTCAGACTACATATCATCCACATTATCACCTAAGATGCTTTACTGGAAATTAAAAAGAAGTGATTAGCAGTAATCCTTTTCTAGAATTAGAAGTGGCAGAACATGACACATTTTAGAACTTCACTCCTAAAATGCAATTTTGTTTCCATAGCTATTCCTAAACAGTGCATTCTGATGACCATTCAAAAGGCATGGGGGTGGGACGGTGGGGAGGGTGATTATCCAGCTAGCAAAAGGCTTATGCTTCTTTCTGAGACCAAAATGAAGGCTTCCAAAGATTCAGCCACGTGCAGGACCTGGATCCTGGTATTGCCAGAAATACCCTATCCAAGAAGTTTTACAGGGTCAACGGGGCATTCTAAAATTTGAGATCCAATTGAGTGACACTGGTATCAAGCAGAAGCCCCTCTGAAGGGAGGCCAAAACTCTAACTTGGACAAAAGACAGCATCAATTGGCAAAGGGATGGGGAAAGTGTTGTGCTGAAGTGTTATGCTGAGAATGTCAGAATAATAATTTCATTTCTGCAAATACTGAGTTAAAAGAAAATTTCAGAATCGTTCCCATTTTGTTGGATATAGTCATGCATTTCACATCTAAGCAAAAATGAGCTTGGATTCCACAGATTTCAAGCATAGAGAGGATTATTCCATAGTTATTTTAAAAAGGGCTTTAAGGATTCCAGACTTAGGGCAAGTTACATACCCCAGGTGAGGGATGGGGAGAGGAAAAGAGCTTCCTGTACCATCAAACAGGTCAAGAACCATTACTGCCCACCCAGTGGGCTTAGCAAAGGTCAAGGCTCACAGCAAAAGCAAAATAAATACCTCATAGATTAAAGTGAAAGATTTGGAGGAGTTCTCTAGTGGTTTAGCCGGTTAAGGATCTGGCAGTGTCACTGCTATGGCTCTGGTTTTAGCTGTAGTGCAGGTTTAATCCCTGGCCCAGGAACTTTTGCATGCTACAGGCAAGGCCAAAAAAGGGGGGGGGGGGAAGGGATTTGATCAAAAAGTATAGTGATGACAAGTAGCTTTAGGAAAACTCACTTAGTATCACTGTGTAGGATGACCTGGATCTGGAAGAAATTAGAGGAGAAAATGACCAGGAGGCAGAATGACATAGAATGAAAAATATGAATGAAAAATAAAGAAACAGGTCAACTTCATTAGTAATCAGGAAAATAAATATTAAAATAAGAATGAAATAATTTTTACCTGTCAAATTTGCAATAAATAAGAACTCTAGCAATATCGAGTCTTAGCAAGGATTTGAGGAAAGGCCTTTTGGAGAACAACTTGATAGTATCTCTTAAATCATTTGACCTAGGAATTTCACCAATAGAAATAATATGACTTGGAGTTCCTGTTGTGGCGCAGTGGTTAACGAATCCGACTAGGAACCATGAGGTTGCGGGTTCGGACCCTGCCCTTGCTCAGTGGGTTAAGGATCCGGCATGAGCTGTGGTGTAGGTTGCAGACGCGGCTCGGATCCTGCGTTGCTGTGGCTCTGGCGTAGGCCGGTGGCTACAGCTCCGATTGGACCCCTAGCCTGGGAACCTCCATATGCCGCGGGAGCGGCCCAAGAAATAGCAAAAAGACAAAAAAAAAAAAACAAATAATATGACTTGTACACAAAAAAAAATGGAGATGTAGAATATTCACTCCATTATGGTTTATAATCAAATAAACACAACAAAAATAACAACCAAAAACACCCCGGGAAACCAACCTAAATGTCTATCAGTAAAGGACTGGCAAAATAAGGAGCATCCGTATTTTGTTAACACAGTTTAAACAGCAGTTTAAAACAGTGAGGAAGACCTATGTGTATTGACATGAAATGATCTTGAGGAAAAACAAATATTAACATAAAAATGCATATAGCATGATCCTATTTATATAAAGATAACCAAAACCAACCGAATATGCATATATGTGTATAGGAAAAAAGGCCTGGAAGGAAACACACCAGACTATTATTAATTGAAGCTACTCATTTAAAAAAAAAAAAATTACTGAGCTGGAAATATGCTCAACATACTGTTAAGTGAAAAGAGTGTCAGAGTGAAATATGTATAGTATGATCCTACGTCTGTGTTTGAAAATCTATGTATGTGTATTTCAGTCAGTTCCAGCTATTGTAAAAATACTGTAGACTGGGTGGCTTAAGCAACAGAAATTTATTTCTCATAGTTTTGGAGGCCGGAAAATCCAAGATCAAAATGTTGGCAGCTTCAGTGTCTAGTGAGAGCTTCCTTCCTGATTTGCAGACAGCCACCTTCTCACTGTATCCTCTTATGGTCAAGAGGGATCTTTTGTCAGGGCACCAATCCCATTCATGAGCCTTCATCCTCACGACCTAATTACCTCCCAAAGGTCCCATCTCCAAATACCATCACACTGGAGATTAGGACTTTAACATGTTAATTTGGGAGGGATACAAATATTCAGTCCATAGCAACCTATCTTGCTGTGCTTGTATATAAATAGAAAATGGTCTAGGAAGACACATACTGCGATTCCAAGCAGGCATCAGTGATTACATCTGGGCAAGAAAGTAGGATGTGGGGGGAGGCATGGATAGGGTTGATGGGGTTAGTTGATAGGAGGAGATTTTCACAGTTCGTGACGTAGACTTTTACATTAGTTATACTTTTTATAACAAGTATGTATAAATTTGGAAATTTTGCTTATTTTGAAGAAATACATATATCAAAAAGAATAACCCCAGGTTTCTATGGTTTCCATTTTGAATCCATCTGTAGACCACCCAGAGCCAGTCAGCTGCAGATCATCACTTTGAGGACCAGTTGGCTTCCTCTCCGTAGGGCCAATTCCACCCACTGAAGCAGTTAATTAAGGCCTTCTGATGCTCTCACACATAGAGACTCAAAATGAATATTCAGCAGGTGAAGCTCCAAGACTGTCCCTCCCCCTGCAATTCTCTCTTTCTTTCTCTTTCTCTCTGCAACAGTTTCCTGGACTTCTAGAAATTCCATACAAAATTACTATGGAACAAGGCTTTGGTGCCTTAGTCTGGTGATGCTCTGGATGACTAGTTAAAGTGCAAACTGATCTGCTCTCATCCTTAGGCAATGTCTTGCTACAGTACACACTGTAGATCGAATGGTACATTGCTTACACACCTAGCTAAGGCACAAGGTAGGGTTTCCTTCAAAGGACCGTAATTTATCCCTCTTCTTCTTAAATAAAGAGCCTGTGTGTTTCCTAAGGACACACAATTCTTTCAAACTGGGCATACTTCTTTCGGAGCTGTCCATATTTGGGGCATTCAGTGTCTCCTGGGGATAAATGTAAGTCAGCAATTTGTACTGAGTGAAGATGGCTTTAGCACCACTGTTGGCTCCAGTTGTTTTATGATATGTCACAATTTCAGACAATGCAGTTCTGGGGAATTGGTATAAACAAAGTTAAACTTATACTTAATAGAGCCCTGACTTTTTAAAGGACAACTAGGGAAGGGGATTTCCAAGATGGCGGAGTAGCAGGACATGGAGCTCCCCTTTTCCCACAAATACATCAAGAATGCATTTGCAAATGGAACAATTCTCACAGAACACCTAGTGAACACTAGCAGAAGACTTCAAACACTTGAAAGGACAAGAACAATTTCCACGTGACCGTGTAGGATGAAGGAAAAAAAAAAGAAGTGGGTTAGGACCTGTACCCTGGGAGGGAGCTGAAGGAGAAGAGAGGTTCCCGCACCCTGGGGCTTCCCCTCACCAGTGGGATAGAAAAGGAACTTCAGACTCAGAGGAGAGCACAAGAGTCGGTCCATCTGTGGCAGGCAGGACAGAGTAAGACCTAAACAGAGGGTCCACGGCACCACCCTACACACCCTGGCCTGATCCGTGTGCCCACTGGTGTGGGCAGGGCTGGGTGCTGGAGCATGAGTTTGGAGAGCAGAGACAGTCTAAGGGGACAGGTATGGAGCAATGTGGCATGTAGTGTTCCTAGAGGAGGCCCAGGCTGCCACGGGGGCAAAGCACCATTGTTGAGTGGTATGTGGGGGGGGGCGCCATTACAGCATCTTTTCCCGCATGTCAGCCCCCACCTCTGCAGGCTCTGGGTGCCCTGACTGTCGCCCAGCACCCCCCACCTGGGCCGGCTCACACACTCTGGCTGTCACCCCAGATCCCTCCTGCCTGAGCAGGCCCCTGTGCTTTGGCCACCTCAGGAGCAGATACGGGTGGGTTGCCAACACACAGAGGAATCGATAAGATGTGGTACATATGTGGTACAATGGAATATTACTCAGTCATAAAAAAGAATGAAATAACTCCACTAGCAGCAATATGGATGGTCCTAATAGACTATCATACTAAGTGAAACAGGACAGAGAAAAATGCCATATTTTATCACTTATATGTGGAATATAATTTTAAAATAATACAAATGAACTTATTTACAGAATAGGAACAGACTCACAGATCTTGAGGTCAAACTTTTAGTTGCCAAGGGGGAAACAAGGGGAGAAGGGTTAAATTGGGAGTTTGGGACTGACATATACACACTCTATGTATAGAACAGATAACTAACAATATAGCCTAGGGAACTCTGCTAAATATTCTGTAATAATCTATATGGGAAAAGAATCTGAAAAAGAATAGATATATGTATAACTGATTCACTTTGCTGTACACCTGAAATAAATATGACACTGTAAATCAACTATACTCTAATAAAATTCTTTAAAAATAAATAATTAGACATTCCCATCGTAGCTCAGCAGTAACAAACCTGACTAGTATCCATGAGGATGTGGGTTCTATCCCTGCCCTTGTTCAATAGGTTAAGGATCTGGCTTACCATGAGCTGTGGTGTAGGTCACAGACACAGCTTGGGTCCCCCATTGCTGTGGCTGGGGCGTAGGCCAGCAGCTGTAGCTCTGATTGGATCCCTAGCCTGGAATTTCCATATGCCATGGGTATGGCCCTAAAAAGGCAAAACAATAAAATAACATAAATAAAAAATAGGGGAGGGAGTGGGATGGACTGGTAGTTTGGGGTTAGTGTATACGGACTATTGCACTTGGAGTGGATAAGCAATGAGATCCTGCTGTATAGCACAGGGAACTACGTCTAGTCACTGGTGATGGAACATAATGGAGAATAATGTGAGGGGAAAATGTGTGTGTGTGTGTGTGTGTGAGACTGGGACACTGCTGTACAGCAGAAATTAACAAAACATTGTTAATCAACTATAAGAAAAAAATAAAAAGTAAAAATTAAAAATAAAAGGACACCCAGGAGGCTTCATTAGGATTCTCCACGAAATTTTGTTTCAGATGTTTTTTATTTTTTATTTTTTATTTTTTTTTGTCTTTTGTCTTTTTGTTGTTGTTGTTGTTGCTATTTCCTGGGCCGCTCCTGCGGCATATGGAGGTTCCCAGGCTAGGGGTTGAATCGGAGCTGTAGCCACCGGCCTACGCCAGAGCCACAGCAACGCGGGATCCGAGCTGTGTCTGCAACCTACAGCACAGCTCATGGCAACGCCGGATCGTTAACCCACTGAGCAAGGGCAGGGACCGAACCCTCAACCTCATGGTTCCTAGTCGGATTCGTTAACCACTGCGTCACGACGGGAACTCCTCAGATGTTTTTTAAATTATTTTAGGCAGAAAATTAAATAACTCATCTTAATTCTATCACATGACACTCATTTGCTCAATCATTTCTCTTCAACTAATATTTTCCAAGTATCATTTATTTAACAAACATTTATTGAAACCTACTATGTTCCAGGGACTGTGCCAGGCAGTGAAATGCAGTATTCTCTCTGAATGACAATACTGACGATAAAATGCTGGGATGATAGAAAAAAGATCTTTTCTGCCTTCATTGCTATCAAAGATGTTGACACCTAACTAGCTTCTTAGCTTCTTTACCATCCATTCATACATCAACACATGTTTATATTGAGTTCCAGACATTACATTAGGTATTAGGAATGTAACTATGAGCAAAATGAAACAAAGTCCCAGCCTGAAGTGCTGTCTAGTGGAGAAAAGAGCTATTGATCAAATAATCACACAAGTATTCACAATTGCAACAGTGACAAGTATACCAAGTGTCACTCATGCCTGTTCCCCACCTTCATAAGTGCAACTAAAGCAGCTGCACTTTAATCCATTTGATGTATTGGACTATTAGGTAAGATTTATTTAGGTGGAAAATGAGGTTTGATTATTGTTTAAAGTTGGAAAATTAAATTTGCATTATTACATTGGCTATGACTTTTCTTTCTATTCAATCGTTGCAACTATATGTCTCAAATCTGAGAAGTTTCTTAAAAATTATTTCTTATTCTTGCTGACAGGTTCTTATTTCCCTAGGGTCTCAAGTTCCCTCATTTTATAATCATTTTCTCCAAGATTTTCATCTATTTTTACATCCCAAATGAATTCTTATCAGTGAACAAAAATCAAGCAAGGACTTCACCTTGACGACTCACCTACTTCATATACAAGGAGTTTGTTTCTAATGCAAACTCAGTGCATTCTTGATAATGGATATAACCTATTAAACTGATTTAAGAACAGACCACTAAACTTCCATGACCACTCCAACAAGTGCAAACCCGTTTGATGTGCTGAACAAAAATGTCCTTACCTTCTATTTGGCAAACAGTTTTTGACAGTGTCCAACTATATCATTCTTGTGCCTATCTCCTTCACAGAGAGCAAAGTAATTCCTTAACACTAGCATAATATAAAACAATTTACAAAGATAATTTCAAAGGCACCACCTCATTTGATCCTTAAACAACTCACTTAGAAGTAGTATTTGGAAATGGCACAATGCAATTTACCAGCTACATTTCTCAATGACTTACTTTTGACTTTTGGGAATGCCTGTTTTCTAGTGGCATTATCGATGTTTATGAAGTTCTGAACTACTAACAAACAAAGAAGGGGGAGGAGAATTTATACATGTTTTATTTTATGGGATTTCAACTATGCCCTAATTTTCCACTTACTAGGACATCAAGAAATGGGATTATACTGGTTATAAGCAAACCTTAAAGATGTGGAAGCTGATTGATTAAACACTGTATCTTGGCCAAACATGGGATAATCAAACTCTATCCATATCTTCATTATGAAAAAAAAATTGAGGTAATTCCATGCTTCTCCTAATTGTTTTAATATTTCTCAGCAGATGGGATAGCCTGAACTCCACTAAAAGAAACTGGAGTGGGTTGAATGGTAACCTCCCATAAGATATGTCCACATCCAAATACCTGGAATCTGTGAATGTTATTTTGGGGGAAAAAAAACAGTTTTTACATGTAATTTAGTTAAGGATCTTGACATGAGACCATCCTGAATTATCCGAGTGGGCCCCAATCCAGAGACAACTGTCCTTATAGAACAAAAGGCACAGGAGTTCCCGTCGTGGCTCAGTGGTTAACGAATCCGACTAGGAACCATGAGGTTGCAGGTTCGATCCCTGGCCTTGCTCAGTGGGTTAAGGATCCGGCGTTGCTGTGAGCTGTGGTGTAGGTCGCAGACGCAGCTTGGATCCCGTGTTGCTGTGGCTCTGGTGTAGACCCCTAGCCTGGGAACCTCCATATGCCACAGGAGTGGCCCTAGAAAAGGCAAAAATGTAAAGAAGAGAAGATGCTGGAAAGACAGAGGCAGAGATAGGAGTGATGTTGCCACAGCCAAGGAATGCCTGGAGCCACCAGAAGCTGGAAGAGTAAAGGAACCAACTCCTACGGAGCTTCCAGAGGGAGTGTGGCCATGCAGACACCTTGATTTCAGACTCCTGACCTTCAGAGCTGTGAGAAAATACATTTCTATTTGTGATGATTTGTTACAACAGCCAATGGAAATTAATACACTAACCTAGTAAAATTTTCAAGTCATTACTTGTAGCCATTCTTCACCATTAAAGTCTGAACAGTCACTCCATTCTTATTCAGTCAAATTCCTTGTAAGGTTAACTAGATTTTTATCACCATAGAAAAAGGGTAAACTTTTAGCATTTTTAAAGCTGTAATTCTACTTCAGAAGCTTTTTGAAAAGTAATCAATATTTCTAAATTCCAAGGAAAAAGAACTGTATTCCCCACTATGAAATCACCACAAAGAAACTACTTATTTCAAAGCACTCAATTAAGCCTTGTTACTTTTTAATTTAACTTTATCAGAGTGAAACCTTGTTATTTTGTTTTTTACTGTGGAAAATGTAAAATTATGTATCTATAAACATTTGAAGAAAAACTTTTAAAAGCATTACATTAAATCTTGGTACAATATGATTTGTATTTGCTTCTGAAGTAGTCTCTGTTTAATCTGACTAGTTTTTATTGCCACAGTTGAGTTAGCTAGAGTATTTAATATTTAGAAAGGTGGGGCGGGGGGTAGTGGAGTAGGTTGTTTCAATTAAGCCACTAAGTTATTCAATTTATATGCTTCAGCTCTAGCTAGGTTTCACATGTTATTTTCTCTATTCTATGTGTACTATGTGAAATAACAGTGGAAAAAGAAAACTAATTTTTACTGACCGTTGCTAGCATAAATTTAATAAATAAATAGAAAAATATATCAAAGTCTACTAAATATTAAGGCTTTTATCATATTTGTGCCATAAAACACTTACTTCAAGCGAAAAAGTTTTTACATAGCTTATAATTGAGATAGTAAAAAAACATTTCTCATTATGGGAGGAAATATGATATAAACTTGATGTACAAAAAAAGTTCAGATTATTATTTTGCTTTAAAATTTCCACAAAACATTACATGACAATTTTTTCTAGGAAAAGATATAGCAGATTTATTTGAATTCTTATTATTTACTTTGATCTTTCTTAGTTTTGACAGCTTGGAGTTGTAGAAAGACTGTTGAATCTTATATTAGAAGACCCAAATGTTATTTCTGCTCTGACACAGTGTGAGCTTAGGCTCTCAAAACCCCTCATTATTAATCCCAAAACACAAAGATAAAAGCATCCACATCACCTACCTCAGAGTTGTTACCAGCATCTCTATTGAAATTTCACTCATCTTTCAGCAGTGAGACCAGCAAACCTCCCTACAAAGTAGTGGTTCCCATAACTGCACATTGGATTGACCTGGGAAGCTGAATGCTCCAAGAGATCTTGAATTGATTGGTTTAGGGTGGGGTATGGATATTAGGACATTTTTAAAACCCCCAAGGTGACTTTAATGTACAGCTTTTATTTATTTTTTATTGTTATTTCCCCAATATGATTTTTTTTCAACTGTACAGCATAGTGACCCAGTTACACATACATGTATACATTCTTTTTTCTCCCATTATCATGCTCCGTTATAAGTGATTAGACATAGTTCTCCCGTGCTACATAGCAGGATCTCATTGCTAATCCAATCCAAAAGCAATAGTTTGCATCCATTAACCCCAAGTTCCCAATCCATCTCACTCCCTCCCCTTCCCCCTAGGCAACCACAAGTCTATCCTCCAAGTCCATGATTTTCTTTTCTGTGGAAAGGTTCATTTGTGCCACATATTAGATTCCAGATATAAGTGATATCATATGGTATTTGTCTTTCTCTTTCTGACTTACGTCACTCAGGATGAGAGTCTCTAGTTCCATCCATGGTGCTGCAAATGGCATTATTCTGTTCTTTTTTATGGCTGAGTAGTATTCCATTGTGTATATATACTACATCTTCCTAATCCAATCAACTATCAGTAGACATTTGGGTTGTTTCCATGTCTTGGCTATTGTGAATAGTGCTGCAATGAACATACGGGTGCATGTGTCTTTTTCAAGCAAAGTGTTGTCCAGATATATGCCCAAGGGTGGGATTGCTGGGTCATATGGTAGTTCTATGGATAGATTTTTGAGGTGCCTCCATACTGTTTTCCATAGTGGTTGTACCAGCTTACATTCCCACCAACAGTGGAGGAGGGTTCCCTTTTGTCCACAACCCCTCCAGCACTTGTTATTTGTGGACGTATTAATGATGGCCAATCTGACTGGTGTGAGGTGGTATCTTGTGGTAGTTTTGACTTGCATTTCTCTAATAATCAGGGATGGTGAGCATTTGGTCATGTGCTTGTTGGCCATCCATATATCTTCCTTGGAGAAATGTCTATTCAGGGCTTTTGCCAATTTTTCAATTGGGTTGTTGGCTTTTTTGCTTCTCTCTGGGGTTGTTTTTTGTTTGTTTTTTGTTTTTTGTTTGTTTGTTTGTTTGTTTGTTTGTTTTGTCTTTTAGGGCTGCACCCATGGCACATGTAGGTTCCCAGGCGAGGGGTCAAATCAGAGCTATAGCTGCCGGCCTACGCCAGAGCCACAGCAACGCAGGATCCAAGCCTCGTCTGCAACCTACACCACAGCTCACGGCAACGCCGGATCCTTGACCCACTGAGCAAGGGCAGGGATCAAATCTGCAACCTCATGGTTCCTAGTCAGATTCATTTCCACTGTGCCACCATGGGAACTCTTGTACAGCTTTTAGAACCACTTTTTCAACCCACAGCAGCAGAATTCATCTCTATCTTGATGATACTCTATTTTTTTTTATTTATTTTTTTGGCCATGCCTGCTGCATGCAGAAGTTCCCTGGCCAGGGATCAAACCCGCCTCATGGCAGCAACCCAAGGCACAGCGGTGACAATGCTGGATCCTTAACCCACTGAACCACCAGGGAACTCCATTGATGATACTTCTAACCTAAGCAAACTCTGACTTGCCACAACAACTGAAATGCTTCATACTCTCTGCAGAACATTCTGTCTATTACCCTCAGGAAACTCACAGCTAATAGATGACTCTGAAAAATAGCAGTAATGGCTAAAGCCTGTCACTGTTCCAAGCATTCTACAGGTACTAATTCATATAGTCCTCTCAATAACACTATTATTACCCATATTTTATTGATGAGAACACTGGGGCACAGAGAAATTAAGTAAATCGTCTAGAATCACACAGCATGCACCTAATGGAGTTGAGATTTGAACCCAGGCCATTCACTAGGCAACACTGCAGCACAGTAGAGTGACTGCTCACTTTTGCTCTCACCCAATGAGATATCTGCCTAAGGAATATGAATCTGGTTTCTTCCTGTTTATGCCTACTATATTATAATTCCATAATTTAGCTAAATATCATGTATAAACACCTCCTCTTCTCCCCCAAAAAACAAGTGAGTACAAAAAGAAAGAGTTGCTAGTTTTATGAAAAGTGAGATGATTGTTTTGGAAGGGAATTCACTAAAGAAACTTGCTGTCAAATGAAGTGCAGATGAGGCAACCCTAAACTAGTTGTGAAGGATCAAGAGATCTAGGATTCTGTACCCTGGTTGCTTTGCAAATATTTTTTATTTAATTTAATGTCACAGTTTAAAGAAACTGACACTGTAAATGATTGCAAAACATTACGTATGTGGTTATGCAAGGAAAAGGAGGGAAAACTCACACAGCAGACCCATAATCAAGGTAAAAGCTTTAGACCTGTATTTAAAACATAAAAAGATATTTCAGGCATGTATATAGCATTTCTTATAATTCTCCAAATTAATCAGTTTTAAATTAACTGACCAACCACTAATACACATCATGTTGGATAAAAATCTGAAGAACCAGAATCCCCTTTATTGTCTGGCATTGTGATGGTCTGTTAACAAGTCTGTTTCCCTCACCTCATTATGAGTGCCTTGAGGACAAGGATACTGTCTTACTCGTCATTTCATGTTCAGGCCTCACACAGTGCCTGGCACAGAATAGATATTTAATTAATTTAAAATTTGATTATGTGTATGAAAGTACTCAGAAGCTCAAAAATGCCGTGGAACCATAGGCTGTGCTTTGGATGGTCACACACATCAGTGTGTCGTGGTTTCCCAGTTTCTACCTCAGGAATACAACGGCTCCCAGTATTATTCAGCAGCATCAGTAGAGCTGGGTGGCTAAAAGAGTAGGCCATAGAGTCCGACAGACCTAGTTTTGATCCTGACTTCACAACTTACTAGATGGGTGATCTTGGGCAAGATACCTAACTGATCTGCACCTCAGTTTGCCCATTTGTGAAACTGAGATTATTACAAAATACCTACCTCAAAACATGTCAATATCTGTCAACTAAGTGTTGACATAGAATAAGCTCCAAGATAAATTGTTGGATTTTTAAACGTGGAAGTAGATTTAAAAAAGTACTTACAGTATGTTTTCATCACTGTACAAAATAAAAAAAGAGTATCAATGTAAGCTTGTATACACACAAGAAACTTCTAGAAGAATATAAGAGAAACTGTTAAAAATCATTCTGTCTGTGGAGTAGCCCCAGAGAGCAGTAAAATTTGGAGAGATGAAGGGTTATGCACAAGAGGGTTGCTAGCAAAAAAATTCTATTACATAAAAAAGAACAAGAAGAAAATCCTTAGCAGTTAGCCTGGGTCAGCATGCTGCTGGAGTTCTAAAAGTCAGAAGCCAAAGCAAGTTAAACTTTAGAGCAGGGATGTCAGAGTCAGAGCAGACAGCCACTTCTCCCTCCAGAGCACATGAATCAGAGCATTCTGTACCACCGAGCCCGGGAAAAGCCTAAAAACCTTCTCGAGTCAGTGATCCAGGCAGTTGACAAGAACTGGCCAAGCGGATGAAAACTACTTGCCACTCAGAATTAGAGACACACATGGCTCTAGAAGATTCTGTAAGAAATATTTGGGTTACAGCTACTGAGCCTGCAGGGAGAATAGCTGGTAAGTAAATTAATAATGGCTTCAAAGAATATAAGAAACTCTTAACTGGTATATGGTAGAGGCTAAGCACTAAAAGATTAGCACTCACGGTACGGTACTTCAAGTCTGTTTTTCTAAGAAAACCGAAAGAGTTACAGCTCCTGTCTTTCCTATCTGAAATTAAAATCTCCACAGGAATAGCCATTACAGTGAACATTTCCACTTAATAACTTGGCATTTCTTTAACACGTTTCCAATCAACACATTTTCACATAAATTATGATCTTCTATGTGGTTTTGCTTTGTCCCCACCACTTTATTAGACAGGTAGTGCAGACTGTTAGACTCTATTGCGTTGATCAATGCCCTTGGTCACTGAACGATTAAGGAGTTTACCTGGGATCACACAACTGGCCAGACGGTAATTGAACTAGGATCCAGGGTTCCTGACAAATGGCCTCTTTCCTTGAATGTCAGCTTAAGTGAAGATAGGTTGACTGATGAGCCAAGCCAGTGGGGCAAAGAGCAAAGGATACGTAGGTTATTCTAGAGAACATGATCTATTTCGTATGCAAAGGCTGATGGCTACTGGGGATCATCAGATCTGTCAGGAAGTGATCAGGCCCCATGTACATGCCAGGCGCTGTGCCGAGTACTTTGCGTTGATTGTCTCATGAAGCTTCCTGTTGCTCAGGTCAGAAAACGTGGAGTCTCCTCAACTCCACTCTTTCTCTCATATCCCACATCTAGTGGGTCAGAAAACCCTGTCAGCTCTGCCATCAAAATGTACCCAGGGCATGTCCACTTTTCACCCCTTCAATACTATTCCTCATCATCTCTCACCCAAATTATGGCAATCACGTCCTCACTAGCCTCCCTCTTACCACCCTTTCCCTATTCCAATTTATTCTTAACAGAGCAGCCAGAGTGATTCTTTGAAAACCCAAATCACACCATGTCACCCCCCTGCCCAAAACCCTGCTATGGCTTCCGATTTCACTTTCACTCATTAACATCATTTTTTCCTGCTTTTTGAACAAGGAGCCCTGCATTTCCATTTTTCACTGGGTCTTGAAAGGAAACACATGGAGATAATAGCTTTTAAAGCTATTCCCTCTCCCAAGTTTGATACGCAGCCTGCCCAGCTCTAGGACTGTACCATCCCCCTTGCCTCCTACTCCACTCCCCTGCCATATAGACATAGTTAATAAAGTAAACTTGGCCTTGTCTTATATATCATTTGATTAGGGCCTAGCATTAGCCAGGATCTAATTGTCTCATTTATGTTGAAATGCTCTAAATTGATAGTAAACATATTTTCCATCCTACATAATACATGAGTTTTAATCAAGGTCTCTATTGATAACTCTCAAGGGACTTATTCATCTGGATCTCTAGTTCCTAGCACAAATCCTAACACAGAACTGACACTTGATAAATATCTGCTGAACTAAGTATATAATAGGGGAATTTGGGACTCCCTAGCAGGCTGTTAGTAGTGCTATTCTTAGTCAAGGGCACCTTGTTTGGTGCTTTTTTGCCAGTCTCTCACAGATGATAATATGTAGGTCAAAATAAAATTACTATTAAGACAGGGACTGCTTGTCTCATTTTCCAATATCCCTCAAACCTAGAACAGTACCTGGCACTCAACAATAATTGTTGGATGGTAAATAAGTGGAGTATATGTAGGTCCCTGCTCCACTTTGACCCCAAAGTGTACTCGAAGTCTAACGTGGGCTTTCCTGTGCCGAATGGAGCTTAGCATAGGAGATAACTTGGGTTCCTAGCCCAAGAACACCTTAATACAAGTAAGGGATGGCCTTCCTTTTTAAATAAACCATAAGGATGTCCCTGGATTTCAAAACGAGAGGCCCCAGAGATTCCCATGATGAAAAAAAGGCTGACTCGACTGTCATCCCTAACTTCATCCTTCCTATTTTACTTTCCCAACAAGGGACTCTCAATCCTGTTTTTACCATCACTATTTCCAGACTCTCTCATTAAAACACCAGACTAAATTAGACAAGAATCCATTTTGTAGAACTAAGCAGGGTGGCTTATTATTGTTTTTTAAGAGTTTTACTAAATGCTATGAAAATATAAAATTAAATCGACATGAAAAACAAATGCAAAATAAAAATATGAGAAAAAGAAGATTTCCTAAGTAGAGGTATTTAATTCTAAGAATGTCGGTAAATGAATCAGTCTGACTAGGTCTCAAATTGCCTAATTAAAACTGTATCCTCCTCTTAGCTTTTGCATGAGCCTCTTTCCCCCACCTCAGCACCATTCCTCTCTCAGCTTTTATGCACCACATTGTTCATAATATCTAAGACTCTCACCCCAACTTCCACCACCAAAGACTTACCAAATCATTGGGTGCTCCCCAGTCCTTTCTAGAGCTAGAGATTAGCTAGATTAATGACTTGGATGCAAAACATTACTACTTTGCAAATGCCGACTGTGCGTTTGCCCTGGTTTCAAAGTCCATTCTATCACTCAGAAATAATTAATTTTACTAAAGTCCATTAGCTTTTTGAAAAATCCTATATCAGCACTTTTAATCTATAGCACTTAAAGTACAAAAATAGCATTTATACAAAATATAGCAATATATAGAAGCGGGTGGGGATGTCAGAAATAAGATGATTTGGATCATGGTACTGAAGGAGTACTAAGGCAAGACAAAATAAATTCCTGTTATGAATCGCTAATACCCATAGAGACAGATTTGTGTCTGTGATATTCCATGGCTCACACTTCATTGCATCTGTCAGAGAACCCAGCACCTAGCATGTTATCTTCAACAATGGCGTGCTCTATAAGGGTCTGATAAGTGATTGACTGGTTGCTGGTCCTTCAGCAGAGAAAAAAAGTCATTTTCCAGTGAGCTTTGTATTTAAGATCCAAATCAGACAAGCTAGATTATTTTTCTTCCAAAAACATGATTATTTACTCTGTTGTAAATAAATACTGAATGTCATGTCATCAAGGAAACATTTTTGGATGTAGGGATACATAGTCAAAAGAAATACACTGAAAACATATCCTAAGAAGATATCCCTCCCTTCTCCAAGTTTGATAAATGACTATTTTAACAAAAGCTTATGAAATGAAATTGCTGTATGGATGAGACATTTTATGTCAAGTTCCAGCCAGTAGCTGACAACATTTTCAATGCAATGTTAACAATTTGAAATATATTGGAATAATTTTATAAATTAATACTGTAGCTTTGCAAAGCTCAACCCCATAATCATTATCCTCTGGAAACACTCCATTCCATCTTATTTTTATAAGAACTTTATATGGAAATATGATACGTTGTTCCTGTTAAGAAAACTACTTCGGAAGGCGAAAAATGGATTTATTAAATAATTAGCATGCAGATAGAGGAAAGCTATGTGCCTTGCAGAAGATCTAGAATTGTTATTGGGAGCAAAGTGATATTCATATTTCCTAAACTATATCAGAAATTGCAAATGCCAGGCACATTCACATTAACAGTACAATTCAGTCATGGATTAGATATGGACATGGCACTAGCATTTTAGTGTGAGAATAATTTCAGTCATATAAATGTGAGCAAACCTATGAGGATTTAGAAAGGCCAGATAAGGCATAAAATATATCCTGGCTGTGGCAGAGTAACAGAGTCATTCTATAAAAAGGATATATAATGAAGAGTATTCACAGCCTAAGAGAAGACATAGTGACACACAGAAGACTCTTACTAATAAAAATGGAGATGATGATACACACATTTATTAAATGCCCAGAGGGTAATGAGGATGATATTGGACATATAAAAAGGCCAAGTGCTTTTCTCTCAGCACTATGAAAGAAATATCAGAATGTCCCTAAAGATAGATAAAGCATTAGCCAGTCAGTTTTGTTTTAGTAAAGGTGGGGTTGGCAAAGGCAATGGAAATTCATGGCCAAAGAAGTTAGTGACCAAATTTGCTCCTCTGCTATAACCACAGACAACTGATAACAACTGTTAATCAGATCATCCTTTCAAGTAATTTAAATGCATCTCAACCTTTAACTTAATTTTTGCTATTGTGTGATTTTCCAGTTTCCACATTCCATGTTCAACTTAGTAGGAAATATTTGCCATATGCAGATAAGAAAGGAGGTAAATTACTATTTTAAAGCTTTGGAGTGTGCAACTGAAATTTGGAAATATGCTAATTAGCATAAAAGACAACTCTTTGAGTAGCTAAAGAAAGTATCAAGTATGGAGAAATGTATCTCCTAGCCCTGCTGAGAATGAGAGCCAGTAAAACATCAAGATTTCCCACAGGTTGGCCCTGGCATTCAGAAATAGCCTGGAGATGAGCAAGTGACAAGTAGGCTGAGAGGGGAATTCTTTCTTCTCCTCCACTGAGAGAAAGGAACCCGAACTTGAAAGTTTGTTTATGTGAACAAATTAAATGTCTATAATAACAAATCTGAATCATTGGCCCCTTCACTTCTTTATTCTTACAAAACAACTGTATAAAAATACACCATACCAACAGCTTTATCAGATCTTCTAGACTGAAAGTGAAAAAGGAACAGAAGATAAAAAAGACAAAGTCGAGATGGGATTAAAATGGCAGAAGAGAAGGACTGGAGCTCAACTTCTCTCCTAAACACAAGAAAATTTACAAGCAAACCCTGAGCAATCTTCAGTGAAATGGACCGGAAACTTTCAAAAAGATATCCTACTCCAGAAGACAAAGAGGAGGCCACATCAAGAGGTAGGAGGGGCAATTACGCAATATAAGCAACCCTATACCTCCGGGGTGGGAAGCCCCACAGGCTGGAAACTAACTGGTTCACAGAGACTCACCTACAGAAGTGAGAGTTCTGAGCCCCACATCAAACACCCACGTGTGGGGATCTGGCACTGGGAGAAAGAACCCCTGGAGCATCTGGCATTGAAGGCCAGTGGGGCTTGTGTGCAGGAGCTCCACGGGACTGGGGAAAAAGGAGACCCCATCCTTAAAAGTCGCATACAGACTTTCACAAGCATTGGGTCCCCGGGCAAAGCAAAGTCTCCATGGGAATCTGGGTCAAACCTGACTGCAGTTTTTGGAGGACCTCCCGGGAAAACAGGGGTGAATGTGGTTTGTTGTGGGGGAAGGACATTGGAAGCAAAGCTCTTGGGAATATTCAGCAGTGTGCCTTTCTCTGGAGGTGGCCATTTTGGGAAAACCTGGCCCTACCCCTCAGTCAGCACTGAGAAGCCCCAGGGCAAACAAAATCTAGGTGGGATCACAGCCCCGCCCCTCAGAAAACAGGCTGCCTAAATACCACCAGCCGCCTCTAATCTCATCCAGAGACAAAGACCCACCCACCAGAGGGATAGGAATCAGCCCCACCTACCAGTGGGCAAGCATAGGTCTCTCCCAACACATGAAAAGATGTTCAGCATCACTCATGATTAGAGAAATGCAAATCAAAACCACTCTGAGGTACCACCTAACACCAGCCAGAATGGCCAACATCAAAAAGTCTACTATTTGATCCAGCAATCCCACTCTGGGCATCTATCCAGAGAAAACCATGGCTCAAAAAGACACATGTACTCCAGTGTTCATTGCAGCACTCTATACAATAGCCAAGACATGGAAACAACCTAAATGTCCATTGACAGAGGAGTGGATCCAGAAGATGTGGTACATATACACAATGGAATATTACTTGGCCATTAAAAGGAACGAAATACTGGCATTTTTAGCAATATGGATGGACCCAGAAATTATCATGCTAAGTGAAGCCAATCAGACAATGAGACACCAACATCAACTGACATGTGGAATCTGAAAAAAGGACGCAATGAACTTCTTTGCAGAACAGACACTGACTCAGAGACTTTGAAAAACATGTGGTTTCCAAAGGAGACAGTTTGTGGAGGTGGGGGGATGCGCTGGGGGTGCGGGATGGAAATCCTATAAAATTGGATTGTGATGATCATTGTACAACTATAAATGTAATAAATTCATTGAGGAATAAAAAAAAAAAAAAAGGGAAAGTAAGTCTAGTGGTGTATGCTCCAAAACTGTAACAAACACTCCAAAATGCTTGTGTCATATCCTGAAGGGTCATTCAACTGTTTCCCTGTGCTGCTCAAGGTGAAGGTCCTGGCTTCTGTCTCCCTGTGGGCCAGTTAGGTTTTACTTGTCTCCCAGATCTCCAACTGTGCCTCCAATCCCAGATGACCCTCTTGCAAAGTTGTGCCTGTGGCCAAAGAGGCTGAGTGATTCTGTGAGGTCAACACTTACCATGAGAAAAGCAATCAGAAGCACAAGTTACCAGCCATTTAACCAAATTCTGTGATGGAGCAGAGCCTACAGAAAATTGGTAGACACAAGTTCTTTCCTAAGACCTCTTAGAAGGAAGTTGGAGATAACTTAGATTTGAAGCAATAAGAATGGAACTTCAAAAAGACTCTGGGTATAACTGGATTTCAGAGAAGAAAAAAAAAATAAGAGCGTTAACAGACTTGTCAAAAAAGTCCACAGAGATAAAAAGGGTATTGGTGTGTATCTTAAAGGCTGGGTAGGACTTGACTGGGAAGAAAATATAGTATCTGTAGCTTGAATACTTATTCTGTACCAGGCATTGGGTCAGGCCTATTATATATAACATCTCATTAACTTCTTACAGAGGAGAAATGTACAATCAGAAAGAAAAGGCTCAGGAAGATTTAGTGACTTTCCCAAGGTCAGACTTCTAGAAAGTGCCTTCAAAAGCATGTCATAGGCATAACTTACAAGGCTTTGCATAGCTGGCCCCTGCTTCCTCTCCAGGCTTATCTCACACCACTCACCTGCTTATTCAACACATTCCAACCATCAATGAGCCAATATCTTTTTATCTCAGGGTGTTCACATTTTGGGTTCCCTCTGCTTGTACAAATCTACCTTCTTTGCCAGCAACACTTTTACGCATCTATTAGATTTTTTAAAGTTACTTCTTTAAAAAGACATTCTCTGAATGCTAATCTAAATTGGGTTCCTGATTAGACTCACGTATAGATATACTATTCACACACTTTTCATAGTTTATATCTAAGTAATTACAAACATGTTGTGTTAGTTAAGCGCTCTGCCAGTCAGCAGGATGAAAATTCAGGTAGGAGTTGGGGTCCTGAGTCTGAATTCTGCAGGTTGGAAACACAGGCAAGATACCTATGTTGTAGTCTTAAGGGTAATTCCTCCTTAGGGAAGTATCAGTCTTTGCTCTCTTAAGGCCTTCAATTGATTGACTGAGTTGTACCTCCACATACACAGTATGGAGGTCATTCTGCTTTGTTCAAACTGTACTGAGTTAAATGCAAACCACATCTTTAAAAAAACTTTCATGGTCAACAACTTTTTTTTCCTTTTATGGCTCCACCTGCAACATATGGAAGTTCCTGGGCTAAGTATCGAATGAGAGCTGCACCTGATGGCCTATGCCACAGCCACAGTCACAGCCACATCGGATCTGAGCTGCATCTGTGACCTACACCACAGCTTGTAGCAATGCCGGATCCTTAACCCGCTGAGTGAGGACAGGGATCAAACTGCATCCTCATGAATAGTAGTTGGGTTCATAACCCACTGAGCCACCTTAGGAACTCCCATAGTAACATCTTGACGGGTGTTTGACCAAATAATGATGCACCGTAGCCCAGGTAAGCTGATAAAATTAACCATTACACATGTCTATTTAAGGACTATGTTCCCTAATTGACTATAAACTCGAAGAGGATAGAGACTCAGTCCAGTTTTTTCACAGCTGTATCCACAGTGCATGGAACAGCATCTGGCATAAAATATTTGCTTGAAAATTATTTATAGTTGAATGAAAGGAATATTTGCCAGGTCTTGACGACTGGTTGATCTAGCACTGGCAGAAAATGTAAAAGAGGAAACAGTAACTGACTGCAGGACAGTAAGCATTTCTAGCCAGTTAGGTTTAATTAATTTAACCAATAATTATGGACTGGCTTCTATCAACTGAAAACTATCCTAGGTATGCAGGGCATATTGAAATAAATATAATAGGAATTATACAAAGATTACAATTCAAAGGTATTTGCTTCAGTAGTACTTATAGCATCAAAAGTTTCACACAATCTGTGTGTCCAACAATAGGTGACTGAATGGACAATTATTGGTGTTGGAGAAAGCTCTGATAGCTAGGTTTGAAGAGTTTACACATGTCATACGTTTCCCACTATAGACTGGTAATAACCCATTTATTTATACACAAAACCGTTATATAAAAAAAAAAAAATAGGTGCTGGAGTTCCATGATGGCCTAACTGTTAAGGATCAAGCATTGTCGCTGCTGTGTCTCAGATTGCTGCTATGGTGTGGTTTCAACTTCTGGTCCGGGAACTTCTGCATGCCACAGGTGCAGCCAAAAAGAAAGAAAGAAAGAAAGAAAAGGTGCCATGAGACAGCCCTGGATGGCAGTTCTAGTAGACCGTCATATCAGTGTTCTTTGCTAGCCTGGGCTTACTTACAGAGATAAGGATGCTCCAACAGGGTGATCCCACCTTCAGATACTGAGTATCTACTATCTGCCTGGCACTCTTCTAGGTCCTAGAGAAACAGTGATGAGCAAAACAGACAAATATCCATGCACTCGGGGAGCCTGCATTCTTATAGGGAAAGACAGACAAATAAAAGATGTACTACATTATTAATCAACACTAATAAGAGAAGTAAAGCAGGAAAAGGAAAAACAAAATGTCTGGAATGGACATTACCATATTAGATAAGAACACCAAGGAAGGCCTCACAGAAAGTGACAATTAAGTTAAAACTTTAGAGAAGTGAGCAAGTGAGCAATTTGCCCATATGGAGGAAGAGAGAGGCACGGAGAGGAAACAGCATGTGCAAAGATCTGAGATGGGAATTGTCCTGGCATGTTTGGATTTGGAGCAGAGTGAACAATGGGGAGAACAGTAGGAGATGAGATCAGAGATGTAATGGTAGTGGTGAGGGAGAGATGGGAGGGAGACATGGTATCGTATGTGAATATGAGAAAAGAAGTAAATTTGGAACTGACAGGGGCATGTGTTTTCAAGTAAAAGATGGTAGAGAATGTTAAATCCAAGCCTAGTTTCTATACTAGTAAACACAAGGGAAGACCTTGTCCCTCCAAGCAGTGTATATAAAGCCTATTCAAACTAGCAAACTTGATAATTAGCTTATACAACATTTTAAACCAGACTATAAAATCTTGGACAATTCTTGCAGTGAGACATCATTTTAACATCCATGCCTAAACATATCCCACCAAAGACTAGAATGTCTCTCTTCTTGCCCAAGTGTTATGGAAGAAATTTATCTCATCTTTATAAGTGTCATAACTGGATCCACTCAAAGTAGGAAAGAATATTAATTTGGGGTTGCTGGATGAAGTGCTTTAAGTATCCAAGATCAAGGAGTCTATGCTGTAGTCTTACTTTCAATAAGGAGACTCCAAATTATGTAGGTATAATTGAACTTCATAAAGCCTAATGAGAACACTGGGAATGAACCAAAAAGGGCAGCAGAACCAACATAAGGCCTTCCTGATTCATATATGCTATGAATGTCACCAGAACTACATCACCGGATTTACTCTCCATCCCATGATGTTCTGGCAAGATCTTCAGTTGCCCATCAATCTATGCTTCCCATTAAGTAATGGGAGAGAAGAAGAGGCCAGTCTTGTCCATATATAATTGGGCTGAAAGATCAGCTCCAACAAGCTTATTCAGATCAACAGCTTCTATTAGTCCAAAATCATACAGCAAGTCTGCTACAGTGACAATCAAGATGTGGTCCTGTTGTACAATTTGAGCATTCTAAATAGTTAAGACAGCCTTCTGACCAAAGGAAAAACATATTGCATTTGATATTACAGCAAAGAGAATTCATACCAGCCTAAACATTGAGGGTAGTATAAAATTCAGGATAGGAGTCATTTTGGTGGACAGGTATAGTAACAGGGAAGGACTGTGAGGAGGGAATGAGGAGTGTTTGATATGACGGATGCATAAACAGGCATATTTATATTGTATAAATATACTGAATTACATGTTTATGATTTGTGCACCTTTCTTTAGTCATGCCTACTTCAATAATAAGTATACTTAAATAAATGTCAGAGTGGAAAGCAGGGGTAGAGCTGTCAAGGTAGAGGAATGATCGCAATCAGCAAATGGCTGTTCAGGAGCTGGTAGAGACAGACTCAATCCTGCCCTAGGAAACCTGGCAGAATTAAAAGAAAGCAGCTCTAATATGGGCCCAAAAGAAAGTCCTTCCCAGTTTTAGAGGAAAATGTGAGGCTAAGAGTAGGATGGGAAGATAAGTGGAGAGAAGAATGCGGACAGTTGGCACCCCAGAATGGGAGGTAGGCATCCTCTCACTATGAAGGGTGCTGTGACAACTGCCATCCAGCCAGGAGATGGTGGAGGGTAAGAAGCAGCCTTCCTTCCTTCTAATCCCTTAGCAACACTTATGCGTCCCTGCAATATACTTCTGAACCACCAATACTAATGCTACCTGAGCAGGGTTTGACTCTATTTCTGAAGGAATAGAACCAGTGTCCGAAGGCAGAACATTTCCAGATATCTCTTTGGCTTAGGATGGATCATATGTTCTCAGCAGAAAACACATTCCAAGTGATCAGAAGCTGCACATTTTGCAGAGCTCAGTAGCACTAAATTAGACGCTGCCAGGTCTCCATGCTCATAGGCACAAAGAGAAATCTGCCCCAGTCCCATTTTTTTTTTTAAAGAGGTTTGAACATTTCACTAGGGGGAGATGGTGTCCATCACATGACCTCCTGCTCTGGATAGCTACAACATGATAACCTGTAGGTTTGTATACTTACTCACAAGCCACAGGCCATCAAATCTCTTCACTCTTGGTGAGAACACCCCCTAAAACCCTTAATTTCTTGCCATTCATACATGCAGCCACCAAGTCATTGATCTAAGTATGGTGTTTGGGGTTTATAATTATTACCCACTACCCATACTTTTTACCTCACTGACCTAGACTTTCCTCCCTCTACTGCTCTTCATATTCATTAATTTGACTCAATCCCCTCTGCCTAGACCTTCTAAATTCTGGGGAGCTTGTTTCCTATTCAATTTCTCCTATTTCTTCAACCTCTCCCAAAAATATCCCTCCACCTCCTCACCTTAATTAAGACCTGCCTGACCCAAGACCTCATAACCTTTGAATCCTAGAGCAAGGGGAAGCCTTACTCCTCACTGCTACTTCAAAATAATTTCTCCGCTTTTCTTCAAAAAATCCCAAACTCCTTAAAGCACATGCCATCAGACAAAACTACCTGCTGCTACCTCTTCTAGTTGCTGCCAACTACTGACCTCCCGGTGCCTCTTCTTTATTCTCTAAAGCCTTTGGATATGGCTCTGACATCATTTCTATTTCTGTTCCAGTCATAATGTTTAGTGATGTTAAAATCCATACATACAATGTCCATTGTGCTAGATTCGCAGCTTCTTAACTTCCTCCAGTCTTTTTTCCCTTCACTTCACAAAGTCACTCACTCCCATGTGCACATAATCAAGTTTAATATTACAAATAACCCTATCACTCATAAAATCTTGATTCCAACTTCTCATTCTTCCTCCTGCACCGCAACTCCAACAATTTTTCAACTGATTTGTAATCTCCAATCCATTAACCTCATTACCATTTCCCTGTCCTCACTTCTTTACTCAAATCAGATCCCATTATCCAGCACTATAATCACGCCCTTTGATTATACCCTAGCCTTTCTATCCCTCTGAGTGGAGTAAAGTCTCCACTTTGGTTGAACCCAAATGTATCATTTTCTCACATGTAAAACTTAGCAGGCTGAATATTGCTTGGGAAAATCCTATTTAAATTCATAGTCACGAATTTCACATGAGCACTTTGTAGTGCCAGGAAATGCCACATTTTCCTAATAAATTTGTTTTTACCATATCTATTTTGTACCTTTGCTTCTTTCCCCAAAACTGCCACAGCCTCACACACTCTCAGCAGATGGCTTTATCTTATTCTTTTTGAGAAATTAGAAGCAATTGACCTGAATTCTCTACTCAGCTTCTTAAGGTAACCATTGACCCCCCATGTTTCCAAATCCAGTGGAGCCTTCTCCATTCCTGTCTTAGAAACTCTCTCCTTCTTTAAAGACTCTCATCTCTCAGTACTCAAGATTCAGTACTCATTACACTCTCCTGATTTTCTTCATACCCAACTGGCCAATCATTCTCAATCTTCTTTGCTATATCATCTTCCTCTTCTTAGCCTTTCATTGTTGAAGTGTCCCAATATGGAGAGGCACTCTTCTCTAAAAATAGTTTATCCCCTTAAAAATGTCACCCATACATATGGCTTTATTTATTTATTTTTTGCCTTTTTGTCTTTTTGAGGGCTGCACCCACAGCATATGGAGGTTCCCAGGCTAGGGGTCTAATCAGAACTGTAGCTATCCGCCTACACCACAGCCACAGCAATGTGGGATCCGAGCCGTGTCTGCCACCTACACCACAGCTCACGGCAACACCGGATCTTTAACCCGCTGAGCAAGGTCAGGGGTCGAACCCAAGTCCTCATGGATGCTAGTCAGGTTTGTTAACCACTGAGCCACGACAGGAACTCTGCGTATGGCTTTAACTATCATCTATAGGTTAAATATATAGCTTCAGCTTTGACCTCTTCTATGAACTTCAGATTGCTATATTTTCAACATCTTCATAGAGTTCTCTATTAAATTCAAACTAAACATGACCCAAGATCCTGATTTTCCATTCCACAACCAATGCTGTCTCATTCCTCGGTCTTTCATGTCCCAGTAAATGGCACTATCATCCAGCCAGTTGCTCAAACCAAAAATCAAGAGGCTATCCTTGATTCTTTCCATTCTCTGATCATTCATATCCAATTCAACAACATGTTTTGTTAACTTATCTTCAAAACATATCCACGAATCCATGCACCTCTCTCCATCCTTACTGCCAAGTCACTGTTACCGCTCACCAGCTTGCTAACTGGTATTTCTGCTTTCAGTCTTGCCCTTTACACCTAAGAGTCTAATCTCCAAACAACAGTTAATTCTCAAATATAAATCAGACCATGTCATTCTCCTGCTTAAATCCCACCAGTGGCTTCCCTTCACACTCAGAATACAATCCCCAGTCCCTCTCATAGGTTATGTGGCCTCTGAGGATCTGGCCTCTGCCAATTTTCCAATCTCGTTTTATACCTGTCTTCTCACCTTAACTGCACTGGCCTCCTTTCTATTCCTCAACGAAGCAATTTTCTTTCTCACCTCAGCATCTGTGCACTTGCTGATTCCTCTTCCTGGAATATTCTTTTCTGAGCTCTTCATATGCCTGGCCTTTTTCTGATTATTCAAATATCAGGACAAATGTCATGTCTTCAGAGAGGTCTTTCCTAAGAAGTCTTTCCAAAGCCACCACCCCTCTTCCCTACCACACTTTAACACACCATCTGGTTCATTTCTTTCATATCAAAACAACCTTGAAATATATTTTTGTTTGTTTCTTGGGCTATTTTCTCTTTTTAAATTGGGTTATTTTCTTATTAACCACCTAGAATACAAGCTCTTTGAGGGCAGGGGCCTTGTCTTTCATATTGTGGGGCATATGGAGCACCTTGCCAATATGGTCCAGTGAATTATAAGGAGTTTGCCCCAACAAGAGACAACGCAACTGGAGAAACAATGACAATTCCAACTTTTCTCCTCCTTACAGGGTAGCTAGAAGCATGGCCTGGAGATAGCTAAAACCTCAGTCTCACCCTATCCTCTGCTTGATTATGCAGAAAACAAGTCTAATAGTGAAAATAACCTGAAAGGATATTTTGTTGCAGTTCTTATCAAGAACCAAAAAACTACCCTTTAGGAGATCCCTGGTGGCCTAGAGGTTACAGACCTGCATTGTCACTGCTATGGCTCAGGTTACTGCTGTGGCTCAAGTTCCATCCTTGGCCCAGGAACTTCTGCATGCCATGGGTGCAGCTAAAAAAAACCACTTATAATTCCATTAACCAAATATCAATTCAGTGCTCAATTTGACTCTGAGGTTGCCCTCCATATAGATGATGCAATAATCAATAAGATGGGGACCCTGTTCTCAAGAAGCACACAGCCTGGTAAGGAAGGACGGGAAAAGCTTTGAAACATAAATATCTCTACTATAACTTTCTTATAAAGCAGTTAGAAGTGCTGTCCTAAAGGTACAAAAGGAGATCAGAACACAAAGGAGACGGGATTCGTGAAGGCTTTTGCCAAAAAGACAGACACTTGGACTGCTATTTGAAGACAACAGCACTGGGGCAAAGACATCAATCATACACAAACTAACCCAGAGTGCATCTGGAGGTTTCCGGAATGGAAATGGAACACACTAACTGTGGCATTTCTATACTTGTTAGCAAGATCAAGTCTAACTCTGGGGTCCCTAGACTCTGTGTTTGAAAGCCTCATGCATCAGAAGCACTTCTGTGTCCTTGAACTTTCTGTGCAGTCAGAAGTATAGAGTGACAGGGCAGGGGAATAACTTAGTGGAAAGCATTTATCTGCCTAGCTATCAAAGAATCAAGTACTCGCAGTGTCGTGTTTAAAGGGTCAAGTGTCAGAAAAAGTACAACTCCCTGATGTGCAATTGATTACATAAAAGCAAAAGGACAGTTTGTCAGAAACTTCTATTTCAATTCTTGTACACCGGCAGGACAATATATAAAACTACCACATAATATAGACTCGTCCCAACACTTAGAGATGAGACCAGGCCTTCCTCAATTCAAAAATCAGAATCTCTAAATAGATCAGTGATTCTCAGAACATTGAATGGAGGTTTCATAAAGCCATGTAAGCTTAATAGGACACTGTATTTTCTGAATTTCAGTTTTTCTGTATGCAAAATAACTTAGTAATACTGACATCTATGAGTCATCCTAAGCACCAAATGAGATAAAAGTTGTTCTGCAATATCACCTGATGCATCTATAAATTTAATATTACATCCATGCCATACCACCTTCCCCCAAATTTGCCAATTTCCTCTCTTCGATTCAGAGGACAGACCTTCCTATTGACTCTTGTCTCACTAAGAAACATTAATAAATTTACCCTGGTTCTATCACCAACAATGGAACCCCCTTCAAGAAACGTTAGAGTCCCTTTTAATAGTCAGTCTCCTACCACTCAGTAACTTCTAGAAATCCTGCCAATATACTGTCGAAAATTGATCCCAGAACCCTGTATAATATATTAACTTTTTTACTTAAAAATAAAAGACCTCACCTATTCGATAAGGCAAGAAAATGAAATAAAATATATTCGTATTAGAAAGAAATTAATAAAATTATCTCTATTCACAGGTGACATGACTGTCTATATAGAAAATATCAAGGAAACTTAAAAAATTCTAGAATAAAGTGAGTTTAGCAAAGTTGTGGGATACAAGGAATGAAACTGGAAATTAAAATCTGAAATTTTAAAAATTGCCATTTGCAATATCACTAAAAAGTGAGGCATTCAGATATAAATCCAACAAAATCATGCAGGATCTGTATGTAGTAATCTACAAAGCACTGATGAAAGAAATAAAAATAGAAATACAGTTCATGTGCATGGATTGGAAGACTCAACATTGTTAAGATGTTGATTTTCCTCACTTCAACAGTAGATTCAATTCAAAGTCAAACTCCTAGTAAAAATTTTGTAGTTATTGGTAAGTTGACTATAAAATTCATGTGTAAATGCAAAGGATTAGACTAGCCAATCGAAATAACTTTGAAAAAGAAGAACAAAGTTGTAAAATACTACCTGATATTAAGATTTATTATAAAACTACATTAAGCAACACAGCATGGCATTGGCATAATCATAGACAAGTAATCCAATGGAAGAAAACAGAGTCCAGAAATAAACCCATACATATATGGACGACTGATTTTTAACAAAAACACAAAGGAAATGCTGGAGTGATAGGATAGTCTTTTCCATAAATGGTGCTGGAGCAATTGGATGTCATGTGCAAAAAAAGAAAAAGAAAAGAAAGTTTAAAATACTTGGATATCTCATATACGAAATTTAATTCAAAATGAAACATAGACCTAAATGTAAACCTCAAAACTATGAAAGACAAATCCAGTCATTATTTCAAGGTGAAGTTTTTTTCATTTTTGTTTGCTCTTCATTTACTTTTTGTCTCAATTGTTTTTATTTTTGGTACTCACTAGCATCATCATGGGCCATTTCACAAGGTAAAAATGAGAGATCTAGACCGTCCTTTTCCTCCCTATGTGAGGATGCTCATGGACTCCTGGCTTTCAGTTTCTCTTGCTGTCTGTTTCAAATGCCTCAGTCATTTACAAAATGTCTGAACATTTGTTTGGAGGAAGTTACATAAGAAGGGAGGCTGGGTACTGGAAATCCAAGAAATTTTTTTCAGATACAGCATGATGTTTTAAATATTTATGTCTTAACTATAGAACTGAACTGATGGTTGTTTTCTCCAGGAGACTTCTGAGTTTTTTGTCATAGTCATATATTATCATCAAACCACTACATTAATAGTCATCTGAGGAGATCCACCTTACTCTCCCTAACATGTTTGTAGAATTGTTTACAGCTGTGTGATTTGTGTTGTTAACCATAAATCTGGCCCTTGGAGCATCGTGTTTTAGACTTTCTTGTCGTGATGTATGGCTCTCCCAGAAGTTTCTATTATTAACTTAATTGTTCCAGATGGTCCTCCCAGCCCCACTGGGAGCTTCCTTTTTACTGGAAGTGGTTACAAGGAGTCCAACCTTAAATCAATTAGGCAATAATTATGTGAACCATGGCCAAATTCGCCATTTATTGCATACCCATCCGGAACATTTTAAAATTCTTTGAAACACACAAGAGTTGAACCTTAGATATGTCAGGAGCCTTGGGGGCAGGAAAATCAGCTTGTTTTTTTCCCAATAGTCCTTATATGGGTAGAAAACTGGGACTGGGGTGGAGTTAAGAATGAAGTAAACTTTAGCTCAAATCAGAATATGCAATCTAATAGTCAAATTAAACTGAGACCTAGTATGCTTTCTCAAGAATAATGACAGTTGCATAATTTTCATCTGGGAGAGACTTAGACATGGCACTCTATAGAGTCACAAGTGGATCCTAAGGGAAGATACATTTGCATAGCAATTTATATAAGGTTGTAAAAACATCATTTGTCCATATCAATGAATTAAGAAAAAGTGATAGGTATTTGGGGGAAAGCTAAAGGCCTCCAAGCCACTGTTGCTGCTGCTGCTGCTCAGGGAACAGTACATTCTCCATAATGGAAAGTGTTTCACTTCTTGGTACAATTACTGAAAAGAGAATTCTTGCTTAGAGTAGAGTCTATTCTTCTATGTTTCAGTGAATTGACTTTGATAGAAAGCAACTTGATCTGTCACCTCTTTATATAAATGCTAGATATAATTCTTAAATAATTCTACTGTTTTAAGGAGGGATCGATGCGAAATTTTACTTTCTATCAATTGTGAATATGCCAAAAGAAACCCAAATGAAGTAGACAAGGCATGCAGATCTGCTCTATTTTATATAAAGAAAAATGGAGTATCAGTGGCCTAAGGTTATACATTTTAACATTTAACATATATAGTACCTTATGGAAGGAGAGAGCAAAGTTTAGGTGGCCTAAAGTACCATGTTCAACATACTGGCAGACACAAGTAAGGCACTGATCCCTTCTTAATACTTTTTTTCCAGACTTTATTACCTATAAACAGCTGAGTTTATAGATTTATAGAGTTCCAGCCTTTTAATTACTTGAACAATGCCTAAAGTTAAAAGCAATTTCAATTTCTACTTTTGTTAAATTTGTATTCATTACTGGTTTATTCATCAGTTTCATATATATATATATACACACACACATGCACACACACATGCCCATAAACACACACACCCAAGCATACTTACATGCATTCACTCACCCTCAATCCTTCTGTATCAAAAGTTCACAGTTACTGTAGGTTGGAAAAGAAACTAAAGAATGACCAGCAAAGCAGCAGGTAAGTGGAGTTTTAGGTGAGTAAACCAGGTGAGTGAACCAGGTCTTCTTTTTAAAGAACTGTGGAGATTAAGGTCCTAACTTCTCAGAGAAGACAACAAATAAAGACAATACTACCTCTCTGCCAACTCTTAGAAATCAAGCATTCAGCATATAGAACACTATGAGAATTTTAAAAAAAATTTTATTGTGGAAAATGCCAAATACAAATAAAAGTAGGGAGGATAATATAACAAAAACTAGGTACTCATCACCCACCTTCAACTATTATTAATTCATTGCCAATCTTGGTTCATCCATATGCTTCTGTTTTAAATTTCTACTGGTGCATAGCAAATTATCAGAACTCTGAGAGGCTTCAAAGGACATTCATTTATTATCTCACAGAATGTCAGAATTCTCTGCCTGTGGTCTTACCAAGATGCAAAGTATTTCCTGGAGCTATGATCTCATGTGGGGCTTGGGGTCTTCTACCAAGCTTATGCGATTGTTGGCACAACTCAATTCATTGTGGTTATGGGACTGAAGTCCCCATTTTCTAGGTGGCTGTCAGTGGTGGACCACTTTCATCTCTTAGAGATCACTCTTAAGTCTATGGTATATGGCGCTCTCTGTAGGCAGTTTACAACATGGTTGTTTGCTTCTTCAAGGACAACAGGAAAGCATCTGCTGTCACTTCTTGTCTCTTTTCATGGCAATCCTGATTAGGCCAGGCCCAACAAGAAAAATCTCCCATTTTAGTAACTCAAAGTCAGATGATTAGGTATTGTAATTACAAGTGAAAAAGATCTCATGCCATATAGCATAAGATAATCATGGTAGCAATATCCAATCATATTCACAGGTCTCACCCATACTCAAGAGGAAGAATTTATATAATGCATGTCATCAGAGGGTGGGATTCCTAGGGGCCATCTCTGAATTTTGTCCACCCAATTCACCAATATTATTTTGAAACAAACCCATATCATTTAATTTATAAATATTTATGTATCTCTAAAATATGAAGACTGATTTTAAACATACTTAAAATATACTTAAAATAAAAATAAAAAATAATTTATTAATATAATTAGATACTTGATCAGTATTCAAATTTTTCCTATTTTTAAAGTTCTTTTCTTCATAGCAGGATTCTAATGAGTTTCAAGTATTGAAGTTGAGCTATATATGTTTTCTTAAATCTTTTTAAATATACAGGATCCTCCTCCAGCTTTTCTCTTTTCCTTTGTAATTTATTTGTTGAGGAAACAGGCTCATTTGTCATATAATGTTCCTAGATGAGAATTTGTTTTTACTATTCAACTTTTTGAGATGTAGATATGGTTTACATGTGGTTGTAATAATACAATGATCACATTTACATTTACCCAGATCCTCCCTCATAGTATTATTTTACAAATTGTATTATAGAGTCAGATAGAGAATATTTCCATCATCACAAGAATGCTTACAAAAGACAAAGAGAACTACATAATGATCAAGGGATCAATCCAAGAAGATATAACAATTGTAAATATATATGCACCCAACATAGGAGCACCACAATATATAAAGCAAATGTTAACAGTCATAAAAATGGAAATTGAGAGTAACACGATAATAGAGGGGGGCTTTACCACCTCACTTACATCAAAGGACAGATCATCCATACAGGAAAATAAGGAATCGCAGGCCTTAAATGACACAACAGACCAGATAGAATTCATTTTTATGGAACATTCCATTTGAAAGCAGCAGAATAGACATTCTTCTCAAGTGCACATGGAATATCCTCCAGGATAGATCATACTTTAGGCCATAAATCAAGCCTCAGTAACTTTAAGAAAATTGAAATTATATAAAGCATCTTTTCTGATCACAACACTATGAGACTAGAAATCAACTAAAAAAAAAAAAAACAGCGAAACCCTCAAAAACCTGGAGGCTAAACAATTATGTTACTAAACAACAAGTAGATCACTGAATAAACCAAAGAGAAAATAAAAACATATCTAGAGGCAAATGACAATGAAAACACAATGATCCGAAACATACAGGACACATCAAAACACTTCTAAGAGGGAAGTTTATAGCAATATAATCCCACCTCAGGAAATAAGAAAAATCCCAAATAAACAACCTAACCTTACACCTAAAGTGACTAGAGAAAGAAGAACAAACAAAATCCAAAATTAGTAGAAGGAAAGAAATCATAAAGATCAGAGCAGAAATAAATGAGATAGAGATTAAGAAAAAAAAACAGTACAAAAGATCAATGAAACTAAAAGCTGGTTCTTTGAAAAGATAAATAAAATTGATAAACTTTTAGCCAGACTCATCAAGAAAAAAAAGGAGAGGGCTCAAATCAATAAAATTAGAAATGAAAAGGGAGAAATTACCACTGACAACACAGAAATACAAAGGATCATGAGACTACTACAAATAACCATATGCCAATAAAAATGGACAAACTAGAAGAAATGAACAAATTCTTAGAAAGGTAGAACCTTCCAATACTGAACCAGGAAGAAATAGAAAATACGAATAGGACAATCAGAAGTACTGAAATTGATAATGTGATTAAAAAACGTCCAACAAACAAAAGTCTAGGACCAGATGGCTTCACAGGCAAATTCCATCAAACACTTAGAAAAGAGTTAACATCTATCCTTCTGAAATTCTTGTAAAAAATTGCAGAGGAAGGAACACTCCCAAGCTCATTCTATGAGGCTGACATCACCCTGATACCAAAACCAGGAAAGACACCACAAAAAAAGAAAATTACAGGCCAATATCACTAATGAATATACATGCAAAAATCCTCAACAAATTATTAGCAAACCAAATCCAGTAATATATTAAAAGGATGATACACCATGATCAAGTGGGATTTATCCCAGGGATGCAAGGATTCTTTAACAAATGCAAATCGATGTGATATATCACATTAGCAAACTAAAGAATAAAAAATCATAGTCATCTCAATAAATGCAGAAAAAGCTTTTGAGAAAATTCAACACCCATGCATCATAAAAAAATGCTCCAGAAAGTGGGTATAGAGGGAACCTACCTCAACATATTATAGGTCACATATGACAGACCCACAGCTAACATCATTATCAATGGTGAAAAGCTGAAAGCATTTCTGCTAAGACCAGGAATAAGACAAGAATGTCACTCTCATTACTTTTATTCAACATAGCTTTGGAAGTCCTAGGCATAGCAATCAGAGAAGAAAAAGAAATAAAAGGAACCCAAATTGGAAAAGGATAAGTAAAAGTGTCACTGTTTGCAGATGATATGATACTATATACAGAAAATCCTGGAGTTCCCGTCGTGGCGCAGTGGTTAACGAATCCGACTAGGAACCATGAGGTTGCGGGTTCGGTCCCTGCCCTTGCTCAGTGGGTTAACAATTCGGCGTTGCTGTGAGCTGTGGTGTAGGTTGCAGACGCAGCTCGGATCCTGCATTGCTGTGGCTCTGGCATAGGCCAGTGGCTACAGTGCCGATTGGACCCCTAGCCTGGGAACCTCCATATGCCGCGGGAG
The DNA here is from genome assembly GCF_016906955.1 of Phacochoerus africanus. NCBI lineage: Eukaryota > Metazoa > Chordata > Mammalia > Artiodactyla > Suidae > Phacochoerus > Phacochoerus africanus. The sequence continues at coordinate 119,390,190 of NC_062560.1, read as the reverse complement.
CGGCCCAAGAAATGGCAAAAAGACAAAAAAAAAAAAAAAAGAAGAAAATCCTAAAGATACTACCAGAAAACTAATAGAGCTCATCAATGAGTTTGGACAAGTTACAGGACACAAAATTAATACACAGAAATCCCTTGGATTCCTATACACTAACAATGAAAGAACAAAAAGAGAAAGTAAGGAAATAATCCCATTTACCATTGCACCAAAGAGAATAAAATACTTAGGAATAAACTTACTCAAAGAGGCAAAAGACATGTACTCTGAAAACTATAAGACACTGATGAAGGAAATCAACAATGACACAAATGGATGGAAAGATATATCATGCTCTTGGACTGGAAGAATCAATACTGTCAAAATAACTATACCACCCAAGGGAATCTACAGATTCAGTGCAATCCCTATTAAATTACCAATGGCATTTTTCACAGAACTAAAACAAAAAAAAATAAATTTGTATGGAAATACAAAAGACCCCGAATAGCCAACACAATCTTGAGAAAGAAAAACAGCTGGTGGAAATCAGGCTCCCCAACTTCAGACTACACTACAAAGCTATGGTCATCAAAACAGTATGGAACTGGCACCAAAATAGAAACAGAAGTCAGTGGAACAGGATAGAAAGCCCAGAAATAAACCCGCACACATATGTCAATCTATAACAAAGGAGGCAAGAAGATACAACAGAGAAAAGACAGTCTCTTCAATAAGTGGTGCTGGGAGAACCAGACAGCTATATGTAAAAAGAATGAAATTAGAACATTCCCTAACACTATACACAAAAATAAACTCAAAATGAATTGGAGACCTAAGCGTATAAGGCCAAATACTGTAAAACTCTTAGAGGAAAACATAGGTAGAATACTCTTTGACATAAATCGCAGCAACATCTTTTTTGAAACACCTCCCAAAGTAATGGAAATAAAAACAGAAATAAACAAATTAGACCCAGTTAAAAGTTTCTTCACAGCAAAAGAAACCAATTTAAAAAATGAAAACACAACCCATAGAATAGGAGAAAACCTTTGCAAATGAAGAGACCAACAAGGGATTAATCTCAAAAACATACAAACAGCTTTATAGCAAACAAACAAACAACCCAATCAAAAACATGGTCAGAAGATCTAAACAGGCATTTCTCCAAGGACATACAGGTGGCCAAAAAGCACATGAAAAGATGCTCATCATCGCTAATTATTAGAGAAATACAAATCAAAACTACAATGAGGTATCACCTCACACCAGTCAGAATGGCCGTCATCAAAAGGTCTGCAAGAATAAATGCTAGAGAGGGTGTGGAAAAAGGGAACCCTCCTAAGCTACTGGTGGGAATGTAAATTGGTACAGCCACTATGGAGAACACTGTGGAGGCCCCTTAAAAAACTAAATATAGAACTACCATATGATCCAGCAATCATACTCCTTGGCACATATCTGGAGAAAGCCATAATTTGAAAGGATACATGTAACCCCAATGTTCATTGGAGCAGTATTTACAATAGCTAAGACAAAGAAGCAACCTAAATGTTCATCGACAGAAGAATGAATAAAGAAGATTTGTACATATATACAATGGAGTATTACTCAGCCATGAAAACAACAAAATAATGTCATTAGCAGCAACATGGATGTAACTAGAGATTATCATACTAAGTGAAGTAAGTCAGATAAATACTAATACGTGGAATCTAATAAAAATGATATACCTCCTTTGTCAAAGATTAATTGACCATAGGTGTCTGTGTTTATTTATGGGTTCTCTATTCTGTTCCATTGGTCTGTAGATCTGTTTTGGTACCAGTACCACACTGTCTTGATTACTATAGCTTTGCAATATTGTCTGAAGTCTGGGAGAGTTATATCTCCTGCTTTTTTTCCCCCTCAGGGTTGTTTTGGCAATTCTGGGTCTTTTATGGTTCCATATAAATTTGTGGTTGGGTCTAGTTCTGTGAAAAACGTCATGGGTATTTTTAAAGGGATTTCATTAAATCTGTAGATTGCTTTGGGTAGTATGGCCATTTTAATGATATAAATTCTTCCAATCCAGGAGCATGGAATGTCTTTTCATTTCTTTGAATCCTCTTTAACTTCCTTGCTTAATAGTTTTATAGTTCTCAGCATGTAAGTCTTTCACCTCCTTGGTCAGGCTTGTTATTAGGTATTTAATTTTGGGGGGTGCTATTTTAAAAGGTATTTTTATATTCATTTCCTAATATTTCATTGTTAGTATACAGAAATGCAACTGACTTCCGAATATTAATCTTGTATCCAGCTATTTTACCGAATTTGTTGATCAGTTCGAGTATTTTTGTGTGGACTCCTTAGGGTTTTCCATATATAGTATCATGTCATCTGCACAGAGTGACAATTTTACCTCTTCTCTTCTAATTTGGATACCCTTTATTTCTTTTGTTTATCTGATTGCTGTGGCTAGGACTTCCAATACCATGTTGAATAAAAGTGGTGAGAGTGGGCATCATTGTCTTATTGCAGATTTTAGTGAAGTATTATATTGGCTGTGGGTTGTCATAAATGCTTTTTATTGGAGTTCCTGTTGTGGCTCAGTGGAAATGAATCTGACTAGTTAGTATCTAAGAGGATGCAGGTTTGATCCCTGGCCTCACTCAGTGAGTCGGTGATCTAGCATTGCCATGAGCTATGGTGTAGGCTGCAGACACAGCTCAGATCCTACAATGCTGTGGCTGTGACATACGATGGCAGCTATTCAACCCCTAGCCTGGGAACTTCCATATGCTGCAGGTGTGGCCCTAAAAAGCAATAAATAAATAAATAAATAAATAAATAAATAAATAAATAAATAATTGGCTTTTATCATGTTAAGGTATGTTTCCTCTATGCCCACTTTGGTAACAAAGTTTCATCGTGAATGGATGTTGGATTGTGTCAGATGTTTTCTCTGCTTCTACTGAGATGATCATGTGATTTTTGACTTTTCTCTTGTTAATGTGGTATATGACATTGATTGATTTGCATATGTCGAACCATCCTTGTAAACTTGGGATGAATCCTACCTGGTCATGGTGTATGACCTTTTTTAGGTGTTGTTGGATTCGGTTGGCTAAAATTTTGTTGAGAATTTTTGTGTCATATATTCATCGAAGATATGGGCCTATAATTTTCTTTTTCGGTAGTATCTTTGTCTGGTTTTGGTATTAGGGTGATGGTGGCTTCATAGAATGTCTTTAGGAGTATTTCTTCTTCAACCTTTTGGAAGTTTAAGAAGGATAGGTATAATTTCTTCTTTGTCTGTCTGGTAGAATTTGCCTGTGAAGCCATCTGGTCCTGGACTTTTATTTGTAGGGAGTGTTTTTATTACATATTAAATTTCATTTCTAGTAATTGTTCTGTTCAAATGATCTATTTCTTCTTGATTTAGTTTTGATGGGCTGGGTGTCTCTAAAAAGTCCATTTCTTCTATGTTGTCAAAGGAAAAATACAGTCTCTTCAGTAGGTTGTACTGGCAAAACTGGACAACTACATGCAAATTAATGAAACTAGAACACACCCTCACACCATACACAAAAATAAACTCAAAATGGCTTAAAGACTTAAACATAAGACAATACACCATAAAACTCCTAGAAGAGAATATAGGCAAAACATTCTCTGACATCAACCATACAAACGTTTTCTTAGGTAAGTCTCCCAAAGCAATAGAAATAAAAACAAAAATAAACCAATGGTACCTAATCAAACTTACAAGCTTTTGCACAGCAAAGGAAACCATAAAAAGACAACCTATGAAATGGGAGAAAAGAGTTGCAAATGATACAATGGGCAAGGGCTTAATCTCCAAAATATACAAACAACTCAACAGCAAAAAAACAAACAACCCAAACGAAAAATGAGCAGAAGACCTAAACAGACACTTCTCAAAAGAAGACCTGTGGATGGCCAACAGGCACATGAAAAAAATGCTCAACATCACTATTAGAGAAATGCAAATGGAAACTACAATGAGGTACCACCTCACATCAGTCAGAATGGCTATCACTAATAAGTCTACAAATAACAAATGCTGGAAAGGGCATGGAGAAAAAGGAACCCTCCTACACTGTTGGTGGGAATGTAAACTGGTACAACCAACTACGGAAAACAGCATGGAGTTACCTCAGAAAACTAAATATAGAACTCTCAAATGATCCAGCCGTCCCACTCTTGGGCATCTCTCCAGACAAAATTTCTTCACTCAGAAAGGTACATTCACCCCTATGTTCATTGCAGCACTATTCACAATAGCCAAGACATGGAAGACAACCTCAATGTCCATTGATAGATAAATGAATTAAGAAGATGTGGGGAGTTCCCGTTGTGGTGCAGTGGTTAACGAATCCGACTAGGAACCATGAGGTTGCGGGTTCGGTCCCTGCCCTTGCTCAGTGGGTTAAGGATCCGGCGTTGCCGTGAGCTGTGGTGTAGGTTGCAGATGCGGCTCAGATCCCGCGTTGCTGTGGCTCTGGCGTAGGCCAGTGGCTACAGCTCCGATTCAACCCCTAGCCTGGGAATCTCCATATGCCGCGGGAGCGGCCCAAGAAATAGCAACAACAACAACAACAACAACAACAGACAAAAGACAAAAAAAAAAAAAAAAGATGTGGTACATATATACAATGGAATACTTCTCAGCCATAGGAATGAATGAAATAATGCCATTTGCAGCAACATGGATGGAATTAGAGATTCTCATACTTCATACTTACTTCAGTAAGTCAGAAAGAGAAAGACAAATACCATATGAAATCACTTACATATGAAATCTAAAATATGGCACAAATGAACCTACCTACAGAACAGAAGCAAACTCATGGACATAGACAAGACTTGTGGTTGCCAAGGGGAAGGAGGAGGGAGTGGGATGAACTGGGAGTTTGTGGTTAGCAGATGCAAACTACTGCCTTTGGAGTAGGTAAGCAATGAGATCCTGCTGTATAGCACAGGGAATTATATCTAGTCACTTGCGATGGAACATAATGAGAAAAAGAATGTATATGTATGTACAACAGGGTCACTTGGTTGTACATCAGAAATTGACAGAACACTGTAAATCAAGTATAATAAAAATGTTTTAAAAAGAGCTTATTCACAAAACAGAAACAGACTCAAAGATTTTGAAACCAAACTTATGGTTACCTAAGGGGAAATGTTGCGGGGAGGGATAAATTAAAAGGTTGGGTTTGGAATTCCCATTGTGGCTCAGCAGGTTAAGAACTAACTAGTATCCATGAGGATGCGGGTTCAATCTCTGGCCTTGCTCAGCGGGTTAAAGGATCTGACACTGCCACGAGCTGCAGTGTAGGTTGCAGAAGCAGCTCAGATCTCACATAGCTATGGCTGTGGCATAGGCCAGCAGCTGCAGCTCCAATTTGACCCTTGACCCAAGAACTGCCATATGTCACAGGTTTGGCCCTAAAAAAGAAAAAAAGAGGTTGGGTTTAACATACACAAACTACTATATATAAAATAGATAACTAACAAGGACCTGCTGTATAGCACAGGGAAATCTACTCAATACTCTGTAATAACCTATACGAGAAAAGAATCTGAAAAGGAATGGATATACGTATATGTATAACTGATTCACTTTGTACACCTGAAACTAACACAATGTCATAAGTCAACTATACTCCAATAAAATTAAAATTTAAAAAAACCTAATTAACTCTCAAAGGCTTCACTGCCTAATGCTACCCTATTGGGGGTTACATTTTCAACATATGAATTTGAGAGGAACATAAACATGTTATGCAGTTCATAACAATGATTTTTTTTCTTTTTTAACCAGAGCTAGCATGTCTGCTAAGGAAATATTTTCACCTGTTGGAAGGACTACCAAGATTTTAAGAATTTAGCCTATGTAGATGTTTGATTACAGAGAGATTTCCATGGTCTCTCCTTATCTACCATTATTGAGGAAGGTTAAATTTTTAACCACATGGGTAAGCACATTCATCTCTGTATGTGTTCAGTGGTCAATTTCAAAAAAGACATCCTACTAAAATCCTACTGCAGGAGTTCCTGTCGTGGCTCAGTGGTTAACAAATCCAACTAGGAACCATGAGGTTTCGGGTTCGATCCCTGGCCTTGCTCAGTGGACTGTGAGCTGTGGTGTAGGTCGCAGACTCAGCTCGGATCCCGTGATGCTGTGGCTCTGGCGTAGACCAGTGGCTACAGCTCCGATTCGACTCCTGGCCTGGGAACCTCCATATGCCACAGGAGTGGCCCCAGAAAAAGGCAAAAAGACAATCAATCAATCAATCGATCAATCAATAAAATCCAATCCAATCCTACTGCAAATATTAGGGTGGTTTTAAAAACAATGTGCTTCCCAAATGGGTAAGCACATGAATGTGCTTCAGAGTTATACCCCTGTAGCCAGTAGATTATGTGCCAAATCAGACTATTAACAAGCCCACTTGGGAAACACTTTGGGGAGTTCCCATCGTGGCTCAGTGGTTAACAAATCCAACTAGGAACCATGAGGTTGCGGGTTCCATCCCTGGCCTTGCTCAGTGGGTTAAGGATCCGACGTTGCCATGAGCTGTGGTGTAGGTTGCAGACACGGCTCAGATCTGGCGTTGCTGTGGCTCTGGCATAGGCCAGCAGCTACAGCTCCGATTTGACCCCTAGCCTGGGAACCTCCATATGCCACAGCAGTGGCCCAAGAAATGGCAAAAAGACAAAAAAAAAAAAAAAAAACCACTCTGAGAATTCGTTAAATACTCCTCGGGGAAATGAACATGTATTAGCTTCCTAGGGCTGCCAGGAGACTTCAAAGAATTCCGTCTCATGGCTCTCTCCTACCTTCTGGTGATCACCAGAAATTCTTGGCATTCCTTGCCTTAAAAATGCATTACTCCAATCTCTGCCTCCATCCTTCATATCCCTTCTCTGTGATTCTGGGCGCATCAAGCCTCCCTTTGCTTTTTCCTACCAAGATAACTTCATCTCAAGATTCCTAACATAATTAAATCTGCAAGACTATTTCCAAATCAAGTCACATGCACACAGATAGTGGGAATTAGGACTTGGATATATCTTGGGGGGGGTCACCATTCAACTCATTACATATTAGTGTAAACAACACTGTTCATTTGAACTTTGCAAATGGAATTTTTTTTTTTTTTTTTTTTTTTTTTTGCTTTTTAGGGCTGCACCCATGGCATATGGAAGTTCCCAGGCTAGGGGTCGAATAGGAGCTGTAGCTGCCAGCCTACACTACACCTCACAGCAACGCTGGATCCCTGACCCACTCAGCCAGACCAGGGATTGAACCTGCTTTCTCATGGATTCTAGTCAGATTCGTTTCTGCTGCGCCACAACAGGAATTCCCCAAATAGAACTTTCAGATTGAAGAGGCTGCTGCTATCAGGGTGCCAGAGTGGCAGATGGAAGAGTCAGGAGACTTTTGCAGGGAGTGGTCATGTTCTATGTTAAGGGGAAGTCAGGTGGTTCTGGGTTGTCCACTGGGAGTAGGGCATAGCCTTCAGAGGAGGAGAATGAGGAGCTGTCCAGCAGGCCAGGTTCCAGAGTTGGACAGGTTAGCACACTGGGGAAGATCGGGGGAGGGTGCTATAATTCAGGATATTGCTAGGATTGGACACAAATGTCAGCTCCTGGGTAGAGTTAGCTATTAGGGTATCCCAGGGTTCTAAGCAGGCGGAGCCTAGAAACAAAGCTCAGACAACCCCAAACTATGTTTTGGGGGTTTGCATTTTTTTCTTCCTTCTCTAGACCTGCTTTTAGTAGCTTGTCACACAGTCCTTTTTTGTCACCTGAAAGATATTATAAAGTACTGAGAAGAGAAATTGAATAGGACAGACCTGCCTCAGACTAAGAGGCATGGGAACAACATGAGCCCTAGCTGAATTCAGAACCATAGTCTAGTCTCAGCTCCGTCCCTTACTAGCAATATAATCTTGGGGAAATTACAAGCACCATGAACCTCAGATTCATCCTCTGTAAAGTGAGTTTGATAAGCCCTGTTTTGTAGGGCTACCGGAATGTACGTAAAGAAAAGCATCTGGCACAGTGCCTAGGATTTATTAGATCTTTAATGAATGGCAGCTATTTCTAATATTATTTTGTTCCCAGACTTTACTGCCCTCCCCTCTGGGATTTTGTTTTAATCTTGGACATCTCAAATAATACACAGCTCAGTCAAATTGGGCAAAAATGCTGCCTCACAAAATTCGTTAAATTTTTCCTCTTAAGAAGATATGCTAATTTGGGGTTATCAGTTAGTCTTCTCCAGTTGATATAACTTAAAGCTCCTAGAATTTAAATCAAAGACTAACTCCTTTCTTCCCTTCCAGCCACTCATCCATCCAAAATACTATTTTCATTCATTTCACTGTCACCAAAGCCTAGACCTTGCTTAGATTTGGCCTAATTATACTCAAGATAACCTACCTTTAATGTGATTTTAACAGAGCAGGCTCTGGCTCTCTTAAGCCAGGGAGAAGCCAGCCTAGTAGCTTCTGGGTACCACCTCAAGAGAGTATTACCTTACTCTCAAAAAGTCACTGCAGATAATATGCATAGAACACCTTCATGCACGGTACTAACTGCACTGGGACAAGAGCTCGGGGCACCTTTCATATCCGCCCCAGGTGGAGATTTCCCTCTGGCTTTTCCTTACCAAAAAGTAACTACTAAGCAATTTTCTATTCCAGGTTCTTTTCTCACCTCTAAAACACAAATTCTGGCCCCTGCCACCAACCAAAGCTTAACTACAATCAACTCCCCTAGGAGGAGTTGCAGTTTCCCAAAGCCCCAAACTGCGCTAGCTCAGGGCATTTCTACTTGACTGCTCACATCTGGAGTTTCACCTCATCACTCTTTTGTTACTTGTTCTTAAGGTAATGGAGGACATCTCACCATCTTCTTGATATGACCGCTGCTCCTAACCTCTACCCGTCAATGGGTATGGGTGGGTCTTGCTTATCTTAGAATTTCCACTATTAACATAGTGCTTTCCAAAGAGAAAATATCCAATTAATACTTGATGAATAAATGAGTCAGTGAGCAGAGTCTTTTATTTATTAAGATTTGTTAAGATTACTCCTACTTTCTTGAATAAGCCAGGCAAGCCCAGGTATATATTTTAACATTACAGAACAATTCATTAAGGTGGTTATGGGAATCCAAAAATTAGGGTTTGTTTAGATTACTCTTACTTCCTTGAATAAACCAAGTAAATCCAGGTATGTATATTTTTATTTTTACAGAACAAGAAACTAAAGTGGTTAAGGGAATCCAAAAATGAACCACCTTTTACATATTTTCCTGTATGGTCTGCTGAGTTCCTTTCACATTTCCAAGGAAATTCTTATACCAATGTCATGTTATCTTTATTCCAGATCACCAAATAAGATGGAAGTCTCCCAATATGTTTTGCAAACCATCAAAACTCTTTTCTTAAATCTTATAAATATTTAGCAATAAGTGAGTGACCAATGTCATTCATCAACATATTATAAAGCTAATAAGCCTATTAAAAGGAAGAGCATTTGAAAAATATCAAAAAATAAACTTTCAAGTCGCCCATACAGAACAGGAACACGAAGTTGTAGCAGAGTATTCTTCCCAGCCTCACCCTGACCCTCCTCTACTTAGAACCCTGACTGCCTTCTCCAAACACAGAGTGAAGATTTAGGCTCATTCTTCGGTTGGGGAGAAGCTGCTGAGCAATGCTGCATAATGAACATGCCAGTATTACTATCTACGTGGCCATTTATGGCCCCAGTTCTCTCTTCCTCATCTCTTAAAGCCACCTCATACCAGAATGAGAAGGAAATAGGGTCAGTCCCTTTGATCTTGGCCAAAAATTCCATAACTTTCACCTTGCTGGTTTCAGCATGGGCCCTTTTACCCCACAGGAATTCGTACAGTGGAGGATCACTATTAGGCACCTTCCGGTACTCCAGATAATTCTCCTGCACCCAATCTCTGGTGATGAGTTTCCTGGGCTCCCCATAAATGAAGTGCTCTCTTCCAGCATACACTCCCATTATATTCAAGAAATCCCAGATGTTTTCCTCAGGAGCACAGTTGCCCTCTATGAAGATTACACCCAGGATAATTATCAGGAGACCATTTTTAGGCATGCTCTGGTCATCACTAAGCATCTCATCATGGGTGAGGTCTAGTGAGTTGACAAGGACATAGGAGTGGATTTGGGGGTCCACTTCCTTCACATCAATGCCAGAGATCACCTCTAGGCACTTAGAAGCTTTCTTGAAGATCACGGGGAATTGGCTTTTGTACCTCTTTATGACAACCTTTAGCATTTCTGCCTTTGTGATGGGCTCCTTCAGTCGATACTTAAGGATCATGAAATGCACCAAATCAGCCACCTTCCCATCTAGCAGATCTCTGGGCAAGGATTCGGTGCCTGCTGAGGCCTGAACAAAGTATGTGTCCTTCTCTTCTTGGCTGCTCCAACCTCCATCTGATGTGCTCCATGATGTGGAGGAGGAGTTCTGGGGACTGTGGGGAGGACCCAGCATCACAGTGGCAGGCTCCTGCTCCTCCTGCTGCTCCTGCTCCGGCTCCTGTTCCTCCTGCTGTTCCTGTTCCTCTTGCTCCTGCTTCTCCTCTAGCATGCCCGGGATCAGAGGAGAGGAAGGGGGAGAGGTGGAGGGGTAAGAGAAGGTGAAAGAGCAAGAGGAAATGGAGGTGGTATCTTCCTCCTCAGCTGTGGGAACCTGTGTTACCAGCAAGCTCTCTATCTCACTTAGGGTCTGAAAGCCTGGCTCAAATGTGAGGCGTGGACGCTTTGGAGAGTGGGGCATGATGACTCTTGCTGGAGGCAGCAGGTAGAAGTGCAAGCAGGATGGTGGGAGATGGGATCCCACAGGCCTGGGGTAGAGAGGGGACGAGTCAATGGCCTCAGCATGGAAATGCACCCTTGGAAGCTCTGACAAAGGCGAACTTATAGGTTAGAGGAGACTCTTTAGGGGGTGCTCTAGGGCCTCATAGGACTCCTGTCACCCCAGAGAGTTTGTTTCCTAGGAACCTATAGGAGGATGTAAGAAAGTTCCCCCGGATGTAGCCAACCAGCACAGCCCAAGGATTCCAGGGCTGACTGGGAAGATGAGGTCAGGCACTGTGGGGTCCCTTCTGTTCTGGAATGGGTGGGGTCCTTGGTAGATATTCAGGGTGTGCACCCCACCTTGACTCCTAGCACTGCATAGGCTTCCTCTGCTCTGCTGACCTGAGGACACATGCCTCACACTAAAGCCCTCACCTCACTGTTCCTGGAGCACCTGACAAGCGAGGAGGGGTCGAGATCTGTGAGCTCCCAGCTATTCTGGAGGGGATGATTCTCTCTGTGCTAAGGTTTTTGATCTTTCCTCTAACAAAGCTTGTGCCCCGTCCTCCCCTGCCTCTGTTAGCCTAAGGCAAGAGCTGACATTCCTGAGACAGCCAAGAAGGAAGTAAAGGAGGAACACTTTTGGCCACACCTGCCCAGAGCCTCCCAGCGTGACAGCAAGAGCTGAATGAAGTCTGTGGGTTCCCCTCTCCTCCAGCTGAGGGTACTTGCAGTCCTCACGATGATGCCTGGTAGGTTCTGGGACTCTTCTCTCTGCTGCCCTGAGCCTGGCCCCTTTAGAACAAGCGCTCACCTCCCAGAGACTACCAAGAAGGAGCTGCGGGTACACCATATCTGACCACTGCGCCCAGGGCCTCCCCGAGCTGACAGCAAGGGAAGGCCAAGGCTGGGTGTGCCTTCAGTCCTCACTCAGGGTCTTTACCTTGAACTCTGGCAAAGTCTATGACTCTTCCCTGTGCTGATGGGATGTGGCTTCCCCTCAGACTGCCACTTTCTCACCTCTCTGAGAACTGGTGGACAAAAATGAGGCACCAAGTCTTGCCACCCCCTCTAGGTCCTTCAGTGCTAAAATAGTGAGAGCTGAGTCCCCTGTGCCCTGTGGTGAGGCTAACCTCAATCCTCCTTCATGGTATCCATCCTTACTGCTGACAAGGCCTAGGCCACCCCCTGGTGACTGGACATCACTCCCTCAGGCCATGACCTCACCTCTCTGAGACACCTCTTTACCCTTAGAGAAAGTGAGGGCATACACCCATATACAGCCAGCCCTGCCTGAGTCCTTGTAGGGCTAAGGACAGGAGATAGAATCCATGGGTCTCTTCCTTCTGGGACTGGAAGTTCCTTTGGTTCTCACCAAGGGTCCTTACCTTGACTTTGGTAGAACTTGGGACTCTTCCTTCTTCTGACCTGAGGTGACTCCCTCAGCTGACCTGTCTTCTCATTCACAAGAAGGCCTTCACCTCCCTGAGACCCTCAAGATAAAAGTGAAGAGACGTCACAGCCAGCCACCCTTGCCTGTGGTCTCACATGGCTGACAGCAGGGGCTGGACCCCTTGTGTTCTGGGATAGGGAGTTCCCTCTGTCTTCCTTAAATGCGTTCTTTACTCCTGGCTGGGCCTGGGCCCACCTTATCTGGAGACCTGAAATCATTCTTCTCAGACCAAGGCTTTAGCTCCCAGGTACACCTCTACCCATCCCTTGCGTGGAAGGATGGGCATTCCTGCTTGGATCCTTTCGGGATGGACAGTAGAGATGGGGTGGAATTTCTGTGAGACCCCTTCTGTCTGTCTTAGGAGGTAACCTTAGTCCTCCCTCAAGGCTCTTACCTTAACTTGACTCCTCACAGATTCTGGGAGTCCCCCCCTTTGCAGATGTCATTAGCTCAGACCAAAGCTTTCACCTCCCTGGGACACTCCACAGTAAAAAGACACCAAATCCGGCCACACCAGCCTAGGGCCTGTTCTGGCATGCAGAAAGCCCTCAATTCTCCCTCAAGGTGTTCATCTGTACTCCTGGAAAGGCCTGTCCTACCCTCTGCTGATCTGAAGTTTTCTGCTCCAACCCAGACCTCACGTCCCTGAGACACTCCATCCTCTTGACTCCTGGCAGAGCTTGTGGCAGAAGTGAGGGTTCCTCCCTGATCACCCCCACTCAGATCCTCCCAGAGCTGACATTCTGTAGCATCCTTCTTTTCAGAGAAGAGGGAGCCTTCAGGCCTCACCAATGGTCCTTACCTTGATTCCTGCCAAAGCCTAGGAATCCTCCCTCTTCTAAACTGATGTGGCTCCCCCTCAGACGAACACTCTCACCGCTCTGAGACCCACCCCCACACCAAAGTTAGGAAATGCCACCGCTCTGAGACCCACCCCCACACCAAAGTCAGGACGCGTCACATGGCATTTCCTTGCCTGTGGTCTCCTAGGGCTGACAAGAGGGGCAGGGCCAGGTTGGGGCCCCCTCTCTCTAGGATGGGTATTTTCAGGGCAAGCAGAGGCCAAATCTACCTGAGGAGGGAGGCCTCAATTCTCCCTCACAGCCTTCTCTATTATCTTGTGGCCCATCCCCTCAGAAAATGCCTCACCTCCCTGAGGGGAAATCAATAAATGCCACATCCTTCTATGTGGCCTCCCAGAGCTGACAGCAGGGGCAAGTTTCTGTGAGACCCCTCTCTACATGGTGAGAGGTCTTCTACATCCTCCCTCAGGGTCCTTATCTTGACACCTGTCAGCATGGAGTACTCCTCCCTCTGCTGACACAGGCACACCCACCAGGCCAAGGTCTTCACCTCCCTGGGAACCCCCAGAAAAAATGAGTAGGGGCCCACATCAGTAACCATCCGTGGCTCTCCCATGCTGACAGCAAGGGCAGAGAAGTGCTGGATCCCATTTGCGCTGGTGTAGGGGGTGCCCTCTGTCCATAATCTGATCCTGGGTAAAGCCTGGGACTCCTTCCTCTGCCCAGCTGTCCCTGCCCCTTCAGATCTAGGTCCTCATTCCCTTGAGAACCTCCAGATAAGAATAAGGAGAGGCCACATCCTGCCACCCCTGCCCAGGATCTCCTAGAGCTGAGAGCAGGGGCTGAATCCTATCTGGCCCCTGTCCTCCCTCAAGGTGTTCCTAGTGCTCCCTCAGATAAAGGCCTCGCTGCCATGAGGCCGCCCCACCACTTCCTAGAGGGAGCAAGGGAGACTCGCTTCAGACGGCCACTGCCTGAGTCCTCCCACAGTTGACTGTGGGGGCAGAGCAGGGGTTTCTGAGGGTCCCTCTGTCTGCAGAAGATCTCATCCGCCATCCTCAGAGTCTTCCTATTTACTCGAGGAAGGGCCTGCACCCTCTCCCTTCTTTTGACCTGAGGATGGTCCCTCGGCCCCTGGCCAGCATCTCAGGAGATGAAGAGGGGGCCCTGTGGCCCACAGACTGGCTCCAGCCATCTCAACGCTGGCAGCAGGGACAGGCGTCTGTGGGCCGCCATCTGGGCTGTGAGGCCCCTCGGCCCTCCATGAGGGTCCCCCCTTCACACCTGCCAGAGCCTGGACACCCCCTCTTGTGACCGGAGTCCAGCCCCGACGGACGGGGCCTCGGGCCCTCAAACCCCTGAGACAGAGGGTCCCCGAGCTCTCCTGGGCGTCCTCACCTCCGCCTGGCCGGCCAGAGACTCCGCCTCCGCCAACCCGCGTCCCGCCAACGGCCCTCGGCCCACGCGGCAGAATTCAGGACGCGTCACATCCGGAGACCTGCGCAGCCCTGGCACGTGGGCCGAGGGGCCCGCGTCCTCCCTGCGGATCCCTGCCTCCAGGCCGCGAGGGGCTGGACTCCTTCGTGTGCTGCTGCGGAGCAGCGCCCACTCACAAGCCTGCCCGCCCTCAGACCCCAGGGGGAAGTCGGACACGGAATGCGCAGGAAGCCTGCCTGCCGGTCCGCTGCCCGCCTGCGAGGCCTCCCTCCTGGCCCTCGGACTCCCGGACATGGAGGGCTGAAGCGCCCCCATCGGACCCCTGTGCCTACGGCTGTGCAGGAGCCAGGGCGCAGGCAGCGCGGAGCCCACGCCCGCCTCTGCCGAGGGCCTCACCTTGAAGCCTAGCCAGGAAGCCTCTCTTTTCCGACCTATGGCCGCTCCCCTCGGAGAAAGCCTCGCGTCCCTCAGCCTCCCGAGGTGAACGTCCCCCCCACACCACAGCCGTGACCTTGCCTGGGGTTTCCCAGGGACGACCGCAGGGGCAGGGCACGGCCAAGGTTCCCGCTCTTTCTGCAGGGCGGAGCCAAGGTTCCGGCTCTGTCCACAGGGCGGAGCCAAGCTTCCCCGCTCTTTCTTCGGGGCGGGGCCGAGGTTCCTGCTCTTTCTGAAGGGGGGGGGGCAAGGCTCCTGCTGTTCTTTCTGCAGGCCAAGGCCAAGGTTCCCGCTCTTTCTGCAGGGCGCGGACAGGAGTCCCACTCTGGAGTGGAAAAACCACTCAATCCTAGCTCAGAGTCCTCACCTTGACTCCAAGCACTGCCTGAGCTGAACAGTGTGATTTTGGGCTGTCCTGCCTCTTATCTAACACTGCATTGTCCAGTGTGATGATTTTTTATGGCCCTTATTCATAGTGAGAAATACACTGTACATTGTATATCTTTACCAAGTATATATGTAGAATGTGTGTATGTGTGTCTGTATTTCATGAATACCTACCCTTACTATGGGTGATTCATTGTGATACTATTCCATTTTCAATCCATTTTTTATATTCTGCTAAAAGTATGTGTTATATACATACATATCTCTTAAAGGCCAGTCATTTAGCCACTAGAGTGGTTTCAAGCCATCATTAGCAGACTCGAGGCATACTCTCTCAATCAACCCATCTTTCCTGCTGTCCTGTCATTAACCCAGGTACACTGGCATCTATGGTCTGAGAAGCAGCCTCACATTCCTACAGTGAAGCAGAAGCAGAAGTTTTAAAAACTTTGCTCCTCCCCATCCTGTCATCTGCCTTCTGTTACAGTCTACAAACTGTCCCCAACCTCTTTTAGGCCCAGAACTCCCTCACACCAAACACAAGTTCGACATGGTCCTCAGTCTCCTCTAGAGGCTTCTCATGTTTTGTCATTTAGATTTTATTATGTATATTTGTGAGATTTTTTTTTATTCTCACTTCTATGGTTTTCCTGCCTTGATTTTGGGAGAAGACAGCTGCCCAAGTTTGATTGTTATCTTGGCAACTACAAGTAAGGCACTAAATCTGTAAGAATTGACATCTTTACAATAATGTGTATCTCATCAATAAATATGATATACGGCTCTGTTTATTTGGGACCTATTTTACCTGAATCTATCAGTAAACTTTTATAGTTGCCTCCATAAAGATCTCAGACATTTTGTGGTGATTCTTTTCAGGTAATTTTTGAATTTTATTGCTATCGTGAATGGGATATTTTCTATTACACATTCTAATTAGTTATTGCTTTTATGTGCAAGGCTCTGGCTTTTGCTATAGTGCATTTATACTATCCTTCTGAGGTTTCTTATTCATTTGAATATTCCACATGCTTGTTCCTTAGAATCTTCTACATACGTAATATTACCACCAAATAGGATCTCTTTGTGTTCAATATTGTACCTCTTTTTTTAAATATATACCCACATATCTGGCTTTGTGCTCCAGTATCATTTTGAATGGTAAAGATATAGCCTGTATTTGTATCTTTTCCCTGACTTTAATGGGAATGCTTCTAACATTTCACATTAAATCACGTTTGCTGTAGACTTTAGGGAATGGAAGTCCTTGTAATCTAAGTTTGCTAAAAGAATTCCTATGAACTTGGTTAATTGTTTTCTGATCCCATTGATATAATCAAATGTTTTTCTCCTTTTATAGGCTGAAACGTGTACCCCCAAATTCATACACTGAAGTCCTAAACCCCAGAAGCTCAGAATATGACTGAATTTGGAAATAGGGCCTTAAAAGAGGTAATTCAGGTAAAAATGAGGTCATAAGGATGCGCCCTAATCCAGTATGACTGGGGTCCTTAAAAGAAGAGGAGACTGAGAAGCAGATACAGGTAAAGGAAAGATCCTGTGAAGACAGAAGGAGAAGACAGCTATCTGCAACCCAAAGAGAGTGGCTTCAGAAGAAACCAACCCTGCCAACACATGCATCTTGGATTTCTAGTGTCTAGAATTAAAAGTAAATAAATTTCTGCTGTTGAAACCATTTAGTCTGCAGTATTTTGCTACGGCAGCCCTAACAAACTAACACACTCCTTTAATTTGTTAATGTAGGGAATTACGATTGAAAGTATTTCCTAATGGTAAATCATGTTTTCATTCCTCAGACACAGTTTGTTCATTTAATTCACTGTGTGTTGAATATGCTATTAATCTGTTTAAGATATTTACTACTGTATGGGTGAGTTTGGTTCAAGTGTTATTTTCATGGGGAGCCCTCATCTGGCATTTGAATTAAGGAGAGCTAGCGTGGGAGAAGTAGCTGAATAAACTGCCCATCATTTCCTTTACTTTAGAAGAGATTACATGAGATGGTGATTTGGCTCTCCCTGACCATTTGATAGAACTGGCTTTCAAACTGCTTGTTTTGGAGCATTTAAGGATGACTTATACTTTGAATACAGTTCCAGTTGGTATTGTTCAATTAGAATTCTCTATTTCTTTATGAACCATCTTTTTTTCCTAAAAAGTGGTCTATTTCACTTAGGATTTCAAATGTAATGGCATGATATTTATAATAAAAACACAGCACAGAAATTCTAAAACATACACACCACTAGAGAGAATAGTATAATGAACCCAATATACCTGATACTGGGCATCAACAATCATCAGTGCATGGTCAACATGGTTCTAACTATACTTATATCCACCACCACTACCAATCTTTGCGGCTGGAATAATGCAAAACAAATCCAAGACATCACACCTTTTCTTCTCTAAATATTTCTGAATGCACTCTAAAAGATAAGGACTCTTTTATAAAATGTAAATCCAAGGCAATTATCAACCCTAAAAGATTTAAATAAGTCATTAAGATCAAATATTCAATTATTTTTCTCATTTACCTGATGATGGTGTATAGATACATAACTTATAATTTCTCTTCTATTGGTACTCAAATATGACCTATACATTGGAATTACTTTTTTCCCCTAAGTTTTTAATCTACAGTTTCCCCCACATCACTTTTTCACTACAATTAATTTTTATTGTTTAAAACACACAGTTCTGGTGTTCTGTCTTGTTTCCCAGAGTCTGGATTTTGCAGATTGCAACATTTTGGTATCCTTTGACATGTTCTTCAGCTCCTTGTACTTCTTTACATTGCTAGTTAGAGGTAGAAGCTTGATCAGGTGTTTTTAATGGTTTTTTGAAATGCTTTTTTTGTTTTACGTTTTGCAAGACTACTCCATAGGTGAGGCTGTGTCCTTCCAGTAGGAAGATACATAGTGTCTGGTTATCTCTCTTTGTGCTGATGCTGGCAGTCATTGATGACCATCACATTGATCCGCTAATCCCTTAGGGCTTGAAGAATGATAATTTCACATTCTCTCCTGCCGTCTTAGTTTACTAGCTGCAACACCCCTACATGTAGAAACTGTTCTTCGTCCACCATTCAGCTATCTTGAGGGAAAGGTGTAATATATTTGTTGTGTTCTCTTAGAATATTTAAATCTCTTCTGTATCTCTCTTTTGTACAATTTTAAGTTATAGTATTTATTTCTGCTTTTATCTTCAGTAACATATTTTTAAATTTTCTCTGTATTATAAAATTTTCAAAGAACTGGCTTTCGTTATTTGCTTCTACCGTTTTCTAGTTTATTATTTCTGCATTTATCTTCATTATTTCCTAACTTCTACTTAAGTTTAACATGCTTTTTATGCCCCAGCTTCCTGAATAATTTGGATGTTATAGACATTTTTTACCTTTTAATATATCTATTTAGGGCTATATATTTCACTCTTAATAGTGCTCGGGCTGCATCACACAGGTAAAGTTAAATATATCACCTGATTACACATATTATTAGAATTTTTCCAAATATATACAACAACTAGGAGTGTTAAAATTATTTTTGATTAGGATATGAAGAATATGAGAGATATATAGTGTTATTTGGAGGAGGTTTCTGGTCCTAGGGGTACTGGGGAGTAGTTTTTGTTTTTAATTATAGAAGAAACTTGACCATATTTAACTGCTGATGACAGAATTGGATTTATATCAGGAATGTGATGAAGTTTAATATTACAAAATCTGTCCTTATAATTGGCCACACATATAACAGTCAGGGATTGGCCAGGAAAATATAAATCATGGTAAATATTTAATGCAGAAAATTGGTTATAAAAGTAATGGAGAAGCTAAACAGGGGACAGTTGGGGGACCCAATAATTCGCAACATAAAGAAGTCATTCCCACCTCTGGGTTGGAAGGGCAAAGAGAAGAGATAGCATTACTGGAGCCTGCGTGTTGGATCAAACTGACAGGGATGGAGCCATGGAAAATATGTAGCCATTGTGGGGGAGACTACTTGATGCAGAGGAAGAAGGAAAAAAACTGGCTGTTCCATACTCCTGGGTTTAAGATCCTGTTGGTTGGCCTGTTGGCAGAACCCAGATGGCAGCAAAATGTTGGCCAGCCTAAGAATTGCAGATTGTAAGATTCAGCCTGTATAGGTACACACACACACACACACACACACACACACACACACACACACACACACACCACATTTTTTGGCCGCATCCATCGCATGCAGAAGTTCCCGGCCCAGGGATTGAGTGCATGCCACAGCAGTGACAATGCCAGATTCTTAACTGCTACGCCACCAGGGGACTCAGCCTACACATATTAAAGGGCAGAGAAGAGGACAAGTGAGGGATGAATCTGAGGGCAGTTAAGCCCAGGACAAGCATACCACATTGACAGATTAAGTGAAAAAAAAAATCCTATCTAAATTGATACAGAACAGTGTTCAATAATGTATACTGCTCCTTTTTTTTTTTTTTTTTTTAGGGCTGCACTCAGAGACTATGGAGGTTTCCAGAGTAGGGATCGAATTGGAGCTGCAGCTGCCGACCTACACCCCAGCTCACAGCAATGCCGGATCCTTAACCCACCAAGCAAGGCCAGGGATCGAACCTGCATCCTCATGGATACCAGCCAGGTTCATTTAGGCAGAGCCATGACGGGAATGCCTGTATCCTGTTCTTATCCCACACCTTCCCAAGTCCAGGCTAGGTTAGGTGCTCTTCTCCATGCTCCCATAAGCTTTCTGTACTCCCCTTCTCATCACTGAATTATTTCCCAAGATAAGATTGACAGTTTACTTGTCTATCTCCTTAGACCACGCTATGTCTCTCACTGCATAGTGCTTGGATCAGAGTAGTCACTGTAAATATTTGTTGTTGAATCATTTGATTTACCATTGCTTTTGAATTGTTAGATAAAATACACAATTATTTTAACTTCATAATTTTTCCTAAGTTGAGTATCACACAAAAGACATGATTGCACAAATGTAAACACAGAAATTAATTATGGTAACTGCTTCCAGCTAGTCAGATTACACTCTTAAAGTAATTAGCATCAACCATTATCCAACCAGGGAGCTGCATCATTCTGAATGTTTACCTGTCAATGTTTTAGAGACATAATGTTGGAGACCTATGAAAGCTAGGAAATGAAGGAATCATGGAACTTATATGTTGACAGCCTCAAGAAAAAGGACTTGAAAAGTTAGTTTTCTTTTTCCCCACAAATTATTTTAGTAATGGAATTTTCTCAAAAACACTGTGGGTAGAAAATAGAACTATTAATCTCAGAGACTGACAAAATATATTTCGTCCAGGATTTAATAGAAAAATAGACAAGGCCACCTAGACTGGGTGTCCTAAATGACCCTTGCATTACATGGCTATCTAGCTGGAAAGAAATTCTCTGTAGTACACCATTCCCAATGCTTAGATCATAGATTCATAGCACAGGGACCTTAAAGGGCATCCAATCTAGTCATCCATTGCAGTTTAGACACAGTAGTTGTTAGAAAGTTCCATAACTGGTTCCTGTGTAACCATTTATTCATCAGTTCTAGTTCTGCTTTGTGGAATCACACTGAGTATTTCTAAACAACCACATGACAACCTTTCAGATATTTGAAAATAGCCCACAGGTTCAGCTCAAGTCTTACATGTCCAAAATAAACATATTCATTTCTTTCAGGAGATTCCCATATATCATAGCATCTAGACCTTTTCTGTCCATTGCATTAGCCACTAGACACTTCTAGTTATTTAAATTAACTAAAATGAAATGTTTACATCTCCAGTCATACCAGCTGTATTTCTATGGAAGTACTGAGAGAGAACATTTCCATCATCATCACTGCAAAACTACTCTTATTATTCAGTGCTGGTCTAGACTTTTTCTCAGTAGGTTAAGAAAAATTCATAATCTCGGAGTTCCCATCGTAGCTCAATGGTTAATGAACCCGACTGGTATCCATGCAGATGAGGGTTTGATCCCTGGCCTCGCTCAGTGGGTTAAGGATCCGGCACTGCCATGAGCTGTGGTATAGGTGGCAGATGCGGCTCAGTTCTGGTGTTGCTGTGGCTGTGGTGTAGGCTGGCAGCTGCGGCTCTGATTTGACCCCGAGCCTGGGAACTTCCATATGCCATGGGTGCAGCCCTAAAAAAAAGAAAAAGAAAAAGAAAAACTCATCATTTGGCAAATTATAAGTTAGGCTGGGTTTTGTTTTTTTGGTATCTTTCATTATCTGGTATGTACCTTCTAGAAGCACTATACTTTGGGGTTTTCCCCATAGATCATTGTATTACTCACTGCTCAACCAGAGAAGCAGAAACACTGAGACCCAAGTCTTCACGTGAAAAGAGTGTTCTTTTCTGTGAAATGTAATGACCTATAAATTTGACTTCTATTTCTAAGCCTGCGGATATCTGCTTTGCAATGTTGCAGCTAAACTTCTTGAAGAATTCTAATGACTCTCTGAAAAGGTTAGTACAATGTCCATATATATTTTTATTTTTATAATTTACTAACAAATGCACTGCTTGAGCACAGGCAGCTCCTGTCTTGGCATTCAGGCCAGAGAGTTAATAATTGTACATACACTACAGGAACAGGCTCCGGGGACAGACGGGAAAGACAATCTGCCACCTTGGGTCCCAGCACTTACCCCATGTGCAGTCCAATCTCTCCTCCTGATCCACAGCCAC
Source organism: Phacochoerus africanus (assembly GCF_016906955.1). NCBI lineage: Eukaryota > Metazoa > Chordata > Mammalia > Artiodactyla > Suidae > Phacochoerus > Phacochoerus africanus. The sequence goes on along the minus strand of NC_062560.1, from coordinate 119,368,109 downwards.
TGCCATCACTATTGCTGCTTTTGCTCCTGTCATCACTGCCCCCAATCTGGGCCAAGAGCCCAGCACTGCCTTCCTGTTAGGGGCCTGTGGCACTGGGAACCTGCAATAAAGTGAAATACAATTAAATATTCACTCCCTCCATGAACGTGGGAAGGCTTGTCAGGGAAGTTTTTTTTTTTTTTTTTTTTTTCTAGAGGGAAGTATTTTAATGGTAGATTTAGGAGGTCATAAGAATATCAACTGAGGCAGTAAGGCAGTTGTGGAAGGAATGGAAAAGAGTGAACATATTAAGAGTGTTTCCTTTGAGACTCTCCTCATAGGTAACAGAAACTCAACTTGAACTTTATGCAAAAAGGCAACATTACTAATTCACATAACCAAACCAAAGGTGTGCCTTTCCTCAGAACAGTTGGAACTGAGACCTCAAATACCACCTGGCTGCCTGCTCTGAAGTTCCCATTCTTTCTCATGTGCCTATCCTTGTAACTGAGGACACTTGGATGCTCTACTAGTTTGACTGAAAGGAAGAAGCAATTTCCTTCCAGGAAGACAGAGATGTTCCCTAGAGGGAAAGAGATGCTAAGACAATAAAACCAGACAATATAAACTTCAGAGACATAGTCTCTAAACAAATTCAGACTTTTCCCAACATTTTATAAATACAGATGGAGACAACTTAACCCACCACCTAAATGAATCAGAAAAAGAAGAACAAAAAAACCCTAGAGTCAGCAGAAGGAAGGAAATCATAAAGATCAAAGAGGAAATCAATAAAATAGAGATTCAAAAACCAGCAGACAAAATCAATCAAACCAAGAGCTGGTTCTTTGAAAAGGTAAACAAAATTGACAAACCTCTGGCTAGACTCACCAAGAAGAGGAAAGAAAAAACCTAAGTAAACAAAATAAGAAATGAAAAAGGAGAAGTCATATGGATACTATAGAAATACAAAAAACCATAAGAGAATACTATCAACAGTTATATGCCAACAAATTTGACAACCTAGAAGAAATGGACAACTTTCTAGAAACTTTCGGCCTGCCAAAACTGAAACAAGAAGAAATAGATCAACTGAACAGACTGATCACTAGAAATGAAATTGAATATGTCATAAAAACACTCCCTACAAATAAAAGTCCAGGACCAGATGGCTTCACAGGCAAATTCTACCAAACATACAAAGAGGAACTTATACCCATCCTCCTTAAACTTTTCCAAAAGGTTGAAGAAAGAACACTCCAAAAGACATTCTGTGAAGCCACCATCACCCTCATTCCAAAATCAGACAAAGATACCACCAAAAAAGAAAACTATCGCCCAAGATCATTGATGAATACAGATGCAAAAATTCTCAACAAAATTTTAGCCAACCGAGTCCAACCACATATAAAAAAGATCATACGCCACAACAGGTGGGATTCATCCCAGGTTCACAAGGATGGTTCAACACATGCAAATCAATCAACACCATATACCACATTAACAAAAGAAAAGTCAAAAACCACACGATCATCTCAATAGATGCAGAAAAAGCATTTGACAAAATCCAACATCCATTCATGACAAAAACTCTCATCAAAGTGGGTATAGAGGGTACATTCCTTAACATAAAGCCATGTATGATAAACCCACAGCAAATATAATACTCAATGGAAAAAAGCTGAAATCCTTCCCACTGAAATCTGGAGCAAGACAAGAATCCCCACTCGCACCACTGTTATTCAACATAGTATTGGAAGTCCTAGCCACAGCAACTAGACAAACAAAAGAAATAAAAGGCATACAAATAGAAAGAGAAGAGGTAAAACTGTCACTGTATGCAGATGACATGATACCAACCCAAAAACTACTTGAACTGATCCACAAGTTCAGCAAAGTAGCAGGATATAAGATTAACATTCAGAAATCAGTCACATTTCTGTACACTAGCAATGAAATATTAGAAAAGGAATACTAAAAATACAATACCCTTTAAAATTGCACCCCCCAAAAATCAAATACCTGGGTATACACCTGACCAAAGAGGTGAAAGACTTATATGCTGAGAACTATAAAATATTCATCAAGGAAATTAAAAAAGACATAAAGAAAAGGAGAGATACCTCATGCTCCTGGGTTAGAAAAATTAATATTGTAAAAATGGCCATACTACTCAAAGTGATCTATAGATGCAATGCAATCCCTATCAAATTACCCATGACATTTTTCACAGAACTACAACCAACAATCCAAAAATTTATATGGAACCACAAAAGACCCAGAATTGCCAAGGCAATTCTGAGGAACAAAAACCAAGCAGGAGGCATAACTCACTGAGACTTCAGGCACTTCACACAGTCATCAAGACAGTGTGGTACTGCTACCAAAACAGACATACTAGAGAAACCAGAAATAAACCCAGACACCTATGGTCAATTAATCTTTGACAAAGGAGGCAAGAACATCAAATGGGAAAATGACAGTCTTTTCAGCAAGAATTGCTGGGAAACCTAGACAGCTGCATGCACATCAATGAATCTAGAACACACCCTTACACCATGCACAAAAATAAACTCAAAATGGATGAAAGACTTAAATACAAGACAAGACACCATCAAACTCCTGGAAGAGAATATAGGCAAAACATTCTCTGACATTAACCTTACAAATGTTTTCTCAAGTCAGTCTCCCAAAGCAACAGAAATAAAAGCAAAAATAAACCAGTGGGACCTAATCGAACTGACAAGCACAGCAACAGTAACCAAAAAGAAAACAAAAAGTCAACTTACAGAATGGGAGAAAATAGTGTCAAATGATGCAACTGACAAGGGCTTAATCTCTAAAATATGCAAGCAACTTATACAACTGAACAGCAAAAAAGCCAACAGTCCAATTGAAAAATGGGCCAAAGATCTGAATAAACATTTCTCCAAGGAAGATATACAGATGGCCAACAAGCATATGAAAAAAGGCTCAACATCCCTGATGATTAGAGAAATGCAAATCAAAACTACCATGAGATACCACCTCACACCAGTCAGAATGGCCATCATTCATAAGTCCACAAATAACAAATGCTGGAGGTGGTGTGAAGAAAAGGGAACCCTCCTGCACTGTTGGAATGTAAGCTGGTACAACCACTATGGAGAACAGTATGGAGGTACCTTAGAAAACTATACATAGAACTACCATATGACCCAGCAACCCCACCCTTGGGCATATATCTGGACAAAACTTTCCTTGAGAAAGACACATGCACCCTTATGTTCATTGCAGCTCTATCCACAATAGCCAAGACATGGAAACATCAAATGTCCATCGACAGATCAGGTTTGGATTAGGAAGATGTGGTATATATATATATATAATGGAATACTACTCGGCCATAAAAAAGAAGGAAATAATGCCATTTGCAGCAACATGGATGGAACTAGAGACTCTCATCCTGAGTGAAGTAAGTCAGAGAAAGACAAATATCACATTGTATCACTTTTATCTGGAATCTAATATATGGCACAAATGAAACTTTCCATAGAAAAGAAAATCATGGACTTGGAGAATAGACTTGTGATTGCCTAGGGGGAGGAGGAGGGAGTGGGATGTATTGGGAACTTGGGGTTAATAGATGCGAATTATTGCTTTTGGATTGGATTAGCAATGAGACCCTGCTGTGTAGCACAGAGAACTATGTCTAGTCACTTATGACAGAGCATGACAATGGTAGAAAATAGAATATATACATGTATGTGTAACTGGGTCACTATGCTGTACAGTAGAAAAAAAATTGTATTGGGGAAATAACTATTAAAAAACAATAACAAAATGTAACTTCAGACAGAGAAAAAAAATACAGATGGAGGCTGCAGAGGGCATACCTTGCTCCTCCTAAGTGGAAGAAGGCAAATTTTACATCTTGCTTTGCCTATCCTGAGGTCTTTCTTCTGATATAAGGAAGCAATACATCAAGAATGTTTCCTGAAGTCAGAATACCAGAGGTTTGTAATTATCTGTCTTTGTGTTATCCAACCTTTGTTCACCTCCATTAAATCTAATAATAAAGAGCTAATTACAGATGCTAAAAAATTATCCAAATACAAACAAAAAAATAGTAGAAACACTATACTCAGAAAACCCACATATCTGTACTACACATTTTTTTTTTTTTGGCTGCTCCCTCGGCATATGGAAGTTCCTAGGGCCAGGGATCAAATCCAAGCTGCAGCTGCAGCAATGCTGGACCCTTAACCCACTGCACCAGGCCAGGGATGGAACCCCCAACCGCCTCAGAGACAACACAGGATTCTTAACCTGCTGTGCCACAGTGGGAACACCTGTACTATACTTTCAATAAGGCTTTATACCTTGCTAATGTATTTATACATAAGGAAGGTGAAGGCTGAAACAAGTAGCTGATCTTCCTGATATTTTTTAAGACAACATGGTTGTATTTTTCCTTGGACCCACAGGATGATCTGCATAGATGGGAATCTGAAGAGTGTCCTAATGTGAGCTCCCTATCAGAGATCAGACACTAGATGGAAGAGTTAAGTGCTGTGATTTTTCTACTCATTCGGAGAGTAAACCAAATGGAGGCATTAAAATTAGGGTGTGGGTGTGATAGTTTGCCCACAGTTTGCCTGGGCTTGCCAGGGTTTGTGTATATGTGAGTCTTCCCTTATAGACTGTACATTCTAGAATTAAGTGCGTGTATTGACACATGATAAGTACTCGAGAGAAAAAATAAACGGGGGTGGAGGCACTAAAGATTGCTTTCAGCATCCGAACACCCATGCCCCGCTTCATCACAGGAATCATAAGACTAGAAGTCAGGATCACACGTTGGTAGCCAAAGGTGACTGACTCCAGCAAGCCAACTGAGGACAAGGCAAGTTGGGGATGACCATGTCCTGGCTTCTTTCTGTCGCTGACTGCTATTTTATGAGAAACAAGCAGAGTCTTAAAAACTGCACCCATTGGTTGTTCCAGCTTTTGAACACTTCATTCCTATATTTCTCTCTCCACTAAAATGTGGCATCTTCTTTTCCCCTTGGAGCATCTTACGAAAAATAGGTTCTTTTCTCTCTCAAGTTCAGTTTCTGTAGTACACTTACATAATTATACTCAAAACATTTCACTTGAGTGTTCTCCTTTCTCCTCTTATTTGTTTCTGATATTTTATGGAAAATTACTGACTTGATGAAACACTCTATTTCTAAGTATATCTTCAGGCAAAAGAGGAAGGAGTGGATTTACAGACAGTGCATAAACCCAACATTATGGATATCTTCCAACAAACCGATATTTACAACGAGCAGGCAATTTCTGCCCTACTTCCAAGAAGACATAAAATTTTCTAGAATCCACAACACATCATATGGACAACAGAAAGAAATTTCAGGCAGCTATTTCCTCATGGCAAAAGGACAAAGCAACAAACCCAAAACTTCCTGGGATATCAAAGTCGTTACACCAGGATAGGATATGAATTTCAAATATAGCTTAAATGTTACAACTGTCAGAATAATAAAAAAATCTTGAAGTAAATACTAAAAATTACCCTGCAGTCTAGGCTCTTCTACATTATTTTCAATATTTTAAAGATAACCCTTTAAAGTGTAAATGTTTATTATAGAAAATATGAAAAATGAAAAAAAATCATGTAAAGAAAACAAAAAATTCACCTGCAATATACCACCCAGGGATAAGAGACTTTAAAATACTGATATATATAGTTGAACCTTGAACATAGGCTGAAGTGCATGGGTCACTTTTTCAATAAATATGTATAGTACTATACCATCCACAGTTAGTTGCATCTGCAGATATGGAATTACAGATATAGACGGTGGACTGTAAAGTTATAAGCAGATTTTCAACTGTGTGGTGGGGTCAGTCCCTCTAACTGCCCCCCATTGTTGTTAAACTGTATTATGCAAATACAGAAGACCTCTTATTTATTGTAAGCAGTCTAAAAAGTCAGTTAAAACAGAAATAAAAAATTACACTAATTTTTTTGGAAGCTGTGCTGGTGGCACACAAAAGTCCCTGGGCCAGAGATCGAATCTGTGCCACTGCAGTGACCTGAGCCACAGCAGTGACAACCCCAGATCCTTTATCTGCTAGGCCACTAGGGAACTCCTATATTAAATATTTTAATAGACTTTATATGTTGCCTTTTCAGATTGGCTTCTTTCACATAATAATATGTATGTCCAGTAAGATTCTACCATCTGTTTTCACAGCTTGATAGGATGATTTCTTTTTGCTCTGAATAATATTCCATTGTCTGGAAGTACCAGTTTATTTACCCATTCACTTACTGAAGGACATCTTTGTCGAATGCAGGTTCTAGCAATTATGAATAGAGCTGTTGCTACAAACATCCATGTGCAGGTTTTTACATGGACTTAAGTTTTCAACTCTTTTGGAAAATAGTAAGGAGTATGATTCCTGGATCATATGATAAAGGTATGTTTAGTTTCGTGAGAAACTTTCAATCTTTCAAAGTAACTGTACCATTTGGCTTTCCCACCAGCAATGAATGAGAGTTCCTCTTACTCTACATCCTCATCGGCATTTAGCATTGTCAGTGTTCTGGGTTTTGTCTACTCTAATGCTTGTGTAGAGCTATCTCACGGTGGTTTTAATTTGCCATTCCCCAATGACATATAGTGTTGAGCATCTTTCATATGCTCATTCGCCATCTATATATATTCCTTCGTGAGGTGGCTCTTCAGGTCTCTCACCCATTTTTAATTGGGTTGTTGTCTCTTACTGTTGAGTTTTAAGAGTCCTTGGTATGTTTTCATTTACCGTCCTTTATCAGTCATGTCTTTTGCAAATATTCTCTGCATTAATTGATAATTGTTTCTTCATGGATCATGCCTTTGGTATAGTATCTAAAATGTTATTGTCATACCCGAAGTCATTTCGGTTTTCTATGTTATATTCTATGAATTTTATAGTTTTGCATTTTACACTTAGGTATGTGATCTATTTAAGTTTTGTGAAAGATCTGGGTCTAGATCCATTTTTTGCATGTCTATGTCCAGTTGTTCTACCACTTTCTATTGAAAAGACTATTTTTTTCTCCATTATATTGCCTTTGCTCCTTTGTCAAAGATTAGTTGATTATATTTAATTGGGTTTATTTCTGGGCCCTCTATCCTGTTCCACTGATAATGTTCCTATTTTTTTTTTCACCAATACCACACTGTGGCCTTATCGTAAGTCTTGAAGTTGGGTAGTGTCAGTCCTCCAACCCTGTGTTCCCTTCAGTATTATATTAGCTATCTATGGTTTCTGCCTTTACTTATAAACTTTAGAATCAGTTTGTCGATGTCCTCAAAACTATTTCCTGGGATTTTAATTGGAAGTGCATTGAATCTCTAAAACAAGTTGGAAAGAACTGACACCTTGACAATACTGATTCTTCCTATCCATGCTGAATCACCTGCCAAACAACCTGAGAGAAGCCTTCTAATTTTTGTAATATTTTAAAAAATCTTTTCTTTTTCTTGCTAACGCACACCTAATTAATACAGATTCATTGTAGAGGCTCCTCTTTATTGTGTCTTTCCAAGGCTTTTATCTCAGCATTCCTATAAGAAAAAAAAAAACTTTCATTTTACAGCTATATCTCATGGGATTTCACGAAACTGAATTAAATAATTATGACATCAAGCCTAATTAGCATATAAAAAGATTTGTGACCATACAAACGATTCTTGGTAAGCACAGAACTCAACCAGTAGGAAAAGTGCCACACAGACCAGCCATGAGCTTTACATGTGCTGCAAGCATTACATGTATCATAGAGGAACTAGAAACCACTCAGAGGTCACCTAACAGAACCCCTACTGTATTTTTTTAATGAAACAGAAAAATCACAAAGGAAAAAGAACAAAAACCACTTTAATCACCATACTACAGAAACTGTCTATAGCATAGTTTCAAAATATATAATTTTAAAGGTTTTCTTAAGGGCAGGGCATTGTTATGTTTACAGTGTGTTTTGAAAATATTTGTAGTTCTTTAATTATGAAATATTAAATAGATAAAAAAAGGCAAAGAGACCATTATAATGAACACATATGTGCCCAAAACTCAGCATATAAAATAAACATTATGGATATAAATGAAAACCCCTGCTTATCTTTATATATCCATCTGGGTCCCAATAAGAAACATGGTGAAGCATTCAATATAGGATCATCCTAGGAGAGCTTGATAGAAAAGTGACTGTTTACAAAGGTATGAGTATCAGAGAACTACGACGGACAGTGCAGAAACCTGGGCCTAATAGCAACTAAGATGTTACCAAAGTTATAAGAAGAGGAGAGATGCCTGGCATCTGAAGAATAATCCAGTAGAAGTGGCAGCAGAGACCTTTTGAGAGCAGCAGAGACCTCTGGTCAAGGGACATAGTCAGTTTGAGGCGACCTCAAAGAGAGGGAGCCAGAAGAATACCCTCCACTATCTGATTTCCTACTGGTTTTCCCACTGTCCAAACCCATCCTGAAGCCACAGAACTTGGAGAACCCACTGATGCAGTTGACACAGGCCAGCCTCCTTGGATAGAGAGAAGAGTAGATAACTAACTGAAGTGGCAGACAACAGTCATTCAGCTTTCTCATCCTGTCCCACGCTCCTCCTTCCCTCCCTACATGGAAGTATCACTAATCTGAATTTGCTGTTCAATATTTCCATTCAAATCTGTGTTATTTTACTATAACTGTATATATCCACATGCACTACTACTAAACTAGAGTACTATTTAGTCTGGTAGTTACTATAGTTATTCACCAAATATTTGGGGCGACCTTTCCCTCAAAGCACATGGTAGGTAATATTATACTCTCCAGTCCCTCTGAAGTTCAGTGTGGCTGTGTGACTTGTTTTGGACAATGAAATACAAGTGAAAATGAAGTGTATCACTTCCAGGGAGAAGTTTTAATAACTACCATGCAAGTCACTTCAACTGCTTCCTATTGGTAAAGTCATCAGCGAAGCTTATGTCAGCCTGGGACAATGAGTTACTCATGAACAGAGGCCCCAAATAATCAATGCTGGAAATATCATGGCTGTGAACCACTGAGAATCTAGGAGTGTTTGTTTAAGCAGCATAACATAGTTTATCCAAACATATACATTTTGTATAGTTTTAACTTTTGCATAAATGGTAAGCTACCATAGTTATCATTCAGCAATTTTTTGCTTGACAGCTTTGAGATTCACTCATGCTTATGGATCTACCATATACCAACATATATAATTTATCTGTTCCCCCAGTGATAGAACATTTAAGATACTTACAATCTTTTGCTATCACTAACAATGAACATTCTGGTACATGTCTTCTGTGCAGATGGGCAAGAGTTTCTCTAGGGGATATACTCAAGGGAGGAACAATGTGCTTTTAAGAGTTTCAAAGAAAGTAACAGGTTGGGAGGAGACTTTGATCATTATGAACCATATTTTTCATCAAAAAGGTTTTCAGAAATCTTTGCCCCTCAGGAGTGTGAAACCTGGCTCTCTCAGAACATTAAAATATAATATTCGGGAAAATTCTATTTTAAAACTGGCCTGACCTTGAGAAGACCAAAGTCGTCCTTAAAAATTAAAGAGAACTAATGGTTACACAAAATAACACCAATTACTCTTTTAAAATTTTCTCAGGATAAAAGGAAAACTGGGATAAAGAAAAAATAGTATAATTTGGAAGAGGTGCTTGAAGAATTTCCTTTTTATAGATGCAATGAGAAATAAAACTACATAATCAGTCACTAACTGATTAAAAGTATTATCAGCAAAGAGAATGGGTGAGTGAGCAATGAGCTGCCAGTCATAGGTCAGAGAGTTATAATATACAATTATCCATATAATCTTGCCCATTTTCAGTCTAGATTACTAATGTCAATCACCATAAAAAAGATCAATCTGAATAATACGATTGGTTCCCCTGCCCCTACCTCACTCCTGTCCAAAAGTGATGAGAAACAGAGAAACACTCTGGAAATACCTGAGTGAGAAAGGAAAATGCCTCAGAGCGTGTCACTTCAGAACCCACCATAGGAATATCCTGTTGTAAACCTCGTTATTTGTGTAGATAACAAGTATTGGAGATTGTAATACCAAGGGCACAAGGTGTAGTATATATTCCTACGGTATTCAAGGCCCTAGAATACAGTTATGAAGATGACTGTAAAGGTTTCCTCAAATATGGGAAGTGATTATGAAACGCCCTAGTGGATAGCCTAGTTAGATCTTTTTGTAAATCTGGACGGTGAAAGAGTCTGTAAGGATATACACAAACATATTAACAGTTGTTCTCTAAGCAGTGGGATTGTGGATGCTTTAATTCTTATATTTTACATATACCTATATCTAACTTTCTACAAAATTAAACACATTATGTATTACATTTAAATTACTTGCGTTAGGGAATTCTCTTCATGGCTCAGCGGTAACGAATCCAACTAGTATCCATGAGGATGCAGGTTCGATCCCTAGCCTCACTCAGTGGGTGAAGGATTGCTGTGAGCTGTGGTGTGGTCTGCAGATGTGGCTCATATCCCGCATTGTCATGTCTGTGGCTGTGGTGGAGGTCGGGATCTGCAGCTCCGATTCAACCCCTAGCCTGGGAACTTGCAATATGCCACAGGTACAGCCTTAAAAAGCAAAAAATAAATGAATAATTAAAAAATAATAAATTACTTGTGGTAGGAGTTCTACAGTGGGTTAAGGATCCGGCACTGTCACTGCAGCGGCTTGGGTCGCTACTTTTGCGTGGGTTTGATTCCCTGGCCTAGCAACTTCAGCATGCCATGGGCACAGCAAACAAACAAACATATAAATAACTTATGTTAACAAGTTATGAATTCTTAGAGAAAAGGAAACAAAAAACATTTATTTTGGCCTCCACATCAGCATTTCTCAGCTGCCAGCTGCATGACTTTCAGGGTAGAGCTTTCCAGTTGTCCTCATTCCTTCAGATCCAGGCCATTTGGATGTGCTCACCTCCAGAGGCTAGTGCGCTAGTAAGAGGAAAAGCCAAAGGAGAACCTTCTTTCCTCATGTCCAGATGATCTCCTCCCTCCCTCTAGGCCTCTCGGAAGCCGCAAATAACAAACCTTTCTGTTGAGAAAGGTACAGCCTGGCCAGAGTAGAGGAGTGCACATTACAGAGCAAGAGAGCACATCCAGGCCCTAAGTTCCAGTGCTGCCCACCCTCCACAACATTTCACCCCTTCCAAAGAGCCCACATACCCAGTCATTCTTAAAAGACCTTAGACATAGGAAAACCCAGTCAAATTCCCGCCTTTTACAGATGCAGAAATTTCCGGAGAGGGAAAGTATCTTCTCCAAAGTCACACGACAGTAAATGGTAGATCTGACACAAGACCCATGTGATGGGAAAAGGGTTAGAAAACTGGGCTCTGTGATGTGATGCGATACACACGTGTTCAAATCCCAGTTTTTCACTCCCTGAGCCTTTGTTTACTCAGCAGTAAATGGGGCCACCTAAGGGCGATTTGAGGACAAATGACATAATATAGGTACATGCTTTAGTGAACAGTGCCTGGCACAGAGTATGCACCAAACAAATGGCAGTTGTATTATTATTATTACTAACATCTATACTAATACTCATACAAGAGTACTATTATATTGTGATATAAATGTGCCTGCTTTTTAAGTTACATCAGCTTCCTCGAGACTCTTGCTTTCAGCAGCCCTTTTCTAAGATGAGCTCACATCTTCGAAGTTTTCTGGTCACTCTGGCCAAATTAAATACCACTCATTAACCTTAAGTGCCTTGTGCAAGACCTGTCACTTTGCAGCTGACATACTGACACTTGCTCTAATTTCAGTTGTGATGCACCCACTGCAGTTCTTTTTCAAAGCATTTCATTTGTAGTCACTTGAGTACATTCTAACACCCTGTGATTTTTAAAGTCAAATAAATAATTGCTCAATTTCCTCCTGAGCTTTGATGAAATGTCAAAATCATTATAGAAATTGATGAGAATTGTGTGAAGGTCTTGTCAGTAGCCCACTGCATCACCATTACCATCATTCCTAGTCAAACTCTAGGGTGATTTAAAGAGCACGTTTTGACGTAAATTCAGATTTGAATTATAGTAATTAGGATACAATGTTTTTCATTGACTGTTTACTTGTGTTTGGGATTAATTTGGATGGCACAGTCAGTGCTAAATTAGGACCAGGGGGATTTGGAGGGGAAAAACACCCAGATAACTTTAAAATGGGTGCTTGTCCAATAATTCCAACCTCTTCTTTAAAACATTTTGTGCAGAGTGATGAAAAAGCATCACATTTTAGGACTGAAATTGGTCACCCTCTCTGCCCCTTGCTTGGGTACTTTCTGATCAGAATTCTGGCTCACAGCAACATGTACCAAAAGTAAGCAATAACAGAAAAGGAAAAGACAAGCCCAACAGAGACCCTGGAAAATCCACAATCTCAAAAATTAAGAGTTGGCGTCATTGAAAGGGAGAAGCCGCAAACTACACGTCACTCAGGGTAGGTACATGGCACCTACTACACTTGCATAGCAGCAACTACGCTTGCTGCTGCACTGAAAGAGAAAATAAGACTGTCAAAGGCGCAGGTGCAGCCAGCTGTAGGGAATCAATAATGTCACTCCCAGAAGACCTATGTGGTTTACAAAGTCAAATCTCCTCTATAACCAGAACTGCATGAACTACCTAGACTTAAAGCACCTTTTTGATAGAGCCCAGATTAAAAAAGGTCTGATCCCATAGGGAAAAGAGCGCCGACTACAGATCTGCAGAAGTTTGTAATAGTTTCAACACCTCCACTAACTGTGTGGCCTTGGGAAAGTCATTGCGTCTCCCGAAATCTCGGTCTTCTGGCATGTATGGAGGTACACCATGGATATAATGTATATGAAAATGCTTTAGCAACTCTAAAGCACTATACAAGTCTAAATGATCATTATAAAAACAGTAACTGCTCGAAATATTTAATATATATACAGTAATGTGAGGAGATAAAGAAAAACTTTAAAGTTGATCTTTATCCTAAAGTTGCTTACAATTACATTGAGGAGGCAAAACTTCTAACATCAATGAAATGAGTAAACTTCATCACTAGACGGCAGGGAGTTGCTCAGCGCTTTGAGTTCCCAAAAAACATGTGCAAGAATTGTCATATTTGACCCTCATAACAGCCCTTTGAGGCAGGTAGAATGATTACTAATATACCCATTTAACAGATGGGAATCGGAATAAGTGAGTTACTTGCCCAGTGGGGCCACGTGGGCACAAACCAAAGTCTATGCCTTTAAACTAATAAAGGACACTTTCCTCAATCATACCATCCAGTCTACTCATTCAGCGAGGTTAAATGGCATGGGGTCTATAACTTCTGTAGAAGTTCAGAAAAGGGATGAATGGTTGATTAATAAAAAAATAAGAAAGGTCTGAGAAGGCTTCAGGGAGGCACTCCAGAAGGGTAGGGAGGATTTCAGTAGGCTGAGAAGACACGAGAAAGCATTCATATTAAAGTTCCAGGCTTTTCAAGCTATACACACAAGGCCCTTCAGAATTTTATATGGTTCCATTTCCACACTGACTGTGAAAATCACTGCATTGTGAACTGCCATTACTAAGAGGAATGTTCCACCTCAGGTCTGTTAAGGCAGGAAAAGGCAAACCATCTAATCAGAGTCCAACTCCCTTGTCTGTCTGTCTTTCTCATACATTTATCCATAAATGGATAAATGTTTGACTCCCTTTTCTTGTAAACCTGAACTTGTACATTTTACTCCAGTAAGAACAGCTTTATTTCATTGAAAAATAATATAAAGACAAATAAGGATTAGTGACAGATCTTTCTGCGAAATTATTCATGCAGTTATTAAGTTAATGAAACCAAACGACCTAATTTAATCACACAGCCTTCAACTCTTGACATTCGAGAATTTCTCTTTGCAGATTGATGAGAAGCTAACTGGAAAGGAAAAGAATATTTTAAACACCATGAGAATCCAAATATTCCTTCAGTTTCCCAACTAATTTTGATGAACGGAACAACTGCACTTCAACAGAAGAGCAAAAAGCTATTGCTTTGTTTCCAGGGGCTATGCCTAAGACAGCTGGCAAAATGCACAATCATGTCTTGAACACTGCAGGAAAATCCCCATAATCCCTCACTGCTAGGGCCGGCCAGGCCACACCTGCCTACCCCACCATAAAGTCGGCCCACCTAAACTTTGGGTCACTTAGGATGAAGCACAGTGCCGCAGGGCCTGGATCCACAAACGGAGTTTTGCAGAACTCTTGCACTGCTTTGGAGTGCTTCAAGGGTACAAATATTTTCTTTGTTTTTTTGGCTGCGCCCAAGGTATGTGAAAGTTCCCAGGCCAGGGATCAAACCTGCACCACAGCAGCAACCCGAGCCACTGCAGTGACAATGCTGGATCCTGACAATGCTGGATCCTAACCTGCTGCACCACAAGAGAACTCCAGGTACAAATACTTTGGATTGAATTTAATTTGAGAAAATGACTCCAAACTCTTTGTTAAATTATAGTAAACACAAAACACTCTTGAAATGTTTGAGCACACTGAAAGCCAGAGATGTATTTCCTTACGTAGTACAGAAGAGGTGTGGGGGCAGATCTCAGAACATAACTCTTCTTGTCAGATATAGTATGGATGTGAACTTCTCGGACATATATCACTGATGAGAGAAGTAATAGGTTTCGAGTCACCATTTTATTTCAGACCTGTACGGGTTCACTCACACAAAATTGTACAAGAAGAGGATCACAGAGCACACGTACTGGACCCAGTGAAATGCAAGACAGGGCACCGTCACATCATCAATGCTTGTTCTCACTTTCGACATGATAGTCAGTTGTACAATTTCAAAGGTACATATAACATGCTGCATTATAAAACTATTGTCATACTATAAAGAATTGCAGCAGGCTTTCCGGAGGGGCTTCTTGTCAGACTTTTATATTAACAGTATGGCATGGGAGTTAACAGTTAGATGTTGCTAGTGATTCAAATTTAAAATAAAGATGTCCTTTCCTAAACCTCTTTCATGTTGCCGGATCAGTGGAGTTTAAGCAGTCTGAGATTGTTGGCATATGCTATTTAACACCTGTTACCATTTTCAACTACTACACTTCTTTGGATTCACCCAGATTTTTTTATACTGGGCATTCAAAACAAAATTCCTTAATAAATTGGACAGCAAGACTGTCATATGACTGCCACCATCATCCAGACGCCTGATGTCTAATTTCTATGTCCATCAGAACTGTCATTATTTTCTCAGTGACTGACATACTAAATCCTATAAAATTGAAGTTATAAAATGTTTGTAATGTATTTATAACTGAAGTTTTTGTTTCCATAACCAAGTGAGAAAAATTTTGTTTAATAACGAAAGGTTCTAGAATTCCCTGGTGGCTCAATTGGGTTAAGGATCCAGCATTGTCACTGCTAAGACTCTGGTTACTGCTGGGGCACAGGGTTGAGTCCTGGCCTAGGAATTGCCTGTTGCAGGCATGCCCCCCACAAGAAAAGAAAACAAAACAAAAAGTTCTGCTGCTTGAAGGAAATAAAGGAAGAAGAAAGGAAAGGAAAAAGGAAGAAAGGATAGGAGGAAAAAAGGGAGAAGAGGAGTGAAGATAAAGAGAGGGAGAGAGATTTGAGAATCACTGGCCAAGTTATAATACTGGCCCAGGAAACTAGTGGCAGGAATTCTAGGTGATTCTGTCATGGACATGCTATGTTCCCTTGAGCATTTAAGTCCTTTCCCCTCAAAACCTTGAGTTTCTAATCTGTTAAACTCATGCATTTGACAAAGATTTATTGAGCACTTTTCTGAACTCAAAGCTGTGCCTGCTGCTGGGGCACAGCAGTAGGAGAACAGATATGACCCATGCCCTCACAGGGCAAAGAGAGAAAAAAATAACCAGGTGAAATAAGCATAGCAGCAATAAGAGTACCTGCCTCATAGGGCTATTGTGAGGATCAAATAAGATGATTCCTGCAAATGTGATCTGAAAACGCAAAGCACTGGCCAACCACATGCTGGCCAGGATTCAAGTTGAGTTGTTTCATTGACATTAGTGCTTTCACCTTCCTGATATGATTATCAGCATCTTGAGGATAGAGCTCAACCTTAATGCCTTGTCCTTATCTCATATTTAGAGCATTCACTGTTTTACTATAAATGAGCCAGTTTCCCCCAGTAGTAGATTCCACATTTTGGCCTCCTTGCATTTCCTGGAAGACACCAGGCTCTTTCCTGCTTTTGAGTTTCTGGCCATGGTGTTTCCAAAGCCTGGAATTCTATTTCTCCCTTCTCCAGCCCCTCTTGCCTTCACATGGCTTGCTCCTCCTTACGCTTTTGATCTCAGAATAAAGGGTAGGTCTTTAGTAAGGACTTCTCTCTTGGCCATAAGTACGTGTGTTCCTTGATGGTCCACTAAGTCTGTCTCTTGGGCTATAGTTCAAGTCTCATTTAATTTCTTCCCTATTTATTTTTTTAAACTTTAGCTCAGCTGCTGAGTCTGCCCTGCACATGTGTGTTTCGGGGGTCAGCCAGAGATGCTGAGGCCGACTGCCCACTCTGTAGTCTAATTCTTTAGGCTGGAAAGACTGCAGGTTTTTCTATCAGAGTTTTAGCCACTTTATGGTACTACATTCAGCCTGTTCTTCGGCTAAAACCTTAAAACAGGGTTCTGACCCCATACCATTGTTTCTGTCAAGTGTCAACCCCTCCATGTGCCCCCTAAACCCCACTTTTGTTCACTTTCCTCTACATTCAATTTTTTCCAGACTTTATAGTTGTTAGGAGGACCGGGTCCAATCGGAACTACTCAGACATACTAAAACTCTCAGAGCGATTCTTTTAGATACAAATCAAGCCATGTAGCACCTCTGCTCCAAACCTTGCAATGGCTCCCCAAACTATTTCGGGTAAAAGCCAAGAGACCTATATAACTCTACATAATCTGGCCGCCTTGGTTACTACTGTGCCTTCTTCTCCTTTACCCTCCCCTTTATGCAATCCGCTTCATCCTCATTGATTTTGTGTTCCTTCGTGGTGTCAGCCATGTTCTCTACTTCTCCCCCTGCCTAGAGCAGTTAGCCCCGATATCCAGAAGGCAGACTCTCTCCCTACTTTAAAGCCTATCTCAAATTTCCTCCTTTGCATCACCACAATTTCCACTCCCAACCTTCATAGCGCCCACTCCCCTCCCCCACTTTGCCTTTTGTTTTGTTTATTGCATTTATCACCTTTTGACACACTGTATGTTATTTATTATGCTTATTGTCTATTGTTGGTCTCATCTCACCATTCTATGTGCTAAATGAAGGCAGAAACCTTTGTCTTTTTTTTGTTTACTCCTGCACCTCCAGCATCTAACTGAAATCCACCTGGAGAATAAGTATCAGTATACATTTGTTGAATAACTAAGTAGATAAATAAACGAATGAATACTACACATTTTTTTACATGGTGAAGCTACACATATTTCAGGGAAGCAACTATTGCACAAAGTATCGGTGGAGGGCCTCTTCATTAGGATCTTCAAACACTGGGGACTTAGTTTGAACCCCTTTGGTTCTTAAGGATGAATTACCTTTTATAAACTACCAAAAGTTTTTCATACCCAAGGACAGTCAAAAGATAGAGTAAACTAGATATCAACTTTTTTAAGTTAAAAATAAATTATGATATTACAAGATTATGTTTAATTCTTTGGCTCATAAGCATGCTTTGAAGCCATTCCCTGGAAGGAATTCCAAAAACATTTCATTTACCTGTTACATAGTTTGAATTAGTATGTGGTTTTCTAATGGAACAGTTTATTTATTTATTTATTTATTTATTTATTTTTCTTTTTAGGGCTGCACCTGTGGCATATGGAAGTTCCCAGGCTGGGAGTCAAATCAGAGCTGCAGCTGCTGACCTACACCATGGCCACACAGACCCAAGCCGCAATCTACTACCTATGCTGCAGCTTGCAGCAATGCCATATCTTTAACCCACTGAGCGAGGCCAGGGATTAAACCTGCATCCTCATGGATACTAGCCAGGTCTGTAACCTGCTGAGCCACAACAGGAACTCCTCTAATGGAACAGTTTTGAAGTTTTGAAGGTTTCTGATTTTTTATTTAAGTACCATATTTCTCTTTTGCAACATTGCTGAGATAAAAGTCTTCACTGGATTTAGATAATCAAGTCTTCGGCCCTTGGTTTCTATCAGAGGAAGCAGGTGAACAGTATAGAGTCCTTTCTCATTAATGTGCTTTCAGAAAGTATGGGGTTACTGGAGTTCCTGCCATGATGCAGTGGGTTAAGGATCTGGTGTTGCCACATCTGTGGCCTAAGTCACAGCTGCAGCTCAGATTCCATCCCTGGCCTGGGAACTTCCATATGCTGTGGGTACAGGAAAAAAAAAAAAAAAAGCATGGGGCTGGTGGAGCTGGAAAAGACAGCTGGGTCTGAAAACTCTTGACTCCACTGAGGCTGATGGTTAGTAGCATAGCTGATGTAGCTCAATAATGGCTAAAGTTTATTTAGAGTTAACATTAAGGAAAATTGGTAGGTTTTTCTTTCCTAGCTTCTGGTATTCTTATTAGTTTATTTTTATCGTTAATTATTTGTATTATAATCCCATAGTGTAATTGAAGTACTTTCTAAGCATGCTGTAGTTTATTTTATGCCTGTAATCACCCTACTTTTCGTCTAGGTGATGAGTGGCCATATAATTGTACTTTCTTGCATTTCTTAATTGGTCATTTTTATCAAATGGGATAATAACCTATTGATTTAACACTATGGGTACTTATAAAGCAGTCCTTCCTCATACTGGGTGAAATAGAAAAACACTGCCCTCATTTAGTTAATGGCTTATTGTCTCTCTGCTCTACTGCCCTCACTTTGCATGTATTTTTTGGTCTCCCATCATTAGAATATATAGACACAGCTGTCTACCCTTATACTTTTGCTGTCAGCCTACTAAGAAATGACTGAGCAGATGATCAGGCCTTCCTATGGTTGTTCCTAATTTTTTTTTCTTGATACTAGAGACCCAAGATATCAAATAGGTTTCATCTCAACTTCCAATCCAAACAATTCGTAGTAGCTATCTGGAGCACTGTGCTGAGGAGTGTATAACCAGTCTAGCCCAATGGGGAAGCATGCCATAATTGATTAGTGATGTCTGCCATCAGCCTATGATAGGACAGATTCGGGACATAGGCTCACCCCATTATAGGCCACGGGAACAAGGACAAAGACCTCAGGAGAGGAATAGAAGGTGGGGATTAGGGGTAAAACTATATTTTCTTAACCTAAACATTCTGCGTCTGTGGATTTTTAGATAATTGTTATTTCCCCAACAGACCACATGGTTCTGAATACAGTAACAAGGGTTGGGGGTGAAGGGTGGGGACAGAGAGGAAGCAGGAGTTTATACCCACTTTGGCCAGAAGTTTCTTTCTGCTTGGAATCCAAATGTAAAAGATTTTCCTTTTGTAAACTGCTCTGATACCTCCTGGGTAACACAATGAAATATAGTCCACCTCAGACCAAGGCAAACTAGTTTGGGATATTACTATTTAAACACTTGCCGCTCGATATCATTTGCATTAAATATGCAAAAATATATAATTCATAAGACTTTATAAGGACCATTTTTCCAGTACCTATCAATACTCCTGGGAAGCAGTGATTTGCTATTTAGGATGTTTACCTGTTTAATCCAATTTTCCTTTTATTTCTTTTTTTAAAACTTCTTATTTTATTGAAGTATAGTGATTTGCAATGTGTTAATTTCTGCTGTACAGCAAAGCATTTCGGTTCTATGTATATTTTGTGTATATATATATTCTTTATTATTTTCTATTCCATTATGCTTTATCATAGCATATTGAATATAGTTCCCTGGGCTATACAGTAGGACCTTGTTGTTTATCCATTCTTTATGCAATAGTTTGCATCTGTGGATCCCCAAATCCCAGTCCATTCCTCTTCCATTCCCCTACCCCCTTGACAACCACAAGTCTGTTGTCTATGTCTGAGTCTGTTTCTGTTTTGTAGGTCGGTTCACTTGTGCCACATTTTAGATTCCACACATAAGTGATGGCATACGGTATTTGTCTTTCTCTTTCTGACTGACTTCGCTTAATAATGATAATCTCTAGTTGCATCCATGTTGCTGCAAGTGGCATTATTTTGTTCTTTTTATGGCTGAGTAGTATTCCACTGTGTGTGTGTGTGTGTGTGTGTGTGTGTGTGTGTGTATCACATCTTCTTTATCCATTCCTCTGTAAATGGACATTAAGGTTGCTTCCATATCTCAGCTACTATAAATAGTGCTGCACTGAACACTGAGATTCATGTATCTTCTCAAACTATAGTTTTCTCCAGATATATACCCACAAGTGGGATTGCAGGGGTATGAACAAGTTTTTATTCCTGAGGGATCTGAGCTCTCAGTTGCCCTACTCATATAATTTCAGTAATGGACCACTATGCTCTACCTGTGCGCACTGTAGAACAACAAAACTACCCCTGCAATTCCCTCAAGCTCCTTTCACACTCTTCTTTGCCCCACCATGTTGCAGCACCATTATTCTCCTACATAATGTCAATCATCCAGCAAAAATCACAGCCTGGTTGCCTAGTGGACTTCAAATGGCCAAGTGTCTAACTTCCAGCCACTGAAGGCACAAATAAGCTGCATGAGCCGAGTGGTTACTGTCTTGATCTGCCTCATGTCATATTAGTGTTTCCCTCAAACTGCACCTATGACCTCTTGAGGATTTTCCTATGACCAGGTGAGTAAAGGGAAAATTTAAGCCTAGGTAGATGCTGGTTCCAGTCAAAGTGGTATCTTACAGTACTGCAGCCTCACTTAGACCTGCTACTCCTCTTCCTTGACACCTCTTTGGTATTATCTGCATCTCACACGTTGCCTCTGGACTACTGTTCTCAAGGCCTACTTTTTAAATTTTTCTCCTGTCTCTGATTCTGTCTTCCACCCTTTTCTGGCTTGATTCCATTGAAATTTGTAATCATCTTACCTCTGGTCTTGCTTTAGCCAACAGAGCACTCCAAAAACTAACCACAAGGTTGGAAGGGCTCCTTGCTATACTTTTCTGGTTCCTGAAAACTATATCACAAGCAACTTGATTAACTATTTAATGATATCATGGTTTATCTTTTATTTTCTACTAACCACTCATCATTTGGGAAGAAAGATTTCAGGTTACCAGACACTAAATAGTTAAGAGTTATTCATCATCTATTATCAGTAAGCAGTTTACTCTCAAGATCATTTGTTAAGGCCCAGACTAGCTATGGAACCAGGCCTGCAAAGAATTTACATGTTAAGAAGTCTAAATGTGTTCCTGTCCTCTTTCCAAATATAGAGATAAACATTCTTGATAATATGAGCATACATTCTAATTAATTAGTCAAAAGTTGTATTGTATAGAAATAGCAATACTTTGTATCCCAGAAAAAGTACTGGTGGTAGTTAATAAATAATAATTATATTCTCATTTTCAGTAATCAGAAAAATAGCTTGACTAGAACAGATGAATGGTTTTCCAGAGCCAAATAAAAATCAAAATAATTAGCATAGTGTTATAAAAGTTCACTTTAGAGACAAGCTATTTTTAGGGCTCTATCCTTGCAAACATCCCAAGATATCCTACACAAAATAAATAAATAAATAAATAGAAGAATGAATGAAAACTGCCATGAACAGCTCCAACTGCTTATTCTGAATAAGAATGAGAGATGTATGGGCTTGGAAAAACAAAGTGAGAAATAGGTCAAAATATTATTCAAGCCACTGTCTACATAAAGCATAACCAGCAAAGCGTACAAATCACAAAGCTATGCCTTAAAGAGTGGAGGTTCCCTATGTTAAAAACATCATCAGGCAGTCCTGGCTAATTGAAAAAGGTACAAGAATTCTTTGCAACAACCTGAAAAGAACTGAGTAAAATCTGTTGTCACAGAAGGGATAGAGTTCATTAATTTCCTGAAGGTAGAAGTCAATTGACTGTAAACAGGCCATCCAAGCTTAAAGATTTATTATTTACCTACTTTTTCTAAATAGCTTGGCATCGTTAAACAGAGTAACAAGGTACCAAATTCAAGACTAAATTAAGCCATATAAACAGTGTTCTTCTGGATATTGGTTGAAACAAATACACGTCATTCAAATAAATACAAAAATTAGGGGTACAATCCTGAATCTATTGGTGAAATGACATTTTAAAAACGTCATTACCAACCAACAAGAGAACAGAAATGCTCAAGTTCAGAGTAGTAGCTATATGCTAAAACTGATTTTGGACACACCACATATTACAGGTTTCCATGGAGAAACACCGCCAGGTGGAAAGCCTTTAAAAACATGCATTACAATTATGTTGCTTTGGGAAGTTCTGGATTCTCTAGCTATAGATGGAAACTAAAGGATGATCCAGAAATGCATTTCTAGATGTTTCCTGACCATCTCCACGTGTGTGCCCCATATGTATCTTTAACTTAGTATGACCAGACTGCACTCCTTGTTTCTCCCATCTCTTGCCAAAACAGAGCAAAACAAACAAACAAAAAACAAAAATTTAAAACAAACAGCTCTTCTCCTCTCCACTTGTTTCTTATCCGGGTGAATGGTGCTAATACTCATCCAGTCACTCACACCAGAACACCTGGGAGTCATGCTTGATCCCTCCCTCTCTCTTACTGTCTATATTCAACTCATCACCACGTCCTATTGATTCTGCCTGCAAATAGCTCAAATGTGTCCTGTTCCTCCCTTAGCATCAACCAAGTTCACTATCAACTCTCAGTTCCTCTACTGCAAAAGCCTCATAAATAGTCTCCATTACTCACTTCAAACCTCTCCTATTTATTCTCCATGCAGCAACCAATGTGACTTTTTTTGAAAAACAAAAACCTGGCCACATCACACTAGTGCTTAAACTCTTTGATGGTTCCCCATTTCTCTTTGGGCAGGAAGCCAAATTATTCCAATGACCTCTAAGACCTTGCATGGTCAGATTTGGGTCAGGTGGTGGCTGAATTCCATCACTTCAAATCATATCATTCCATCAACTCAAATGATATAAAAAGTTAAAACCAGATGCAATAAAAATTAGATGATGGTGAAATCTAGAAGACATCCAAAGAATTAATGATGTCCCTGGCTGCAAAGCTATGTCCCACTTAAAATGCATGGGCTTGGGGTCACCATTGACATCATAGGTCAAATTCAGATAATTCGAAATAGCTCAGCATGTTAAACTGTGACTTGGGTAGAATCATCCATGAAGTAGAACCTAGATCTCTATAATTGCTGATTAAAATCCCTAATCTGTAACATTACAGTCACAAATCTTTGACCCTGTAACAATACTATGATCAAAAGTCTTTGATCAAGTAAGTGCAGCCCATCAGAAGTGGTTTAACTCTGTTCTCCTATTAAGGTGACTGGTTTTGCAAACCCAGTAGGGCTGCCAGATAAAATACAGGACACCCATTTAAATTAAATTTCACATTACTAAAAAGTTATTCATTGTTCGCCTGAAATTCAAATTTAACTAGGTATCATATTTTTATTTGCTAAATCTGGCGACCCTAATAGTCAGTGAGATGCAGAAATAAGTATATATATATTGAAGCAAATCAAACCCTCAGTAAATAACTGTTTTCATTTTAGGAATACATTTTGTAATTATCTAGATAATCTGTTTATTTGTTTGCAGTTTAGGGTATCTGAGACATTTAATAGAAATTGACCTATTAGAAATTCTAAAATTATATCTTTAATTTGAACTGTTTATCATTAAACTACTGAAAGGAATAAGAAAATTTTGTTATGTGTATATACAAAGTTTGAATGAGCATCAGAATGAGATTTAGGTCATTAGAATTTTGGCTAATTAAATTTATCAGGGGCGTTCCCGTCATGGCGCAGTGGTTAGCGAATCCGACTAGGAACCATGAGATTGCAGGTTCGATCCCTGGCCTTGCTCAGTGGGTTAACGATCCGGCATTGCCGTGAGCTGTGGTGTAGGTGGCAAACGCGGCTCGGATCCTGCGTTGTTGTGGCTCTGGCGTAGGCCGGTCGCTGCAGCTCCGATTGGACCCCTAGCCTGGGAACCTCCATATGCCGCAGGAGCGGCCCAAGAAATAGCAAAAAAAGACAAAAAATAAAAATAAAAATAAATAAAAAATAAAAAAAATAAATTTATCAGGATTACTACAGCATTACTATAGAATTATATATTAGAAACATTTTGCTTATTAAGTATGTAAGTTTAGCCTGTCATGTATTTGAAGTGTTTATGGGAATCAAATTTGTTAAATTTTCAAATGTTCTTAGGGTAAAAAATGTAAGGGAAAATCTATTAAGAATTAATCAAAAAACAAGTGAAAGTGGGTTTTTTTTTAATTCTGTACAAAAATACGAGATTTATAAATAGAGTAACAAAGCTTTATGTTAAATTTAAAGGCTTAAGGAAAAACTTGGCTTTAAACTTAGACCTTTAATGAGTGAATATTAATATAGTCACAGCTCTGTGTAGCTTCACTCTCCTCCCAGGCCACAACTAGCCTTCTTTCAGGCCTCTCTAGACTGCTTCCCACTGCAGGTATTCGCCACAAGTTGCTCCCTCTGCCTTAAGGCTATTTATGTTCCCACCCCACTGTCCCCTAATTAATTCCTTTCTGCCTTTCAGATCTCAGCTAAAGCTTCTAAACTTTCTAACTAGGTCAAATCTCTCAATACACATTCATACAAGATAGGAATAAGAGTCAATTAGCTGTTAGGGTTATTATTGCTCTTGTTATTGTTTTTAGTTTTACCTCTTTTCCTTCTTATCCCTTGTCTTAGCTATAACTCTACATTAATTAGTTAGGGTCCCTTTTTAAGCTCCACGAGGGCAAAGATCACATTTATCTTTATTCGCCATTTTATTCTACGTAGATTCTGCAACATACTAGCCACTCAATAAATATTTTTGGAAAGAAAAGAGGCAAAGGTAGGCAAAGACAGATCTTGTTCTGTTTTTTTCAGGAAGTGAACTGTGGGGCTGAAAATCTGCCTAAGAAACACAACTACTCACCCCTCTCCTTTTCCTCCCTACAAACCCAGGCCATCTATCCTCTGTATGGACAGAAGGGAAGTTTACATTTATATGCTGGAGAAATTAAAGAATTTAGGGACACCAGGCTGAACACAAAGGACTTGAATGAAAGTCTAAATACTGAATGCCAAGGAGACTCAAAAGCCCCCTTTCGCTGCTTGGCTCCCAGAATGCTCTTAGCCAAGTTTATTTCTATGACCCAGGAAGATTGGGGCATTTCTCTCTACTGACAGATACTGACAGCTGGTCCCTTAATAACTGCCTTACAATGAAGACTAGCAGTCAAAAACACCACTGACATACAAAGAGATCATCATTTTTTTGTGCCTAGCCATTAAATACAATGGAGAGCCAATCTAAAGGAAGTCTCCAATATAAAAACCCAGATAAACAACTCATTGGAACTAGACAAACCATAAAGCAGGGGGAAAAAAGTCTTCAAAATATTTATAATTAATACCCTGAGAGATTAGAAATACTTATTGAATCTAAGAAAATGTTGAATTCAGGATTTTTTTTTTTCTTTTTAGGGCCACACCTGGGGCACATGGAAGTTCCTGGACTAGGAGCTGAATTGGAGCTGCCGCCATAGCCACAGCAATGGCAGATCCGAGCCACATCTGACCTAACCTGCGGCTCACAGCAATGCCAGATCCTTAACCCACTGACTGAGGCCAGGGACCGAACCCACATCCTCATGGATACAATTGAGGTTCTTTTTTTTTTTTTTTGTCTTTTTGCTATTTCTTGGGCCGCTCCTGCGGCATATGGAGGTTCCCAGGCTAGGGGTCTAATTGGAGCTGTGGCCGCCAGCCTACGCCAGAGCCACAGCAACGCGGGATCTGAGCCGCGTCTGCAACCTACACCACAGCTCAAGGCAACGCCGGATCGTTAACCCACTGAGCAAGGGCAGGGACCGAACCCGCAACCTCATGGTTCCTGGTCGTCGGATTCGTTAACCACTGCGCCACGACGGGAACTCCCTTTTTTTTTTTTTTTTTTGTTAAGTAAGGTTCTTAAGCTGATGGGCCACAATGGGAATTCCTGAATCCAGGATATTTTTTAAAAAGAAAAACAATAATGATTAGAGATTAAGAGCAAGCTCTTCGAAATGTAAAGCATACTGGCCACATTTTAAAATCCTTTAAAGGTGGTGAAAGATAAAATTGAGAATATTTCCCAAAAGTAGAACTAAAGACGGAGAGATAGAATAAAGTGAGTTAATATAAGAAAATTAAAGAGTCAAATGAGTGGAACCCACACCCAAATAACAGAAGTTTGAGCAACTGAAAATAAGGAAAACAAAGGCACAGAAAATCAAAAAAATAACACAAGGAAAATTCCCAGAGGGTATGTTTCCATCTTAAGAGCACCACTTAGTACTCATCACAAACTTATATCAAGTATTAAATCAGAATACCTTCTCAAAGGTGCAAAGTATCAGAAAAAGTTAACCCCCATAAATCCTTCCAAGCTGGAAAAACTCTGTCCTCTGTTTCTCCTTTACTCTCACACTACTACCACACTCACAAAACTTCCAACATCAGATGTGTGGCTTTTCCCCACACCAGCCAGCAATTCTCCCCACGAGCTAGGCGTTTGACCAATTCAACTCAATCAGATTCCACAGGTGAAGGGCTGCCCGCCACTTCAGAGGCCAATAGCGAGTCCAGGTTGTCACCTACGCTTCTGACGGACCCCCTATAAACTGGAGATTCCAATGACTTTGGGTTCAAAGAATTTGCTGGAGCGGCTCACAGAAGTCAGAGAAATACTTTACAGCGTTTCACCCCATATGTGCGGGAGATACATTCCAAGCATCCCCAGGGGATGCCTGAAACTGTGATAGCACCGAACTCTATGTATACCAGGCTTTTTCCTGTGCCACACATACCTGTGACAGTCTACTATGTAAATGAGTAACAGTAAGAGATTAACAGCAACAACTACTGATAAATAGAAGAGTTAGAACAAGATACCATAATAAAAGTTATGAGAATGTGGTCTCAAAATAGCTTATTGCACAAACAGAATGCCTCTTCCATCTTAACTAAGCACTTCACACCCTGACCGTAACTTTCGCAGTCTAAACTGTGACAGCAAAACTAGCATGAATTCTCTTTTCCTCTTCACCAGTTCACGGAAAGAACATTTGTTCTTACCACAGATCTTGGCAACCTCGGCATACGACGTTTCTTCTTTCCTTATTAAGTCGAGAACTTTCGCTTTTTGCTTTTCACTTAAAGCGAACAGTGTATGGCTTCTCTTTGGTGTATCCGAATTGCCAGTATCACCACTTCTGCGCTTTGGGGGCCCTTATGAAGTAAACTAAGGGTCCCTTGGACACAAGCGCGGCCACACCCCGACAGCTGCTCTGATAACGGAGCCGGCTACCCGCTGACTCGGGGGTGGGATGCCCAGGACAACGGGAGGACGCGCGTTCTGGGCGGGACCAAATGGGACAACGCGAGATTTCCTTCCGCTACTCAGAAGGGTATGCAAGTTAAAAAGCGTGGATGGGGGAGCTGGTGTCGGGGCTCAGCAGTCACAAAACCGACTGGTATCCATGAGGGAACGGGTTCCAACCCTGGCCTCCCCAGTGGGTTAAGGATCCGGTTGTTGTAGTGTAGGTCACAGAGCAGCTCGGATCCTGCGTTCCACCAGCAGCTACAGCTCCGATGTAACCCCGAGCCTGGGAACGTCTATATGCTGCAGTTGTAGCCCTAAAAGGCAGGAAAACAAAAACCAAAACAAAACAAAAAACCTTACAAATTGTTTATTTCCAGAATTTTCTTTTTTTTTTTTTTAGATTTTCAGACTGTGGTTGACCTCAGGTAACCGAAACCATGGAAAGTGAAACTGCAACCGTGGAACATGAAAGTGCTTATAAGGAGAAGGGGTAGTATTGTACTTATTAGCTTACTGGTTTATTACAAAGGATATTAGAGGATATGGATCAACAGCCAGTACGAAGAGATACTTAGGACAACATCCAGAACAAAGGAGCCTCTGTTCCAGTGGACTTTGGGACCTGGCAGGGTGGCATATGGATGCATTCTTATTCACCAAACTGGGAGCTCTCTAAATCCCATCCGTTTGGGGTTTTATGGAGGCTTCATGACGTGAGTGTAATTGATTAAATGATTGGCCATTGGTGATTGAACTCATTCTTCAGCCCGTCTCCCCTCCCCAGAGGTCAGAGGGCAGGACTGAAAGTTCCAACCCTCTATCCCCGGGTTGGTTCCCCCCACCGCAATAAGCCCCAACACTAAGGCTGTCCAGCGGCTTTCCAAAATTCACCTCGTTAACATAACAAAAACACCTGTTGACTGTCAACAGGAAATTTGGGAAATTCCAAAGGCTTTAAGAGCTTTGTGCCAGAAAAGAGGGTGAAGATCAAATGTAAATTTCTTATTATAAATCACATCTTTTTTTTTCTTTTTAGGGCCCTACCTGCAGCAGTTCCCAGGCTAAGGGTCAAATCAGAGCTACAGCTGCCTGCCACAGCCACAGCCACAGCCACAGCAACACAGGAGAAATGCAACCAAGCCCACATTTTACAGAAGGTCGCTGACAGTCCCATGAAAGTTACTGCTAGTCATAAGGAGCAGATGTCACCATGAAGGATCTTAGTGCTTTTCTAGATAGGAGGAGATGCAAGAATTAGGTTCATAAAATCTTCTACTGAAAATATCTATCTAAAAACATGTTCTGTAAGTTTTCCCAGAGCACAGAGGGTCTCCCTCTTGATCTCCACCCTGAATTCCTTTCAGGGCACGTTGAGGGTCAGCAGCTGCAGTGGCTCAGGATTCAATCCTTGTAGAGGCAGATGGTAAGTGCCAACTCCAGCTCACAGGCACACAAACCTGAGTTTGATTTGGTAACAACAGAAATATATACCAGAGCAGGAAAAAAGCAGAAAGATAAAAGTGGTTGCCTCTGAAGAACAGGACTGCCTGTTTCCTATACAACCACCCAGGTCTGTATTTGAGAACTTGAGTTCAAATTCTGACACTGCTCGGTACTGGCTATAAGACCACAGGCAAGAGATCTCATCTCTCTGAGCCTCAGTTTCTTCAGCTGTAAAATGGAGATGACACCACCATCTTTTTTTTTTAATAGCAAATAGTTTATTAGTAAGTACATGGTTTCAGTGACCATAATAAATTCACTTAGAAGACAATAATCAAATCAAAAGAATACATGCTTGCTGATCATCAGAAAATCTGTAGCTCTCGATCAGAGGCCAAATCTTAAAGAAGATATGTCTTCCTATCAGTCCATATGGAACAGGTCCATAGTACCTGGAATGTGTAGAATTCTGTAGATTATCACCTTCTAACTAAATGTGACCTGTTGGCACATAACTATGACCTTTAAAGAAACCTGATTGACTATTGGTGAGAATTTTGTCTCCCTCCAAACCAACTACTCTTTTATAAATATTTGATTTTGGATCACTCAGGCTTTTGCAATCACAATATCACCTCTCTGGATACTACAAAAATGTCAACTAGGATTTTCTGCAAAGACAATATCTGAATTTTGAATTGTAGGCTCCATTGATGGTCCAGAACGCATAACACCACCAACACATTCAAAAAGCACAATGAGCTATACAGCCACACTGAATAGTATAGCCAACAAGTTGAAAGGTTTTTCCCAGAATACCACGTAGCGTAATTCTATGGAGACTCTGCCACTATTGGCCATAGGTCTGCGCAACAATACATTCAATTTTCAGGGTAGCTGCAGGGCTTCCAGGAAAAAAAAAAAAATCTAAAGCATGTCTCAAAGCATATACAGGTTGATCCATGGTTTCAGGATTCCTGGGCCTCACAGACGTCCACCGTTCTGACGTGATACCACCAATCTTAAAGGGTTGTTGTGCATAATTAATGCATCGCTAGTGAAAGCAAAAGTAATGATGCCATGTTCCTTCTTACAAGACCTCAAAGACTCCTGTTGCCTTTAAAATGGAGTCAGACTCCTTCAAAGAACTCCACAGCCTATACTCTGTTCTCTTTTGTTGTATCTCTGACTGCAATCCTGCAGGCATTTTACAATCCAGCCATATCAGATTATTTGCCATTCCCCAACTGCTTTCACATATGTACCATTTTGCTTGCTAATCCTCCACCTGGAATGCCTCCTCTCTGATTCTCCCCCCCACCTACCTCCCTATATATCCACATATAGCAGTCCTACCCATTCTGTACTGCCCAGCTCAAACCATGCATCCTTTCACAGACTTCCCTAAATTTCACCAGTCACAAGTCACTTCCCCAACCCCAATACACCCATGAGGCTCTGTAGCTCTACTGTAACTACAATTCTTTGTACATATCTTCTGCTTCCTCCAGACCAGTGTTTTGTAGAGTGTGGATCAGAATGATCTGGAATGCTTGAGAGCAATTCAGATTCCAGGGCGACCCCACCCTATAGAATCAGAAGCTCTGCAGATGAGTGCTGAAAATCTCAGTTTTCACAAGTTCTCCAGGTGATTTTTAGGCTTACGAAAGTTCCAGAACATTTGCCCTATACTGAAACACCCCTCAAAAGAATTACACCTCATGCTCCTGTGGATTCTTTCTCCTTCTGCATCTGTTGCTCAGGGTATAATCATTCAATAAAATTTTTAAATATTAATTTAATGTGGCCACAAGGGAATCTTGGAGTGGAAGCCATAACTGCAAATCCCAAGAATTTTACACCACCTTCTCCCGACTGAGTTTTCAATGAATTTTACTTTAAAAGTGAGGGAAAGTGCTTAAGGTCTTAAGGATATCAAAATGTATTATTCTTTCTTCCCTCTGTGTTTCCTAATCCACTATTGAGTTTTCAGAAATGTATAACAAAAGGTATAGCTTTTAATATCTACTGCAGTAAGAAAAGACCTCTGTGTAGCAATTCTTAATCAGAATGAGAATAATGTTCTTGCCCTTCATCCTTGCAGCTTTTAATATCTGTACACTGTATTTAATCATCCGGGCCCCTTAATTTACTGACATTTAAATGATCTCAAATTAGATTTCCTGGAGCACTGTTCCAAATAAGTAACTTTTTAAGATAATGCAAGGTCTTATTAGTTGCAAATCATGCCATTGGTTGCCACTTGCAGCTTCTACACCTTCTTGAAAAATTACCCTATTTAAAGGATTTTTTTTCAATGTGGCCAGAGTCTATATAACTATGTAACCATCTGAGTTTTTTCGTTTTAGTCAGAATAATATTGAAATAGTGGAACACAATAGAGAAGTCTTCTTTCTCATCTTTTAAGCACTTTAAACACTTTAAATTTAGATACGCAATAATTTTTTATATTTATGTCATATTATTTTCACATGCGTCATTATATTTGGTCCTCAAAACATCCCTGTGAGGCTAATAGAGTTGCTCTTATTTATTTATTTTTTTGTCTTTTGTCTTTTTGTCTTTTTTGTTGTTGTTGTTGTTGTTGCTATTTCTTGGGCCGCTCCCGCGGCATATGGAGGTTCCCAGGCTAGGGGTCTAATCGGAGCTGGAGCCACCGGCCAACGCCAGAACCACAGCAACGCGGGATCCGAGCCACGTCTGCAACCTACACCACAGCTCACGGCAACGCCGGATCGTTAACCCACTGAGCAAGGCCAGGGACCGAACCCACAACCTCATGGTTCCTAGTCGGATTCATTAACCACTGCACCACGACGGGAACTCCTGCTCTTATTTTTTTATTGAAGTATAGTTGATTTACAATATTGTGTTAGTTTCCGGTATACAGCAATGTGATTCAATTTAACATGTATGTGTGTGTCTATATATACTTACATATACATAGATATTTGTTTTCGTATTCTTTTTCACTATGGTTTCTTACAGGATGTCGAATATAATTCCCTGTGTTATAGAGTAGGACCTTTTTTTATTTTTTTTATATATAGTAGTTTGTACCTACTAATAATCCCAAACGCCTAATTTTTTTTGAGCCATATGATAAGAGTATGTTTAATTTTGTAAGAAACTGCCAAACTGTCTTCCAAAGTGACTATTCCATTTGGCATTCCCTTTAGCAATGAATGAGAGTGGCTGTTGTTCCACACCCTCACCAGCATTTGGTTTTGTCAGTGTTTCCAGTTATGACCATTCTAGTAAATATGTACTGGTATCTCATTGTTGTTTGAATTTGCATTTCCCTGATGGTATATGATGTAGACCAAATTCCTAATTTATCCCTCATCCCCCACCCTCTTTCCCCTTTGGTAACCATAAGTTTGCCTTCTATGTCTGTGAGTCTGTTTCTGTTTTGTAAATGAGTTCATTTGTATAATATTTTATATTCCACATATAAATGATGCCATATTGGTGTTCCTCTTTCTTACTTCTCTTGGTATGATAATGTCTAGGTCCACCATGTTGCTGTAAATGGTATTATTTCACTCTTTTTATGGCTGAGTAGTATTCCATTGTGTATATGTACCACATCTTATTTATCCATTCCTCTGTCAATGGTCATTTAGGTTGCTTCTATGTCTTGGCTATTGTAAATAGTGCTGCTATAAACATTAGGGTGCGTATATATTTTCAAATTATAGTCTTCTCCAGATATATGCCTATGAGTGGGATTGCTGGGCCATATGGCAGTAGAGTTTCTATTATTAATTCAGTTTTATAGATGAAGAAAATGGGTTTCAGGGAAGTCATGTGATTCAGCCCAAAGCACACCATTACAGTGCAAACAAATCTTCTGACACTGAAAGCATGTTTGTTTCTATTTTGCAGTTTCTCAAATTTTTGGACTGCCACAATTAGGACATATATCCCTAAGGTATAGCTACTCATCCCTACTAATTCAAGATACCATTGATCATGTACTGAAAAACTATGACCATTCCAACTCCCTACAGGTGCCTTTCAGAGATGGTGAGATCACATGATACAGGCAGCATCTATTTCACATACAAACAAAACCAGGCGACCCTAGACTCCCTATTGGAAAAGGATGGCAGTCCCCTGCTAGTGACATGCTAAGCCTACAGCCTTATTCCTACTCATATAATTAGAGTCCATACAAGCCCTGACCTGCAGAGAAGGGTGACCCTAATGAAGATGTGCCAAATTAATTAAGAAATGCACTAGAGATTACATGTTCCCTCAAAAATTCAGGAATTTCACTGAATTGACAGTTCATTAGGATTCAATGCACTGACTATTCCAAAGGAAACACCATTTCACTCCATATTAGTCTAAGCACAGGGACCAGAACCAGGGAAGTGGTAGTAGGGAAACTGCAGGAAAACCAACCTGGTGAGTTGGACATATATCCTCTGGAGTTTTGAGAACATACAAATTGCTCTCTGCTGTCACCTGGAAGTTTAAAGATGAAAGACAGGCTAGGGTAGGCTATAAGGGGAGCAGCTGGCATGACCAGAGTTTAACAGGAAAAAGTGTTTTCAATGGGCAACAATAAATATGGAGGAAGGTCAATGGGTGGGAATCATCCTACCAGGGCCCAGCCTAAGAGCTCTGGATACTAGGGTGGTGGTATCTCCAGAGAAAATGTGCATCAGGTATACTGCCAGAAGCAGAAGGAGAGGGCTGGGATGGTTCAGTGGAATGTCCCTAGGCTGGAAGTGACTCCAGAGAACCCTTAAAAAGCATTTCACAAAAGAAAGAGCCAGCACTGGGGCATGCATCGCACCCAGAGCATGCCCATGCAGGACTAACACCGCACCAGTCAAAGAAGCTCTTTCCCATAGGATCTACTCTATCTGGAGGACCCAAGTGAAACCAGAAAGAGCATAATGGGTAGAAGAGGAGGAGGGCAAGAGCTGAGAGGAATGGAAAAAATGCAGACTTTGCTCCTTTGGTGGACTCCATGATGTGCTGCCCAGTTCCTCATTCAGGATGAAGGACTTACTCCCTCCTGCCCTGGAGTGCTGTCCATTGATATCCCTCAGCTCCCAGCCTCCGATGGAGATTGCCTCAGCAGAGAAAAAGCCACCTTGCCTAAAGTCATGTCTACTTTCAGGGTGGACTTCATGCAATGACTGATCAATGCAGGGTATAAAGGCCTGGCCCCCTCAACCAATTGAGGACAACTCCAAAGGGTCATCTCAGCTTCAGAGCCCCCCAGAGGGTTGACCAAAACCTCCTCTGAAATGCAGTATAGCTCAGCTTCTCCCTCTACCCAATCCTGCTTCATTCCCCTCCCTTCCTATCCACAAATCTTGATCCCAAGAGCATTTTCTAATAAACCACCTGGTTGCTAATCTCCATCTCAGAGTCTGCTTCCCGGGAACACAAACTGCAACAGCTCTACCTTCCCCATTGAATGCTTGTGACTCCAGGTTAGACCAGGAGCTGAAAGGCATGAGAACAGCTTTAAACTGAAGGAAACTCAAGTTCTGGTTTTGATATGACTGGGCTCAAGGCTTAATATTGAGATTGTTCATCAAAACTGTGTATGACTAAGGAGTTCCCATCGTGGCGCAGTGGTTAACGAATCCGACTAGGAACCATGAGGGTGCAGGTTTGATCCCTGGCCTTGCTCACTGGGTTAAGGATCCGGGGTTGCCGTGAGCTGCGGTGTAGGTGGCAGACACGGCTCGGATCCCGAGTTGCTGTGGCTCTGGCGTAGGCGGGCAGCTACAGCTCTGATTAGACCCCTAGCCTGGGAACCTCCATATGTCGCGGGAGCAGCCCAAGAAATGGCAAAAAGACAAAAAGACAAAAAACAAACAAACAAACAAAAAAAACTATGTATGACTAAGAAAGCTAAGGAATCTGCCGGAGAGTTTTGTACAGGAACCAGAAGGGAGATCTTACAAAATGGGCTTGAAAGTCACTATTGTGACAAGTTAATTTCATGATTTCACCCCACCGGGTCCATCCTGGTCAACAAACTAGATATACAAGTGATGGCACAGGTTTCCTGGTGTCGGAGGTTCATTCTTCTCTGGCATTCAGTTTTGGGGATGATTGCTGTTACCTTCAAATTTGTCTGCACAGACAGCAAGGCAGTGACTCCAGTGATGCCACAGCCAGAATGACTGATCAATGTGCTAGTCACTCATTGCGGTGAACCTTCATTGGGGGTTATTTGTTGGTTCATTTGTTTCTCCTCAATAGCAGCAACTCTTTATTCTAAGAGCCCATTTTTAATTTCTGAATATACTTAGAAGTGACCCAACTAAATCTGCTGAATCAAGTAGGTAATACTGTTCTCAGTCCAAAATATATTTTAAAGTAAACTTAAAAGAAAAAGTCTTCATTTTGGCTAGATAACTACCTCTAAAAGCAAGAATTCTGAACATATTTTGAGAAATGGCAGGATCTTTAGGATGAAATGGATATTCTCATATGGATGTCTAAGTTTTAGTATGCGTATCTTCAAGGCGTCATATATCTTGAATTGTCCATTGCACTAGCATTTGGTAGATAACTCAGTA
Organism: Phacochoerus africanus; assembly: GCF_016906955.1. Taxonomy (NCBI): domain Eukaryota; kingdom Metazoa; phylum Chordata; class Mammalia; order Artiodactyla; family Suidae; genus Phacochoerus; species Phacochoerus africanus. Next base: position 119,332,508 of record NC_062560.1, on the reverse strand, counting down.
AGGGTCTAAAGATGGGTAGTGATTTCCTGGTGCTGTGCCATACAGGGATGCCAGAAGAAGAATAGCAAAGAGCTATTCAAGGCAAAGAGCTCACACTGGGCTCTGTATCAGGCAGTCTCTGTTAGTCATCAAATTTCCAAAACCAGAGGTTTGAGAATCTGTTATACTTATGCTATTGGAACACATAAAATATCATCCCATTCTCTCCCCCATAGCATATACCTGGAATGCATAAAATATCATCCCATTCTCTACACCCATCACATATACAAAATATAGGAAAACTTTGGCAAACAACATATGTTTGCTTCAGAAAGGAACAAAATAGGATTTCAGCAGGAAATCATTTCTATGTGTATTAGGAAAGGTAGAGCACAAGCTTCAGCAAACCAACAGCTTTGGGCTCTGAGGGCCAGAAGAAGTAGAGAGAATTGGGTGAGCTGACAACTGGTTGCTTTCACTCTTCTCTCCCATAGAAGATCTAAGCATCATTCAAATTGCTTTTGCCCTTCAAATATCAGTCCAATATACAGACAAGTTAAATTTAGAGTAGGATGGTACCCATGGCTGAAGTCCGGGGGATGCAAGTCAAGGGTAGGGAAAGAAAATAGCCATGGGGGAAAGGGGAGGGGCAAATGTGTAATACCTCAGACTTAGTGCAGAGTTTGAGGCTTCTGACATCTGAATAAGAATAATGAATGCAGTTCTATTTTCCTCTTCAAAGCAAACAGCAAGCATTTATAGAGCGACTATGAGCCTGGCACTGAGTTCGACACTGTAGGGAATAGAGAAATGAATGAGACAAGAACCATACCCTTGGAAATGTCACACTGCAGAAAGGGAAGTAGACACATAAATAATTACAGAACAGCATGATATGTGATCTAATGGCCCTACAGTAGCAGTCAGCACTACTATATTTAGTAAAGAATTAGTGGAGCCATGTTGTAGATACACCACTGACGTCACCAATGGATAATCATGTCCAGCCATTCCTGCCCTAAATTATCCCTAGGTGAACAACTCCTAGACTCTTGAAGTGTTCTATTCATTAGAGGACTGCATTGTTTTATAAAGCAAATTATAACATTAATTTTTAAATCTCTACCATGTATACAAAACCTCATAAGAGACATTAACAAAGATGCTTTTACATTAGCTAGATATAGAAACTTCTGAAACATCAGGTACAGGGGAAATGAATAGCTTTTGACAAAGAAATAACAAGAGGGAGATGTTGATGTTTGTTTCTAACAAAAATGTGACAGTGTTAGGTCAACCCACCCAGTCTCTTGGAGATTCCAAAAAGCAGCTAAGGTGTCAGAGTATGTCATTACTTCTTACTATTTCTGTCTCAAAGAAATGAATACAGTATTTTGATTATACTCTTCCCTGTGGGGCCAGATAGCTAATGTATTATTTATTTTAAAAGGAATTAAAATGCTAGCACTTCCATAATTTCATCTAATTTTTCACCAATGAAAATTTTAAAAACCTGCAGAAAGTGTCTCAACCACTTAACTCCCTCAATTCTGATATTAAACTTTTGGACAAGACATCACTTTGGAAGGCTAGCTCTAAATAACAAATGTATTTAATTGTACCATTCTTAAAATCACAATCTTAATCACAAACCCATTTCTTGACATTTCTGGAAGATAATTCTTACTGGATTATTTCAAGAGAGAAATTTAGAAGGACTGAGATATCCTGAGCACTCTTGTAGGTAGTTGCACACAAACCTGAGTGAACAATTTTATCAGAAACTGACTAGGATAGAAATAATGGACACTCCTTGCAAACACACTGAAGGGGCTCTTTTGATGTGATATGTAATGACTGCAAAAAATATGTGAGCTTTGTTGCTAAGCCCTTGGCATGAAGAGAAACTCACAGAAGGAATCTTCTATTTCTTCCCACACAATTCTAGAGCTCACTGTGAGAAAGATGCTAGCTGTGCTAACCTAGACACTTCTGAGGCAACACCGCTGTCCAATGGCTTTCCAATATGGTTGTGAAAGCTGCTCCAAAGCTTGCTCTACTGGGCATGGAAGCAATCCATTTCCTACCCAACTATACATATGCCTGGCTTTCACAGGCAACCCAAGGGAATGAGGAATGATGATCCACTCCTTCCCGAGATCTCATGGGGCACAGGTGAATACAGCTGATACCTAACCTCACAAAGCTCATTTGGGGAAACATGTCCATAGCATGGCATCAGCCACCTCCATCCCTACCCACATGGAGTCCCCCGCTTCTTCTCAAAGAAGACATGCCAAGATCCCCAGTGGATGTCTGAAACCGAAGATAGTACTGAACCCTATATAAACTATGTTTTTTTCCTATACATGCACACATACACAGTTTTCCTGGTCTCTCCTACATATGTATTACTAAACTTTGATTTTTCTCTTGTTACTCTGCCTCATGTCCATTCAATTCTTGGACCAACTAGAAGAACGTAGAAGGACAGAGGAAAAATTTTTCCTCCCAGACAGATGCTCCTCTGGTTGGGAATTAGAAATGCTTCAATGATTTTAAGGAGTAGATGGTAAGTCTGATATATGTTTTAAGACATTCGCTTTGGCTGCTATGTGTAGGATGAATTTCATGGGAGGGAAAGTCATGTGAGGCGACAGGGACACTAATTTTGAAGCTGTTGGCAATAATTCAGGCAAAAGACAAGGATGGCTTGGACTATGGGAACAATAGTGGAGATGAGAAGTGATCAAATTTAGAATATAGTTTGTGGATAGAGAGAAATCACAAGATGTACTGATGGATTGAATGTGGCATATAAAGAGAAGAGAGGAATCAATGATGATTCCTAAGTTTTTAGCTTAAGCAATTGAGTAGATCGTGATGCCATTTTCTGAGGTAGAAAGGGCTTTTGGAGTTACATGGTGATGAGGGAATCAATGGTAATTTTTTGATAAATATTTGTGAGATGAAATATTAAATATTTGAATGATGAAACTGTTATACAAACACATTTGGGAAGAAGTTATGTAGACAGCTACCATTACAGTAAGGCATCTGGATTATATCATATGACTGCTTAAAGCCTAGTTAATGCAAAAAGTTGGGACAAACACTATTAATGCATCCATGTACCATTAACACACTTCAGAGATTAACGAAAACAGGATTCGGAAGATGTGGTATATATACACAATGGAATACTACTCAGCCATAAAAAAGAATGACATAATGCCATTTGCAGCAACATGGATGGAGCTAGAGAATCTCATCCTGAGTGAAATGAGCCAGAAAGACAAAGACAAATACCATATGATATCACTTATAACTGGAATCTAATATCCAGCACAAATGAACATCTCCTCAGAAAAGAAAATCATGGACTTGGAGAAGAGACTTGTGGCTGCCTGATGGGAGGGGGAGGGAGTGGGAGGGATCGGGAGCTTGGGCTTATCCTACACAACTTAGAATAGATTTACAAGGAGATCCTGCTGAATAGCATTGAGAACTTTGTCTAGATACTCATGTTGCAACAGAAGAAAGCCTGGGGGGAAAATGTAATTTTAATGTATACATGTAAGGATAACCTGACCCCCCTTGCTGCACAGTGGGAAAATTAAAAAAAAAAAAAAAAACTAGAGTTAAAAAAAAAAAAAGATTAACGAAAACACACAACAAATTACATTGACAATGGGGCTAAACCAATAGCATTTTTTAAATTAAAAAGCAAGAAAACAACCACAAAAAACTACAATCAACTCAGGACCGCAATGAAAATGCAGATGGACTGTTGACCAGGTGTACTTCCTGAAAGCTGTGGGAACTCCAGCATTTATGTGTAGGCATGCCCAGTGGGGGCGCTTACAATGTTACTACCAGGCTTCTTGGTAGAAGGCCAAATTTAAGTCCTCAGGATACATCCACGATGCACTTAATTTTAGTTTATGAATACTAAGATTTGGTCATCTTTAGCAGCTCACTTAGGAAGTTAGCATAGGTAGCCTCTCATTATAACATAAAGTTCTAGAGCTTGATATCATTTGTCCATAGCAAGTAAAGGGAGGATTTGCGAAGAGAATTTATTCAGATCCTATCAGATGGAGACTTATGGCCCAGTGTTGGTTTGTACCTACTATGAGAACTTCTACCCTAGTGCAGCACTGTCCATAGGTTTAGCTAGCACCAGGAGGAATCCAAGGGTTAGTGTCTAGTCCAAGGGTTACCTCTTCTTTGTAGCCATCCTTAAACACCCCATACTCAACAGCCATTCATTTGCGCCTTTGAACTCCTGTCACTTAAGGCTTGAATCAGTGCTTTGGCCTATTGGTATTTCTGTGCCTTGGTTTTTATATATATATATATTTATTTATTTATTTATTTATTTTTCCCAACTGGATGGCACTTCCTTGACCCTCAAAGGCCTATATGGCATACCTCAAGGTATGACTGCCCATAGTAAGGGCTTAATTTATATTTATTGTTTTTGATGATGATGTCAATGGACATACTATATTAATCAATGCATGCATATTTGTTAAGACATACTATAACCATATTAATCAAGGCATACTTATTTGCTAATAAGATCAATGACCTATTTTCCTTATGAGTCATTGTAGTATGAACCCTCAGAGTTGTATTTTTTCCCTTCATTTTTGTAATGAAAGTGCCCTAATTAGTGAGGCATCAAAGATGGCTATCTCGAATAAACACCTTAGCTCCCACATGACTAGAGAAAGAGCCAGGCCACCTTCCCATCATGAGCCTCCTTTGTTTTAGAGATCTTGCTTGATTTAGATAAATGAACTTTAGGCCTCTTGCTTTTTCTCTTCCCATGCTTAAAATTCCACTCTTCGGCTTTAATTCGCCAAGAGTGAGCCAGAGAAAGAAACCCTAGGCCCCCACCCTTGTCCCCAGTAAAAGCAGAACACAGGCCCATGTGGTCGCTCTTCCTCTCTCCCTCTTCCCTCTCTCTCTCTCTTTCCCTTCCCTCTCTCTCTCTCTTTCCCTTCCCTCTCTCTCTCTCTTTCCCTTCCCTCTCCCTCTTTCCCTCTCTTTCTCTCCCTTCTCACGACCTCACTGTATAGCAACAGATGTGCCAGGTAATTTCCAGGACTTATAAATAACAAATCTTTTTAAAAATTTTTCCTGATTGCTATTGCTGAAGTTATCTTTCAACTGAAGTTATCTTTCAATCTTAATAAGAACCACAAAGGCCAGTCCAGCCACAGCATTGGTTACTGATGGTCTGATACCAGCACACAACAGTTATTTTACAGTCAAGTAACAGCATTATTTTGCTATATCTAAAAATATCAGCATGTGATACCAGAATTGAAACATATGACATCTCATACACAAAATAATATACTGGGAGCCAAACAACAGAATGTTGATTCTGTATATGAGCCGTGTAAATGTTTTATTAAAGAAGACTGAATAAGTCATCAAGGAAATTGTTCTAATTTGAGATTTACTGGATACACCAATATTTCATTTCTCTACCTGCCACATCTCCCTAAATATAAGGCATGCAGCTTCATAGGAACTACAGATTCTGTTGTAAAAGGTAATAGAGTTGGTCTAGGTCTTTTTAATAGTTAAAAAAAAAAAAAAGAAAGAGCATAAACTGAATTAATTTCGTTTTCTATTGCAAAAATTAGAACCTGAATTTTCAAATAGCAACCTGTGCTATTTTTGAAAGTACAGATATGACACCATATATAATTTCTTTCCGCAGCCTACTTTCCACTGTGCTGGGTCTTCCCAAAATTTCCTACAAGTAACTAAAGGAATAAGTTGACATTGGAAGACTAAACACATCCCCCAACCTCTTCACTGTGCCCATACAGGACATAAAGGGACTGAGAGCACTCGACTGAGCTCTTACAGGAAATAAGTAATCTCAAAGTTGTAACAGTCTCTGATAGGTTAGAGAAAGGACATCTAGACAAATATGGCTCAGCAATGGGCCTGGTTCTTGCTTTTGTCGGTAAGCCTGAAGAGTAATGATATGAAGGCTGAGAATGAAGGAAAGTACGCTTTTTTTTTTTTTTTTTGACTTTTTTAGGGCCACACCTGTGGTATATGGAAGTTCCCAGTCTAGGGGTGGAATCAGAGCTACAGCTGCCAGCCTACACTACAGCCACAGCAATGTGGGATCCAAGCCATGTCTGCAACCTACACCACAGCTCATGGCAACGCCGGGTCCGTAACCCACTTAGGGAGGTCAGGGATCGAACCCACATCCTCACCAATACTAGTCAGGGCCATTACCCCTGAGCCACAGTGGGAACTCCTGGAAGGTACACTCTTGGTGAAATTATTCATCAGAACACACCAACTGTTCTTTAAAGTTAGAATGCAAAGGTAACGGTCATGGTAAACCAGAAACCACTTGAGACAACTTTGAAAATGGGGTGCTGTTAAAATATCCTTCCTGAAAACCATGAGAACTCGCAGCAAGCCCGAATCTGAGTTTTCAATGCGCTTAAACAATGTGCTGATTTTAACTTATGAATATCAAGCTTCAGAAACATTTAACACTCTCATAGTAAGTTAATAGTATAGGATAAAGGTCAAGAGCATGGACTCTGGAGTCAGAGTGCCTGGATTTAAATCCTAACGCTGCCACTTACCCGCTGTGTGTCCTTAAGCAAATTACCTAATGTCTCTGTGCCTTGGTTTTTCAGGCATAAAATGGGAGCAATAAAAGTATCATCTACCTACAGTGTTGTTATTATTTATAAATTGTTTAGGGCAGTGCCAGGCATATAGTAAGCTATACATGAGCGTTTGTTAAACAAAAACAGAAGCTCCCGTAGTCATACATAAAATAACCGTATATAAAATTTTGTGGCATTTGTCTACAATAACCAAGGAAAGGACTCGGCCTTTTAGATTCATTTATGACTCATCAGGTGAAAAAGTACTGCACAGCAGTGGGCCTCGGACCATATTCTGAGAACCACCTGAAAGCCTCTCGTCTAACCTACTCACACTACATGTGAGGAACCGGAGGACTGCAGGAGGAATGGGACTTGCCCAAGGTTATAACTGTTAAAATGTAGCAGAGTTAGAAATAGAAACCAAGTCACTGTTCTATCAACCACCTCTTTGCCTTCCTAAGGTTGAGTTTGAAATATACGAGACTCTTATATACGATCTTGAAAAAGCATCATACCAGTAAAGATGATACAGGTTTCCCTTGCTTTGAGAAAGTAGAGCGTTCCTATGAAACCTTCTGTGAACTAAAATGGTATAAAGCAAAGAAGCAATTACCTTAGGCCACATCTTGCTAAAGGAGACACAAAATGAACTGAGATAAAGCACAGATGCTCACAGACACCGTTCAAAGGTGCAGCGGCTGGATGCAGAGATGCTGAATGTGGTTCCTGGGAAGGAGCTTGGTGGTGCCACTCTCACTGCTCCAGGTGCGTGCTGCCTCAATAACAGCTCAGCTTGCTGCAAAACAAATGCTAAACACTATTTTTGCTTTTCACCTTTTTTTAAATGGCTGCACCTGTGGCATATGAAGAACGTTCCTGGGCTAGGGATCGAATCAGAGCTGCAGCTGCTGGCCTATACCACCATAGCCACACCACCACCAGATCCAAGCCGCATCTGTGATCAACACTGCAGCTTTTGGAAACACCAAATCCTTAACCCACTGAGCGAGGCCAGGGATTGAACCCACGTCCTCATGGACACTATGTCAGGTTCTTAACCCACTGAGCCACAACAGGAACGCCACACCTTTTTTTTTTTTTTTTTGGAAAAAGTGAAAAAAATCCTCTTAGAATTTCTTTCAGTTAGTGAAAACGGGTACTAATGTAGGTCTTTTGCAAAAGCAAAGTGGTGTAAAGCAAACTTGAAAAGCTGAAGGGCAAGAGGGTTTTACACTGTGTTTACACTAACAACATAAATTGTGTGTTTGGCACCATAGAATCATTTGCGAAACTGTGGTTCTCTGTGAAATTGTGGTTCTCATTGTCACTGATACTGCTTATTTCACAAGAGTTAAGTCACAAGGTTAATATTTCCTTCTGTTATTGTCTTAGCCTGTTCAGACTGCTATAACAAAATACCAGAGATGAGACTGCTTATAAATAACACACATTTATTTCTCACAATTCTGGAGTTTGGGAAGTCCGAGACCAAGGCATCAGCAGATTCAGTGTCTACCAAACACTCCCTTCCTGGTTCATAGACTGCACTCTCTGGGAGGTGTTCTTACTTAGGGGAATGAAGAGGGAGCTCTCCAGGCCTATAAGGGCACTAATTCCATTCATGAGGGCTCCACCCCCATGACTTAATCATACCTTAAGGCTCCACCTCCAAGTACCATCACATTGGAAATTAAGTTTCAACATACGAATTTCTTTTTTGTGTGGGGGAGACACAGATATTCAGTCAATAGCAATTACACATTCAAAACCAATGCCTCTGTAGTCAAATAAACTGAACCTGTTGAAGAAAAACCCCTAAGGCAATTATATTCTTTACAGTAACACTTCAAAAGATCTCTCCTGGAGTTCCCGTCATGCTGAAGTGGAAACAAATCCAACTAGGAACCATGAGGTTGCAGGTTCGATCCCTGGCCTCGCTCGGTGGGTTAAGGAGCTGGCATTGCCGTGAGCTGTGGTGTAGGTCGCAGATGTGGCTCAGATCTGGCATTGCTGTGGCACTGGCATAGGCCAGCAGCTGTAGCTCCGATTCGACCCCCTAGCCTGGGAACCTCCATATGCCATGGAGGACATGCCCTAAAAGGACAAATGACAAAAAAAAAAAAAAAAAAAAAAAAAAAAAAAAAAAAAAAGATCTCTCCCTAATGAGTGACTCAGAGGATAGTTTAATTGCAATTTTGATTTCCCATATCAGGATGTATGTATCTTTTTAGCTTTATTATACTTCAAATATTAAATTATTAAGAAAGTATGCAGCACATGAATTAAACATGAAAGCCAGCTCAGAGGCAATGAAGTATAAAACCAGAAATTGCTTCTTAATTCCTTTGTCAATTAAAAATAAATAAAACTAAGTGAAGAGCTTGGCCTTACAGTTTTTAAAAGATAATTCTGAAAGTCAGGATTGTGACTCCATACACTGTATTCCTAATACCCAGGGAGCCCTTATTTGCTGAAAAGCAGAGCAGAGATTCAGGGGTACCTCCTAAAATGAATACCTACCACTTTGAAAAATTGCACTTACTTTATCACTGACAAAAACACAATCAGCTAACATTTGTAAACTTGAAACATCCAACAGCAAACTCATCAATTGGAGTCTTTGTACAGTTCTCTTACAGACTATTATTATCTATTTGGCTAAAGTCCTATGATTTTTTGTGTGTGTCTTTTTTTGTCTTTTCTAGGGCTTCACCTGTGGCATATGGAGGTTCCCAGGCTAGGGGTCTAATCAGAGCTGTAGCTGCCGGCCTACACCAGAGCCACAGCAACTCGGGATCCGAGCCACATCTGCGACCTACATCACAGCTCACGGCAATGCCGGATCATTAATCCACTGAGCAAGGCCAGGGATCGAACCCACAACCTCATGGTTCCTAGTCGGATTCGTTAACCACTGAGCCATGACGGGAACTTCTAAAGTCCTATTATTTTAGCACAACCATTAATGCCTCCCAGGAAGCAGCAGTAATTGAAATTTGTCTAAGCGTGTGAATTGCACAAACTATACATTTCATCCTGTGGGTTTCATTAACCTCAACATTGGCACCACTGGAGTAATAAACAATTACAGTTCAACAAGGAGACATTGCTGTCTTCAAAAGATCTACAGGAGTTCCCGTCAACCCCTAGCCTGGGAACCTCCATATGCCGCGGGAGCGGCCCAAGAAATAGCAACAACGACAACAACAAAAAAGACAAAAGACAAAAAAAAAGATCTGCAAATAACAAATGCCACAATAAAATAATAATAATATTACTCTCAAATGGAAAAAAAAGGCTGGAGAGGGTGTGGAGAAAGGGGAACCCTCCTACACTGTTAGTGGGAATATAAACTGGTGCAGCCACTATGGAAAACAGTGTGGAGGTTCCTCAAAAACCTAAAAATAGAACTATCTTATGATCCAACAATTCCACTTCTGGACATATATCTGGAAAAGACAAAAGGTTTAATTTGAAAAGATACATTCAAAATTCATAGTGGCACTATTTACAATAGCCAAGACAAAGACATAGAAGCAAGTTAAGTGTTCATTGACAGAGAAATGAATAAAGAAGATGTGGCACATATATACAACAGAACACTACTCAGCCATTAAAAAAAAGAATGAAATCATGCCATCTGCAGCAACATGGATACAATTAGAGATTATCATACTAAGTGAAATAAGTCAGAAAGAGAAGGACAAATACCATATGATATTACTTACATGTGGAATCTAAAATACGGCACAAATGAACCTAGGTACAAAACAGAAACAGACTCATAGACATAAAGAACAGACTTGTGGCTGCCAAGGGGGAGGGGGAAGAAGTGGAATGGATGGGGAGTGTGGGGTTAGTAGATACAAACTATTACATTTAGAATGGAGGAGTTCCCGTCGTGGCGCGGTGGTTAGCGAATCCGACTAGGAACCATGAGGTTGTGGGTTCGGTCCCTGCCCTTGCTCAGTGGGTTGGCGATCCGGCGTTGCCGTGAGCTGTGGTGTAGGTTGCAGACGCGGCTCGGATCCTGCGTTGCTGTGGCTCTGGCATGGGCCGGGGGCTATAGCTCCGATTGGACCCCTAGCCTGGGAATCTCCACGTGCCGTGGGAGCGGCCCAAAGAAATAGCAAAAAAGACAAAAAAAAAAAAAAAAAAGAATGGATAAGCAATGAGGTCCTACTGTGCAGTATAGGGAAATATGTCCAGTCTCTTGGGACAAAACATGATGGAAAATAATGAGGAAAAGATTATATATATACATAAAATGACTGGTCACTTTGCTGTACAGCAGAAATTGGTACATTGTAAATCAACTATAATTTAAAAATGTAAAAAATAAAATAAAAAATGAGATAACAATTGGGCAGTATGGAATAAATGTAACTATTCTAAAGAATTACTAGAAAAAATAGGTTAATGAACCATGGTACATTAAAAAAATCTTAGATTCAGTATGTTAAAACTGGAAGATCTCTTAGAGACTGTGCAGTTAAACCCCTACAAAGGCAAGGAAATGTTGCTGCAAATCAATGAGTTAGGCTTGGAGTCAGGAGTCTTCTGGATCCCTGTCCAGTACTCTTCCAAGTTTATGTGTGTGTGTGTGTATGTGTGTGTGTGCATGCACTAAGTAAATATATTCCCTGTTTTAGGACCATATCATTTTGGTTAATTCCAAGATTTTTTTGGAACAAATCATAATCTAACTGGGCTAGTCTGATGGAGAAGGAAAGACCATGTAAATGGAAATATGGTTATTTTAACAAATCCCCAAATACGCGAGAGAACCCAGCTATGACCAATAGAGCTGCTTCCTAACTTACCCATAGCAGACACATAAGTGAGTCTAGCAAAGATAAGAAGAAATGCCCAGCTAACTCATAGACTCATGGTGATAAAGGATTATCAGTTTAAGCCACTATATTGTGAAGTGGTTTGTTATACCGCAGTAAGCAAGCAATACAGGTCCTATCAACAAATTAACCTGGAAGAGAGTGACTTTATTTTTTTGTGGTGATCAAGTTACCACTAAACTCAAAATTGGGCTTGTTGAAGAGACATCTTAATCCATGTTGATCTTTGCACTAAAATTTTAGAGCTGTTTTGTCCTTATTTTAATAAGAAACCATATAAAGAATGTCACTATGTGGATTAGTGTGAATGGGGGAGGGTGAGAAAAAGAATAAGTAAATGCGACTTGCACATAAACTTGCAATGGAAATTTGCTATCTTTATTTTCTGGTGTTTTATGTGTTGGTGCTTATGGTAAACAAGCAAAATTGAGAATTATACAAAAATAAGTCCACCTAAATGTTCTGGATAAAAATTCAAGTCTGACAATTTTTGATGTTGGCTACATTTTCTGATATTCTTACTTGCTATTTGCATATTCTTGTTATTTGCAAAGATGAACTAGTATAATACTGATAATAAATATCTGTGTTTACCTAAAAGCCTTTAAAAATTTGGAGTTCAACAGTAAAGCTGCCTGCAACAACAGAAAAAAAACATGAGTTCCCATAAAAATCATTAATGATAAGTTTTAGACAACTGCTTGAAATTCTATTTGAGCTACTAATGTCCCATGCTTCTGAATTCTTGGGGGGGGGGTGGACATGGAGATTTTTCTTTGTATATCACCGGAATTTGAAGAATATTGGTGGAGCTTGCCTGGAGCTATACAATTTCTGGCCATTTTAAAGAAATATAATAGAGAAAAAGGTGGAGGCTTTCATATTGGGAGTGAGGCTGCCAATGCTGTAATTTGAACTCCTGGAATGGTTTTGTTAACACATAGCATGGTAAAAATAAAGCCAATAGAAAAGGAGAAAAAATGGTAGCATAAAGATGCAAATGAAAAATTGGATTAATGAACCCTCATTAAACCCGGTAACAAGAAACAATGAACTTGGGTGTATTTTTTTTTTTTTAATGGCCACACTTGCAGCACATGGAAATTCCCAGGTCAGGGATTGAATCTGAGCCATAGCTGCGACCCGCACTGCCCAACTATAGCAATACTGGGCCCTTTAACCCACTGTGCCAGGCCAGGGATCAAACCCTCACCTCCACAGCAACCGGAGCCCCTGCAATCTGATTCTTAACCCACTGCACCATGGCAGGAACTCCGGGTGTATTTTTGAGAAAATAAATCTTTGTGATTCATCATAAAAATGGATGGTAGCCACCATGTTACCTATTCTACCCCAAGCAGTCTCATGAAACTGTGTCCACTCCTAGTATCCTGAGTTTGGTCTCTCACTTTTTCAATAGAAAAAGAAACTGGGATCCTTTGATAGTAGCATACTTTAAAATCAGCCTGGAACACCCTCTTGTAAGGAAGCAAGAACACTTTCAAAGGTATCTGAGTTTTGGCATAGGAGTCTGCATAAAATCACCACCACTGGTCTATGAAAATTGGAACGTTAAAAAAGTATTTTGGTCCCCTGAAACCAGTGGAGTCTGTGAAAGGCCAAATACCCTCAATGAGGCTTAAAAGAACAACATAAAGCAAGAAACAAGTTGTATAAAAGGCATATATGATTGCAAACCTCAATTGCAATCAGGTGTATTAGGACCACCCGGATATTAAATCAAGTCGATGGGGCTTTCTCATCAACTGGGAACTTGAGGGCAGTTACTGCGTGAGCACCCGAGCTCATCCTCATTTTTCACGTTGCTGATTTGAGGATGGGACCTTTCTTTGATGTTGAGCTTGGTTCAGAATGAAGGCACTGACTTTGGTGTGGTTTTTGTGTGTCTTTTGTCTTTTTGTCTTTTCAGGCCCACACCAGTGGCATATGGAGGTTCCGAGGCTAAGGGTCCATCGGAGCTGTAGCTGCCGGCTGACACCACAGCCACAGCAATGCCAGATCCAAGCCACGTCTGTGACCTACACCACAGCTCACAGCAACGCCAGATCCTTAACCGACCGAGCGAGGCCAGGGACCGAACCCACAACCTCATGGTTCCTAGTCGGATTTGTTTCCCCTGCGCCATGATGGGAACTCCTGGTGTGTTCTTCTAAATGATATAATAACCACATATTAAAAAGTGGTTGGTGTACTAAGCTTAGATGTATAAGGATCTGTGTGAATTTTTACAGCTACAGGGTCTCAGGAAACCCAAGAGAAGCTTGGTTGCAATAAGAAAAAACCGAGACTTTATACCATACTTTGAAAAAAAATGTATAATTCATTCACTAAAAATGAGAAATGTATGCAAGAAGGGAAACAACTTAGTGCTAAAAATGGTAACCAAGAAAACCTATTGTTTCAACAATCACTGGTAATGTGTTTATGAAATTAACTAAACCATTAAGTTAAAGTCATAAAATAGAGATAGGGGAGTGTAAACAAGCAAAAAATTTGAGTGTAGAACAGGGGCAGTTCACCAATAATTCAGCTTTGTTGATGCAGGGAACGCTACCTCATGGGGAGAGTATTACGTACAGTTGTACGTCCCTCTAGGTACTTTGGGGGCAGAGTGATCTGGAGGAAACAGCAGTGGAAATAAAAGTATGCTAAAGACCTTGTCTTTGGGGGGTGGGAGCACTGTAAATGATTATTTCTTGGCAATAAGAAAATGTTTCTTCAGTGCCTAAAGATTCTGGGCCCTATTCCTAGCTCCATTCTAGGATAAGAAAGGCCACATCAACCGAAATGGAAGCAAAGGTGCTGTTGAGGTATCAGACTTCAATCAGTTGATAGAAACTTCCAGAGGAGCTCAAGGTCATGGCCTAAACGCTGACATGCCCCAAACAACTCTCAAGGAAGTGAGAGACTGACTATCCTCTGCTAGAGAGTATTCCGAAACTACAGAAGCTGGGGAAAGGTTTAAAGGGAGGTGATGGTAACCAGCACTGTTACTAAGGAAGACGGGTACAGAAACCTTTGGCTTGGGGTGAGGGTTGATATCAGTCTCAACGTTAGAGCATTTTAGGACAGAGTCAAAAGGTCCCTCTTCAAGAGACATCAAATACTTTACAGTTTTCTGGTCACAAATAAAGTCTGCTCCCTTAGTTTTGTGACCAGAATGTTGCATCCCTGAAGATACAGTTCTTTCAAATGGAAAATTATCACAACAGAATAATTTATTTTCTAAGATAGGTATCTAGACTCTTTGTGAGTGGTAAGACTGAGAAAACTTAAGAAGAAAGTAGAGAATGAAATAAATGAAAGTAAAGGAAGGAAAAAATGCTGATTTATAGGGCATGAGAAAAACAGCCTGATGGGAGTAGGGGGTCCATGGTCAAGTGGAGAACAGGAACTGTTACAGAGGGACGGTCACGAAGGACTTGGGTATCAAGTGTACAAGTTTAGATTTAATTCGGAATTGAGTTTATGAAGAAAATAGATAATTTAAGGAGATAATCTGGTAGCAGTAAACAAGACAGATGGATGTAATGAGAGACTGAAAGGTTTGTGGAAGGGTATAAAATCTAGATGATGAGAGCCTAAGCAAGGAGAATAAGACGAGAAAGGAATGAACAAATACCTTTTATTTTTTATTACAAAATTGTTATATGCTTACTTTAAACAATTTTTAACATACATTTTTTAATAATACAAAAGATATATAAAGTAAAACATGTATATATATCAGTGCAACTACTCTTAGAAGTGATATTCAAACTCCTATCCCACTATATAGGAAAAAGGAGGAAATGCGCTTGGACATAATCGAGCAAGAAGGAAAAAAACCAAAAATGTATAAATAACAGAACTATTAAGAAATATTATAGAATTGTTATCTATGTAAAAGGTTTAATTACGAATTAAGAGGCATTCTCATATGAAGTAAAAAAAAAACTCATCACATGTTGTAAAGCAAAAAGGTTGGAAATAGGAGACTGATACAACAACAACGGGAGATTTTGCATACTTTAATCTGAAGTTTTAGATCAAGCAAATAAAATCTGAATTGTTAGTAATATTTCACAATTGTTATTAACAATTAAGTTTGATTTCATATGCAGAAATGACATAATATTACTCAAATGAAAAGAAAATACATTTTCTTTAGGTGCCCATGGAATATTTATTAAAATGCATTATAACGGAACACAAAATACTCCAAAATGTGTAATTCATGCAGGAAACATTCTCCAACATGAGACAGTATAAATTATAATAAGAGGGGGATAGAAAAACAAAACATCAACTAAAACCTCATCACATTGAAATATATATACACACACACACACTTCTAAAGAACCCTTGGATTAAAAAGAAAAACAAAACTAAAGATGAGGTGACAAAAGAAGGACTATGATAACACTGCATGTGAAAACTATGAGATACTGTCACAAATATGTATTCAGATGAAAATTTACAATTTAAATGAATTAAAGAGAAAATAAGAAAGACTGAAAAATAAACTATGCATTCACTTAAATAATATAGAAAGAGATCAAACAGAACCAAAAAATAGAAAGAAGGAATTAACAAAGGCAGAAAAAGTGCTATTTTTAAAAAACACTCTTTAAAAAGTTAACTGGAAATAAAATATACAAGTCTATGGACAGTCTTATTAAGGAAAAGAATTAAAAAGGGATATAGCCATATATATATATATGCAAATTAAGACACATTAGAAAATATTATGTACAACTTCCAATCGATACATTTGAAAATCTAGATGAAATGGAAGAGTTTAACAGACAAATTAATAAAACTGACCCAAGGAGAGGTAGAAAACTTAGACAGACTAATCATCTAAGAAATTGAAAGATTTACATTTCTACCTTTCCCCTCCCAAATAAGCAGCGGGACAAAAATGATTTTATGGGGGAGTGTTACCAACTGTTCAAGGAAACAGTTATGTCTAAGTTACTTACACTGTAAAATAAGAGGAAAAATTCAAGTTCATTCACAAGCATAACACAATTGCGCTATTAAATCAGGAAAAGAACACTGCACCAAGGAAAACAATAAATGAGTTTCCAAGGGTGCTCTAATTTAGCACATTGGTATTCTGTGGATGTGTTGTGTGTATGACATTTATCACTTAAGGCCTTGGGTAGGGGGACAGCCAGGCAGAGCCCAGGAAGCCAGCTGCCTCTGCTGTGAGCAATCTTGTCCATTTACTGCAGTGTGCCATGATTTGAAAAAGGTAAGGAGGCACTGCTCTGAAGACTTGTTAATACAGAGATTTATATTCGAAATAGAATATAAACATAATCAAAACATTACTATCAAGTCAGTTTTCCTTCAAGAATGCAAGAATAGATCAACATTAGGAAATCTATAAATACATTAATGGATTAAAGAGAATAATCATATTATCACCTTGGCAGATGCCGAAAAATGCCTTTGAAAACATTCTCTATCCATTCCTGATAAAATGCTAAGTCCATCAGGAATCAGGAACAGAAGGGCATTTCCATAACTTGAAAAAGAGCATCTATCAGAAAAAATGGCAATCAATCACATTTTAGAATGAAATAATGTTTTTACTTTATTTTTTAATTTTTTTTTGTCTTTTTGCCTTTTCTAGGGCAGCTCCCACGGCACATGGAAGTTCCCAGGCTAGGGGTCTAATCAGAGCTGCAGCCACCGGCCTATGCCACAGCCACGGCAACGTGGGATCTGAACCACATCTGCAACCTACACCACAGCTCACGGCAACGTCGGATCCTTAACCCACTGAGCAAGGCCAGGGATCGAACCCACAACCTCATGGCTCCTAGTTGGATTTGTTAACAGTGACGGGAACTCCAATAATGGGTTATTTCTACTAAGGTCAAAAACAAGAGAAAGATGCCTGCTCTTTATTAATCCAAATAAATTGCATTGTGCTAGAAGTCATAAGATCTTTACCAATGTGCTAAAAAGGAAAAAATTAGATATAAACTTTAGCAAAGAAAAGACAAAGGTTTCATTATTTACAACGGACATGATTGTGTACCCAGGAATTCAAGGGGAAAAATTCCCAGAGCTAAGAACAGAGTTAAATATGATGGCTAGATACAAGATAAATGCAAAACACTATACTGTAAAGCTGTCAACTCTTGACATGTTACTCAAAAGGTCCATGGTACGTCCAGGGATTTTTTTCGTTTTACGGGAAGTTGACGAGTTGATTCTAAAGTTCATCTGGGAAAAAAAAATGTACAAAAGTAGCCAAGTAAATTCTAAAAAAGAAGAAGAATGAAGGAGTAGCAGCCCCCTCAGATTTGCAACATATTATAACATCTACAGTAATGAAAGCAGTTAGATACTAGCTCAGTAACAGACAAAAATCGAGCAGAAAAGAAACATAAGGAGCATAGCCATAGAGAGAATTCAAAATCAGTGCACATATAATGTAATAAGCAAGTTAGAAAAACTAGCTATCTCTTCTGAACAAAAATAAACATGCATTGTCTACCATACATACCACAAATATCAATTCCACAGGGATTAAAGCATTAAGCAATAAAAATATATAAAACATTAGAAGAAAATATAGGGGAATATTTTTATAATCTTGGGATATAGAAGCCTATCTAAATATAAGACAAAACCAAGAAACTACAAAAGAAAGACTTAAATGTTAGCCTGGAGTTCCCATTGTGGCTCAGAGGGTTAAGAACCCGACTAGTACCCATGAGGATGTGGGTTTGATTCCTGGCCTCACTCAGTGGGTTAAGGATCTAGCGTTGCTGTAAGCTGAGGTGTAGGTCGCAGATGCAGCTCAGTCCGGCATTGCTGTGGCTGTGGTGTAGGCTGGCAGCTACAGCTCAGATTTGACCCCTAGCCTGGTAACTTCCATATGCTGTGGATTTGACCCTAAAAAAAGACAAAAATAAAAATAAAAATGTTAGCCTCTTTACATAACTAAAATTTGTGCCAAAAACCACCATAAGAAGACAAATGACAGAAATAGGCAATATATAGCAGACAAAAGGATACCAACTCTAATATCCAGAGATCTCCCTATAAATCAAAAAAGAAAAAAGACAAATGACTCAAGAGAAAAATAGGCAAAGGATATGAACAAGCAATCTCCAACAGAAGAAATACAAATAGCTAATAAATATATTAAAAAGTGTTTAACTTTACTGGTGATTAGGCAAAGATAACTTGAAGGAAATTTGATTTCTCATCCAAAATGCTAACAAAAATTAAAAAGAATAATAGTGTCCAGCATGCCAGAAGGGCAATTTAGCTCAAAGCCTTTGATCTAGCAGTTATACTTCTAAAGTATTAGCCTATGAAAATACTTCTATATGTGCAAAGATAGATTTAAAAGAATGTTTTTACAGCATTATCTGCAATAGTAAAACAAAACAAACAAACAAAAAACCCTGTTAACAACCTAAAGGTCTATCATGTGGAGAGAATCAAATAAATTATATAGTACACTCTACTATGGAATTCTACTGGCTGTTGCAACAGTAACTTTCTACTGATCCCAAGAATGAGGGTTGAGAAAGTTGTAGGATAACAAGTATATGATAATTTCATTTTGTAAAACACACAAGAACACAAGCTCGTAAGCAGAAAAAGTACTTGGAAGAGACAAAGCAAATACATAACCATGGTTGTCTCTGGGCTGTGGGTATAGGAGAGGGATATTTTCACTTGTTACCACTGTACTTTTTACTTTTATAAAAGCATTATTAATTTTGTAACAGAAAAAATAAGCTGATACTATAACATTTGGATTTAAAAAAAAAAACCATAAGGAAACAGAAAAAAAGCGCTAAGAATTCTTAACACACAGGGGCATTAAAGTGTCAACAGTTTTCTTTTCAGTCCCCATTATACATTTTTTTAACCTATTTGAGATCATACTCTATGTAATTTGAGGCTTGTCTTTCAGTTAAAATAATATTGTATTTTCCCTACAGAAAATTCAGAGAAGAAACACAAGAGAGTAAAAAGCACATATATTCTCACCACCCAGAGATAACTGCTTCAGAAAATATGAAATTCAAGTGCACAGAATTGGATTATGAGTAAACCATGCACACTGTCTTACTGATCCATGCCCTCTTTTATTTTTATCCATGAACTTATTCTTTTAATTGTCATAATAATCATACAATCATTAGTTAATTGTCTGTTTTTAATTATATAATGGATACCCACCCACCCATCAAATCTGAGCACTAAAATACTACAATAACTTCCATCTACTTCTATGAGCTTCTCCTATTCCAACCCCCTCTCCTCAGCCTCGGTGACCATTATCCTGAATTTGATTGCTATTCCTTTGCTTTCTAATAAAATATTTGTAATCCTATATATCCTATATATATATAGTTGTATCCTATATATATATAGGATATATATACACACATATATATGTACACCTAAATAATATAGCTTTCAGTTTTACTTATTTTGAATAACATAAAAAGAATATCCTATTCTATATAGTCTTCTGGGACTTGACACTTTAATTTAACATGATAGAAGTGAAATCTACCCATATTATTATTATGTTTAGTTGTAGTGCATTCATTTCACTGCTAAATGATATGTCACTGTGTAAAAATCTATTCTTTTTCCTCTTGGGAATTTCACTACTAACATTTTAGTGTACATTCTACTGGTCATTTTTCTGGGACATTTATATAGATCTCTTCCTACAAAATTTGAATATTATACATACTTTCATATGGCCTATTTCTTTTCACTACTGAGAGCTTGTGAACATATTCTCATTTCAGTAAATATATTCTTCTATGCTATAAACTTAAATGGATGCATAGTATTTCATCATATTGTTGCAATATAATTTTAACCACTGTCAATTGTTGGACATCTAGATTGCTTACAATTATTTTTTCCTGTGCTAAGCATTGTAGATGCACATATCCTTTGGCTCTGCAGTTCTCCTTTTCAGAATTTATCCTAAGTACTTTTTGAACATATTTGCACACAGTCGTGTACAAGGCCACCAGATGGGATGACACAGTTTGTGTTCTACACAACTTGTACAATGTATGTGCTCCTCACAGCAATTTTTAGAATACAAAACAAACTGAAAAGAATGTAATGCCCACCGATAGGAGATGAAGTAAGTTATGTATGAAAATTATAATACAGATGCATGGTTACTGACATGAAGAGAGTTTACAATTTACTGTTAAGTGGAAAAAATAGGTTAAAAAGGTAGTATGATTCCGTTTTGAAAAAGAAAATAAACATACCTATGAAAAAGTATGGAAGAGCATACACCAAAAACTTTAAAGCAATTACCTGAGTATTGAGTTTGAGATTTTAATTTTTTCACTTTGCTTACTTATATTTTGAAGTGTTTTCAACAGTAAAACTTGATTACATGTATAATAAAAAAGATGAAAAATAATGAATTTTTGCGCATGATCATTTAAATATTTTTCCTGAATATAAAATACTTCCAGAACTCTGGAAGAAAAGAAGAACATAAAGATGTAAACAAAAACCACACATCATCCTACCCACCTAGAGATAAATTACTTCACAATCATCAGTGGGTTTATTTCTGATAATTTGTCTCTGATTATATATATTTAAAATACCTGCAATCATACTTCATATAATCTTATATGCTGATTTCTCACTTAACATTATATAATATGAACATACCATAAATATTTTAATATTTCACATGGAAATAGCACATTTACTTAATCATCCCCTTAAATTTAGATACTTAGGTTTTTCTGTTTTTCACTATACCCAATAACTGTGTGAGGAACATCTTTGTGCAGAATTATCCCTATTTTAGATAATTTCCTTGAATAGATTCATTGAAGTGAAAATACCAAATCAAAGAGTACCAACATTTTCATACCCCTTGACATATATTGCCAAAACCTTACTTACTATGTATTTTAAGGCAGCATGAAGTAGTAGAAAAAAAAAAAGTCAAAATATGTGGACCCCATGCCCAAGCTTTTAGTACTTGTTTAACCTAATTACGTGAAACTGATATTAAAACACATGTCTTATCTTAGTCACAAGGCTATTTTGATAATCAATTGAGAAAATAGATCCTTCAGTCACTATCAATGTTTCTCACTCAGGAATGCTTTCCTTAACTTTGCAGACTCAAGAGCATCCGTTACTTACTTTTCCTTCATGGCCTTACAACTAATAAATAACTGTTCAGTTATCTGTACATTGTCTGTTTCCTCCCAAGTGATTTTAAGCTCCATTAAAATATGGCTGGCACACAGCTGATGCTCAATAAATATCTGTTGAGTGAATGAATGAATGATAGCACTTCAGAAACTAAATCATTAGACATTGGGAAGGTATTACAATTATTATTATTGTTAAATTTGTTTTACAGTATAGTTGATTCTAGATCTTTAGAGATCCCTTGCCTAAGCATAATTTCATTATGTAGCATTAATGCCTGTCATGTCAGCCAGAGGCACAGGTAGCAATGTTTCCGGTAGAAGCTGAGACTTGGAGAATCAAAGTAGTTCTCTAGGTCAGGATACTGGGAGTTACGCAGACACAAGGCAGTGGTCAGGAATCCAGCAGGCCAGTGATATTTAAAGAAGCAGGTGGATCCTGAGGTCAGAAACAAACTAGCTGCAGGTGGTCTAGATACTAAGGTACAAACTGGATAATGGTCAGTGATAAGGGATTGAAGTAGGTGGGAGATTTAAATTCTAAGCATCTGTACTCAAAGCAAGGAGCCATGAATATGATTCTAAAGCAAAGGGTACTTGAATTCAGTGCTCCCTTATATTATTTCTGCCCAAACTGAGAATTATATCAGGAAGTGTTTGTGCCTAGTTTCATATACACAAGCAAGGAAATGATAGTAGATAGATGAGGAATGAGATCTGCGAGCACAAATAGGTTCTGATAAGTCACAGGATATATATATATATATAAGATATTATAATAGTTTATACATAAAACAGGAGCAATCAAACTTCAGATCCTGTAATTCTCATCTTGATTTTCAACAGCAGATATTATGGCTGGGTCATGGACTCTGGAAACAAGCTAGTTGGACAAGTTATTTCACCTCTGTGTGTGCCAGTTTCCTCATCTGTAAAACAGGGATGATAGTACCTACCTCAATGGGTTCTTGTGAAGATTAAATAAACTGATGCATGTAAGGATAAGTTGACACATGTAAGGACCTTAGAGCAGTGCCTGGACGTAGCAAATGCTATGTTAATGTTATCGTTGTTGTTGTTATTATTATTGTCTCATAAGACCAAACAACAAAAAATGATGTTATAAACACTGGACAAATACACTCTATGTTAGCTTTGTCTAAAATAATAGTCTCTAAATAGGAGTTTTTATCATTAAAATAAAAATTTCACTTGTACCTAAACAGAGTTGACTGTATAAAAATATGAGCATTAGTAAATTAGCAAAATTCATCACAGTAATACCATCTGTGTATTTATTCCACAGAAGCTGTATTATGAACACTATTTTTTAAAGTTGTAAAGAGTGAATATACATTTCCTAGTAGCAAAAAACACTATTAAGCTTCAGTACAGTTGATCCATAAGATCTAGTCTATAAAGAAGGGATGCCCTATTCAAAAATTTTTGAAGCTAATTCTACTAGAAGCAGGAATATTTGAACTGGAAGACTTGTCTATGGAATAATCTGAACATGGAAAGGCTCAGACTTGGGAAGACTAATTTGGAAAAGTCTGGACCTGGGGAAAGGTCAGAAGACCTGGATGACGGAACATTTTAAAATACCTGGATATCGTAGACACCAGAAGACCTGAATGTTAGAAGACCAGTACACTGGAGACATTGGAAGACGTGGATATTGAGCCTACTTTTGGAAGACTGAGTTGTTGTTGGAAGACATGAAGATGCTGGAAGACGTGGAGATGCTGGAAGACGAGCAGATGCTGGAAGCCCTGGAGATGCTGGAAGACCTGGAGGTGTAGGAAGACATGGATTTTCTGGAAGACATGGCACTGTTGGAAGACATGGATTTTCCGGAAGACGCACCCTTTGTTGGAAGACGCACCTTGTTGGAAGACGTGGATTTTCCGGAAGACGCACCCTTTGTTGGAAGACGTGGATTTTCCGGAAGACGCACCCTTTGTTGGAAGACGTGGATTTTCCGGAAGACGCACCCTTTGTTGGAAGACGTGGATTTTCCGGAAGACGCACCCTTTGTTGGAAGACGTGGATTTTCCGGAAGACGCACCCTTTGTTGGAAGACGTGGATTTTCCGGAAGACGCACCCTTTGTTGGAAGACGTGGATTTTCCGGAAGACGCACCCTTTGTTGGAAGACGTGGATTTTCCGGAAGACGCACCCTTTGTTGGAAGACGTGGATTTTCCGGAAGACGCACCCTTTGTTGGAAGACGTGGATTTTCTGGAAGACATGGCTTTGTGGGAAGACACGGATTTTCTGGAAGACACAGGTTTGTTGGAAGACATGGATTTTCTGGAAGATGCACCCTTGTTGGAAGACATGGATTTTTTGGAAGACGTGACTTTGTTGGAAGACTTGGATTTTCTGGAAGACATGGGTAGGCTGGAAGACATGAATTTGATGGAAGACATGGATTTCTTGGAAGACGTGGATTTTCTGGAAGACATGGATTTGATGGAAGACGTGGATTTTCTGGAAGACGTGGGTTTGATGGAAGACGTGGATTTTCTGGAAGACTTGGAGGTCATTGGAAGACATGGCTTTTCTGGAAGACATGGATTTTCAGGAAGACCCGAATTGTCCGGAAGACCTGGATTATTTGGAAGACACAGATTTGCTGGAAGACATGAATTTTTCTGGAAGACAATCTCTAGGAAGACATAAATTTGCTGGAAGACCTGAATTTAGTGGAAGACATGAATTTTCTGGAAGACGTAGATTTACTGGAAGACCTGGATTTAGTGGAAGACATAGATTTTTGTCTGGAAGACATAAATACACTGGAAGACTGGATTTGATGGAAGACGTGGGTTGGTTGGAAGACCTGGATTTTTCTGGAAGACACAGATTTCCCCGGAAGACATGGACTGAGTGGAAGACCTGGATTTCTTTCTGGAAGACAGAGATTGGCTGGAAGACTTGGATTTTTCTGGAAGACGTAAATTAGCTGGAAGACTTAGATTTGGCGGAAGACATAGATTTTTCTGGAAGACGTGGATTGGCTGGAAGACCTTGAAATTGTTGGAAGACATGGATTTTCTGGAAGACGTGGATTTTCCTGGAAGCTATGGATTTTGTGGAAGACATATAATTGCTGGAAGACTGGATTTCCTGGAAGACATGGATTGTCCGGAAGACATAGATTTCTGGAAGACTGGGTTAGCTGGAAGACCTTGATGTTGTTGGAAGACTTGGAATTGCTGGAAGACCTGGAGTCACTGGAAGACCTTGACACTGGCGCCATCAGAAACCCTGGATATTGGAGACATTGGAAGCACAGGATGTTGGAGACAGTGGAAGCCCTAGATTTTGAGGACATTTGATATTCTACACACTGGAGACTTTGGGGGCCCTGGGTGTCAAAATTAATGGATATTGAAAGGCCTGGGTGCTGGAGGTCCTAAACACTAGAGACACTGCAAGTCCTTTACCTTAAAAGCCCTAAATATTGGAAGATATGAACAAGAGAAGATCTAAACATTTAGAAACCTTAAAATCAGAAGCCCTGTATATTGGGAGACACTGGAAAACCTGGATATTGATATTTTCATGTTAAAAAGAGTTTTTAGAAGATGTAATTTTCTTATTTCTGGAAGTCAAGGATGTTGACAGCCCTGGAAATTAAAAGATCAGGATATTAAGAGACATAGCTATTCAGACATTGGGGATGTTGAATGTTAGAAGACCAAGTTCTTAGAGATATTGAAAGACTTGGGCATCACAGGAACTTCTAATGACAAAACATTGTAAATGAGGATTTAGGAGACACTGTAAGTTGTAGGAACTGAACTATCTATGTGCTGTAAGATATTAGAAGAGCTAGACTTGGACACAATGAAATACAGGGACTCCAGAAGACCTGTATCTAGGATACACTGGAGGTTATTGGGACATAGACAAATTGGAAGTTATAACTTTGGACTGACAAACAAGACTGGGGACTTGATTGATTGATTTGGGGAGATATAAGAAGACCTAGACTTTTAATTACCCCAATATTGAGGCGATTAGAAAACACTGGCAATGGACATGCTGCAAGCCAGAGAGTAAAAGACATAGATATTGTAACATTTAGAAGAGATGGCAATTGGATATGTCAGAAAATATAGAGCTCAGACAACCTGATGACAGAGACACTAAAGAATTCAAAGGCCTAATCTTAGAGCTATTGGAAGGTCATGCTGAAAAATACTGGAAATGTTAAAAGACTTTCATATTAGGACCTAATGTGACACTAAAAGACATATCATAAGACTACTCTAATAGTCTTTATGACTATGGCATCTCTTTCACTACAAGTAGAACACAGGGAAAGGACTTTTCAGGAATATGACAAAGAGGAAGCAAGAAAATTCAATTGAAAGTAAGTAGCTTCGGTGGGTTGGAACCTACTTCATAGTCTCAATGAACTGGAATTCCGGGTATGTATTGATTAACAGCATGGGAATGAGGAATTATCAAAGAATTAAGAAATGACATAGCCAGGAAAACTACTTGGCTTTAGATGGGGGGGGGGGGGTCAGCAGAAGTTTTCTGTAAAGGATCAGATAGTAAATATTTAAAGTTTGTCAGGCCATACAGTCTCTGTTGCAACTACTCGATTCTACAATTGTAGTGCAGCCATAGATAATACGTAAGTCAGTTTGGCCCAAGAGTCTTAGTTTGTCAGGCGCAGCTCTAGATGCCAAATCTAGAGCATGGTAAACTTAAGTACATTCCAGGCGAGCATTCACATGCAAAAGAATGGATAGAGCAACTTGAAGCCCAATAGTAAATAAAGATACTTATGTATGTGATGATATTCAGGACATGAAACTGGCAAGAACCTAAGAATGGAGTTTAGCTCTCCAATCAATTATATAGGAGATTTGTATTCAGACCCCAAATTAAGTGGGTAGCATTCAAGGCCCCAGCCCAGGGGGATAAGGTTCAGTGAGGATGCCCTCATTTAGTAGGTTGGAAGCTTAAAATGAAAATTCAAGAAACTCACCCCTACAGACTGGAGTTATCCTGCCAAGACTAAGCATCGCTCACCCAAAGAGAGAGAGTTCTCTGCCCAGGGCAGACAAGAAGCCAGTAGCAAAGCCCTCACTCTAAGTCTCATGTTCTTGTCATTATGGAACTCATACCACTGCCAATTAATCAAGAGCCAACTCCAGATCTTTGCAATGATGGAGAACAGGAAGGTGATGACAGCTTGCTAGGCTCATCTCAGACACTCTAGCTCCAGGTGATTTCTGATCTTAGCCATCAGAGACTAAGTGACAAGCTTAAGAGATCAAAATTGAGCTATGGGCTGAAGATCTTTAGTGCTAAGAAAGACAGGCACTGTCGCATATATTGCATAAAAGAGAACACTGGCAGGTAAAACTGGTCAAGGTATGCTGGGGTTGGGCCTGGATTTAAAGGTTAAGTAGTGGAATATATACACAAGGGACAGCCACTGATGATTTTTGAACAAGGACGTGCCAGAATCAGAACTGTGCACAAGGAAAGTTAGTCAAGCGGCAAGATACTGAATGCCAAAGACTACCAGATATATACCAGAACACCAGAGACTGCAAGTTAAAACACTTAAAGGACTAGGATGTGAATTATGAGGCCACTACAGTTAAATTAAGGTGGTGCACTTCTCTTGCTCAGCAGATACAGCGCTAGAGTTATGATGAATACTCAGCCTTCTGAATACCACTATTTCAAACTTCTTGAATGCCGTCACAGAATACATGAAATTTGAGAAGTTCAGAAGCTAGTTATGAGAAATAGTCTTGTCCTCACCTAGGAAGATTACTGACACATCCAATTTCTCTCAAAAGAAGCTGAGCTAATAACTTTATGGTTTAAGCAAAGTAGGTCCTATATAGCTTTATCTTTGGCTCCCCTTAGCACAGAGCAACTTAATTATCTTAAGAGTGGAACCAAGTGGATGGATTGTTTTCTAAAGAATAGGACTACATCTGTGTGAAAAAGTCCTTACCTCTCATGGCTACATAGATAAATATCATGCAATGATAACCACATTATAAATATAAAATCACTCCAGGTCAAGGAAGTACAGGTCAAGTAACATGGGTGAAGGAATTACTGTTTCTGGTATCACTCATAAGCAAACAAAGAAAAACATTTAACATCATTTTTTATTCTTTCTCTCTTCTTGAAACCATCGTGCATAACTTATCTTGAGGGAAATGAGATAAAATATCAAAATATTAAAATTCTGCAAAGACGGGAGCAAACTGTCATATTCTACTTCTAGCATGCTTGTTCATGTTATAATAATAACAATAGCAACAATTTACTGAGCACTTTACTATGTGCCAGGCACTGTACTAAACATCTCATACAATCTCATAGCAATCCCATAATGCAAGTATCTTCAGCCCTGTTTTACAGATGAGAAACCCAAGTTCGAAATGGTTAAAAACAAACATGGCCACGATTATGTAGCTGGTAATTGGCAGGGGGAGGATTGAAACCAGGCAGGGCAAGTCTGCCCGATTCCAAAGCCTAGGCCTCATGCTGGCTTCTCACATCCCAAGAGATCAAGGGTTATACTGCCAGGGCTAAGTACCACTCACCCAAAGAGAGGGAGTTTCCAGCCCAGGGCAAACAAGAAGCCAGTAGCAAAGCCCTCACTCAAAGCCCCATGTTCTTGTCATTAGGGCACTCATCATAGCACTGCCAGTTCATCAAGAGCAGACTCTACGTGTTTGCAGTGATGTGTTAATTATGTCCTTGGCTTTAAGGAGTGATGCAAGAAAGATGAAATGCAATGTCTCCAGCACAACATATTCATGTTTAGTTTTTCAATATTGGTTATTCATGCTAATGAATTGCACTACTATCCTTTCACCCATTTTCTATTTGACTGTATGGTTCCCGAGAAGATATACACTCTGTTCATGGCATGCCATGTTTATTTCTGAATTCATAGAAAAACAACCATAACAACTGACATGAAAAGCCACTGAAAGGTACTAAAACTATGTAAAGTTCAGTGAGCAATGTCTTCCACAACACAGACATGGTCCAGGCAGGGTTTTAGACCATATGCGCTGTAGAAGCCCTTTATTAGCATTCAGGAGCCAGCAGCTATGTAATCCAAATGTGTAGTTTAAAGAGCCATCTCTGCATTTTGATCCTAAAAGATTTTAAGCAAACAAAAGCTCTTTTTAAATGTAATGCCAGTTTTCTAATATTTTCTACAAATTTCAGCAACCTGGGCTGTCCTTTCTACCCTTTTTTCCTTTTGCTCGGTGTTAAATACGTCTATAAAGGAGGAAATTTCTCTGCACTTCATAATAGTGACACAAGAGTTTACCTGAACCATTTGACCACAGAGATTCTTTCCACTCAAATTGTGTATAAAATATACTAAAAGAAATTTCAGTTTTTCAATTTTGCAGACTATTCTTAACTTTAAAAAGGAAAAAGAAAAACCTTTGTACATGGTACTATGGTTATTAACTTCCATTTCTGCTACTTAGCTTATACCAACTTTCACATCCTCCTCTAAGTTCTGCTGACTTGTTAAACTCGACCATATTAAAATGTCCTTTTACCCTCATCAAGGATACATCTTAGATTATTGTAACTGAATATTGCCTTAAATAAGAATTAGATTTATCCCAATATTTTATTTCGCATGGCCTAGGCCCTAAACAAAGGTTTCCATATATCAGGCCAAAGTCTAGGCATTCC
Source organism: Phacochoerus africanus (assembly GCF_016906955.1). Classification (NCBI taxonomy): domain Eukaryota; kingdom Metazoa; phylum Chordata; class Mammalia; order Artiodactyla; family Suidae; genus Phacochoerus; species Phacochoerus africanus. The sequence goes on along the minus strand of NC_062560.1, from coordinate 119,303,079 downwards.
TACCACAACCAAAATCATACAATAGTCAGTTTCCCATTGTATTACTTTATATTAACAGTTCCTGGTTGATGCTATTAAATGTAAAACATGATTTCCCTAATCCTGGTCAAATTAAGACAGAAGAAGTTACCAAAACAATAACCTCAATAAATGGTAAAATTATCAGGAAACCACATTCTTTAAAGGCATATGGAAGTACTGATTATGCTGGTAAAACCATCATTAACTTAAAAATATTTACCTCGAGGTATGATTAAGAGTACACCAATTATGCATGGAACCTTGAAACAGTAACACAGAGTTTTCTGCTTTGGTTTATGAAAAAATAGATACAAATGTTAAAGTGCTTTACTCAATATCTATGCATTCTATACCTAATGCAGACTCTATAACTCAGAAGAAAAAGAGCAATATCACATTAAAAGAAAACACACAAAAACCTCACAGAAAGTACTATCTTTCCTTTCAGGGACTTGATATATTGTTTTCCCTTTTTTCTTTCTTTCTTTTGTTTTGTCTTTTTGCCTTTTCTAGGGCTACACCTGTGGCATATGGAGGTTCCTAGGCTAGGAGTCTAATCGGAGCTCATGGCAATGCCGGATCCTTTATCCACTGAGCGAGGCCAGGGATGGAACCTGCAACCTCATGGTTCCTAGTCGGATTCATTAACCATCGAGCCATGACGGGAACTCCAGTTTCCCTCTTTTCTATGGCATCAATGCCTAACTCTCTTTTCCGAGAGGGATTAAAACATGGTAGAGCTTGAACCGCAACAACAATTTTGAAAATGATAAGAATGCAATACAGTAATACTACTACTTACTTTGGTCTCTATGAAAAGGCTTAGAACTCTCAAAATCAACCAATGAGGTTGATGCACCTTTTTCTCAAGGTAACGATGCCAGAGATAGAAGGACATCCGACACCAAGTGGGCCTCTTCTCTCATTTGACAGATAAAAAGTAGGGTGATTTGAATAATTCCATCCATTGTGCGAGTGGCAGAGCGGAAACCTGGAATTAACATCTCCTAGCCCTTAGGCCCACAACCATTAGGATTACATTGTCTACCATAATTATGTTTAGACATAGAGCAGGGGTTTGCAGCCAAGGCTGTATTAAAAAAAAAAAAAATCACTTGAGGAGCTTTCAAAAGAAACAGCGACCGACCCGACAGGCCTCACCCCTAATTCAACATGTCCAGGGCAGGTCCCAGTAACCTGTATATTTTCTGAAGCTCCCCATAATGATTTTGATGGGCAGTCAGTATTGAAAACCGCTGCGGCTTAGAGAGGAATGTAAGCTCCCCTGGCACCGTGGTGAAGTCACTAGATCCCTATCACCTGTAATGAGTTTTCAACTCTGATGTGCCTCTTTTGAACATACGCTCAAGAACGCCATCTCCACTGTAACTACGCACACAAGCCCTCTTAACTTTTGTATTTTTTTCCTTTACCCTGATCACTTCAAACTCAGATACAGGTAGCCTATCATTCCAGACCACCATGCTGCGGGGAAAATTATTGGATTTCTACCATCTTTAGGGAAGACAAAGTTTCCATATTCCTTTCCTGGAAGATATTCAACCATTCAAATCACCAGAAAGACCAGATATGACAACAGAAAAGATGGATGGAAATGAACTCTAGCAGCTTCTCCTCCTTGATTAGGTACCAAAGTAAATCCAGGAACCCATTATAAAGGCACTGCCTTCCGGGACCAACCGTGCCTTTCAGGACCTTATACTGTTGCTGGAAAACAAATTAAATTGCACCGGACTAATTAAAAGGAGAAGATTTAGATCCTTTCTGTTGAGATAGCAACTTAAGCTTAAACAGAATAAAATATAAATTTCAGGATTAAGAGTACAAAAATCAAATTTTACGATCAAGTAGAGTAGCCCCCTCCTTAGGTCCTAGAGTCAAGTTCCTGAAACCCTCATTCCAGGGGAATTTGTGTTGGAGGAATTGAAGAGTTTAGGGGGAAACTGGGGCAGGGAAGGGAATAATTATGAAAGCTCAGGCAATTGGTTAGTTCACTGAAATAAAACACTACGTCAAGTGACTTCGGGTGGCATTTTACTAATTTTACATTAGTCATAGTGATGACAGGGCAATTAATTTCTATTTCTCTCTGATCTCAAAGTGAGGAACATCATGCATCAGTGAAAATGCTGATCATCACAGCAGCGACAGGGAAAGAATGGACAAAACAGGGTTTGGTCTGGATCTGAGTAAACTCAGTGTCCTGCTTCACTCTCATTCTTCGGCACACGGATCATCACTCATCATCAGAGCTGCCAGAGTCTGAATCCCCAGGTTCAACCATCAGTGTGAGGCCCTTGTGCCTGCTTTTTTGGGCAAGGGCTTGAGTGACACAGCCCGGTGGTGCGGCCTCTTCTCCCTGTTGAGGCAAGCAGAGAAAACCCTTACTGGCCTTTGTTTGGAGGTTTCTTATTACTGCTTTATAAGGTTGTGAGTAATCATTTGAGCCTTGCCTGTAGGTCAATAAATATTCCAGTGAAGGATCTCTTTCCTGTGAATCACCATGACAATTTGATTTGCCGAGTGGGTGCTTCCACATTCTTTGAGTTCTAGAAGGTAATCTACGCTGACATCTTTCATCAACTTTTGATGGGATCCCATCTCTGAAATATTTCTCAACCATCTTCTGAGGGTGAGAATCTAACAGTTCAGCAACGTCACTTAATTCACTGTCTTCGAATCCGTCACCACCCGTATGTTCTGCAGATGCTACCAAATTTTCAATTTCTTCAGGCACTGGAAGGAAAGCTTCAGAATCACTTACAACTTCATTCCAAAGTTGCTGCCAGTCTCCGTTAAGGGTTGATCCTTTTCTCTCTCTCACTGATTCTCCTACTAGTATCAAAGTGTTACAAATGGAGAAATTTTACCAAGCTATTTTCACGGTAATTTCTGGTGTCTCTCTCGTAAGATTTGCCAGGTAGTCAATCAAATACACTCCCAGCTGCAAGGGTGGAAAGAATGGAGATGTACTGGGGGGAATACAGCTGCCTTTAAAACAAGGATCATGCTTTTGTCAGTGGGAGCCGTGTCCAGAATCAGTAACACTTCGAATTCAAGATGTTTTGGGTTTAAATACTGTTTAACCTCAGGAACAAAACACTTCAAAAGCCAGTCCAACAGGAATTTCTCAGTGATCCATATTTTATGGTTTCCCTTCATGTACACAGAAAAGTGTTTCTGGCAATTTCTTTTAAGAGGGCAAGAAATGTGGAATCTGTGAAGCAACAGCGGTTTAATCAGAAAGTCACCAGAAGCACTGGAACAAAGCAGAACTTTGAGCTTATCTTTTCCAGGCTCGAAGCCTCAGGTCTTTTTCTCATCCTTTGCAATAAATGTGCAAGTAGCCATGCGCTTCTAGAACAGGACTGTTTCATCAGCACTGAAGACCTGTTCAGGCAAATAGCGATTTTTCTCCATCAGTTTCTTCGGGTATCCAGGACAGTCTGCGGCAGCTTCACGGTCGGCTTCCTCTGCCAGCCACTTCTTTTCATACGCACCCTGGTGTTTCTTAAACCTGTCCAACCACACGTTACTCACAATGAATGTTACAATTTTCCATCCCGATCAAAATTTAAATTTGCATTTTTTGCTAGGCTCGCTGGCAGATGAGGCAAAGAGGCCCATTCAGCCTTCTCTGTTTTAGAAGCCACAAACACAAATCTCTTTTCATTTTCTCTATTTTGGCATTTGGAGTTATGTATGATTTTTCTGAATGATTCAGTGTGCCCCTTGGCACACTGACCCTAATAGCTTTCTTATTTTTCTTGACTGACTCATTAATACCAAAATAAATGCCCCGCAGAGGTCTTGGTTTCCCCATTAGCAAGCATTTCAGGACCCCTCATTCTCTTTGCTAGAGACACCACCTTTCCTGTCCTCTCCTCTCCTCTTGCATTTCTATCATCTACCTTCTTGGTTCTTTTCTTTGCTTGGATGATATTCTTACCCAACTTATACAGACTTACAGTTATTGAAAGTTTTATATCACTGACAAATACACAACGCTAATTTCTACTGTATAAGAAGCAAATGCCAACATTCACAGGACAAATAACAAGGGCAAAAATTGTTTTGTATGACTACACATGCGCAGAGGGAACGACAGGCAGAAAAACCAGATAGCGAGAAAACATGAGGGTAACTTGAATTTGCATACTGTTCCCAAACTCTCAAAGGTGCACACTAGGTAAACCCAAATTTCTTTTGAGAATGACTTGCAGTTTTGAAGGGCTCACAGAACTCAGGAGTCAAGGGCAGGCTGCCAGGCTGAGAAGACGAGAACAAGTATCACCACCTAGGAAGAAAACAGACACAAAAGTAGGAGGTGAGTCTGTAGCAGAAGCAGTCTGCACAAGTAGCTTATGTGCTAGTGAGGAGAACAGAAGTGTGGAATAACAATAAAAATATATGCCAAATTGCCCTCGCAAAGGTTGTACCAGTTCGCAAGCTCACTGACAGTGGATGAAGAGTCCTTTTCCCCCATATGTTCACCAGTGTGAAATATTATCAGCCTTTGCAATTTATGCTGAGCAGAAGGTGAGTTACAAGGTACCTCATTTTCGTTTCAATTTTCATTTCTTTTAATCATCTTTCCATCTGGTGAGCCGTTTCTATTTCTTCATCTTTAAATTGTCTGTTCATATCCTTTGCCCACTTTTTAATGTTTTTCTTACTGATTTGTAGGCACTATCAGCATAACAGGGGACTCTTATTTTTAATTCTCTCTTGCAAACATTTTCCCCAAGCCTGTCATTTACTGTTCAATTTTGTCTTTTGCCATAAAGCTCTTTCAAATATTTATGTAGTCAAATGTTTCATGTCTTGCTTTGAAAAAACCTTCCCCTCCTTAAGATAATAAAAATAATATAAAAATACGAAATTAAAAAATTGTCAGATACTTTTTCATTCTTTTCATAGTTCTGTGGTGTTGTTTTAAGCTACTGAGGAAAGGGTGGACTACTCAATAAATGGTATTGGAATAACTATCTATCTGCAAGAATATCTCAAGGCCTCTCTCAATGTTTTCTGCCCTCTGTACTAGAGCCACCGAGTTTCTGGTAGAATCAGAGCCCCAAGATGACCAAGTTGGGGACTTGATTGCAGTTGGTACCCAGTTTCTCCAGAGATCAGTGAGGCGGGGAGTGTTTCCAAATGAAAAAATAATTACTATACATTTTGCTGGGTTAGGTTCTGTTCTGCTACCAATCGACTGCGGCTTTTATCAACTGAGTGACAGTACCAAGTTCTCAGATCTCTGATCTTCTGACAACAGCCTCATTCATGATTAATAAATAGTGGCTTAGTTTTGGTACAACAGGAGAAATCTGAATATAAGTTGGCCACTCAATGAGATTAGGCGATTACTATTGCATCTATTAGATGTAACATTGAAACTGTGGTAATATAGGCAAATAGTCACTTGGGGAGGGAGAGCTGAAGTAAATAGACATGTTGTGTAATCAGTAATTTATTCTATGGAGAAATGTTAATTGTTAAATCCAGGTGGTTGGTAGGTAGGCATTCATGGCATTACTGTATTTCTCTATAGGTTTGAAAATTTTTGTAATAAAAAGTGTGTGTGTGTGTGTGTATGCAAACACGTGTGCATGAAGTAATAACTTCATGTTTCATGGCTACATTTCAGGCACTATTATATGTATATATATCAGCGGATTTTCAGGTTAAATACAAGATGAAGAGCTACAACTAAAGAACAACTGATCACTGGAGGGAAATCACTTTAAATGAATTATTTTCCTCAATTTTAAGTCAATAGATTAAATACTAAGGCATTATGAAGCCTGAATCCCAAAATCGCTTTAAAGGTAACAGACTCAAATTTCTGAGTCTTCTTTTTCTCTACCAAATTTGAACAGAAGATCTATTCACATTTTGCCAGAAGCTTGATTATTTGAACCTGGGATTGATTCAACTTCATAATACTAATAACAACTGTTTTCTATACCATACGAGTGATGGAGATTTATGAAAGGAAATAGTAACAAATAAGAGCATAAGTCTAGGTATGGAGAATGACATTACTATTATGTTAACTAAATCACTGGGTAAAACCTCATTCAACCACCTTTCTACCCTTCTACCCATAAAATTCACCTTGGGTCAGCGTTTAATCCTACGTTGTCTCTCTCTCGTCTCTTTTTTTGGGGTCTTTTTGGCATTTCTTGGGCTGCTCCCCGGGCATATGGAGGTTCCCAGGCTAGGAGTCCAATCAGAGCTGTAGCCAGAGCCACAGCAATGCGGGATCCGAGCAGCGTCTGCGACCTACACCACAGCTCACAGCAACACCGGATCCTTAACCCACTGAGCAAGGCCAGGGATCGAACCTGCAACCTCATGGTTCCTAGTCAGATTCATTAACCACCACGCCACGATGGGAACTCCTCCTGCATTCTCTTTTGCTGGATGCTAGAAGCCAAATTAATGTGAAGAATAAAGACTGAATAACTTCCTATGTTAGCTTTCAGTTTTGCAAGCTGTACAGAGACTTGAAGCTGTGAACATGCTAATAAATAATGGAATAATCAAAAGCTCTACTTCTCAAGGTATTTTTCCAAAGTACAAGTAGCGAGAGAGTGTAACATCGTGTTTCTAGTCCCCGTGAGCCTGAGAATTCCTGGCAGCATCTGCAAGGAGAAACAGAGCCCAGCTCTTGAGCTCTCCAGTCGTGATAACTGCTCAAGTGCCCAGAAGTGCAGGAGGCTCTCAGGATGTTTTTTCTCTCAGCGTTTTAACCAAGAACAAAGAATTTTTAAAAACACCACACCCTGTGATGGTTTACATGGACAAACAGGCTTGTGTTCGCTTCGGCTTCTGTTATGAAAGCACATTTGGTCTTAAGGAGGATGCTTTTATAAAAGCTGTGCCAAGCTATCATCCTCCTCCTTCAAAATTCTTAACACACACACACACACACACACTCAAGAGGTGAGTTCAAAAAGCGCAGACCGTCAGAATCAATGAACATTTTGAAGTACCATACTCATAAGTGGTAAAAATGGTGAGATTTCTATGAAAAATCTTATGGTTTTTCAAAATGTATAATCTACCTACAATGCCTTTATTAATAAACAAAGATGCTGTTCAACTGACTTCGGAGACCAAAGGGCAAGAATAGAGCACTGCAACAGGAAGTCCTCATGTTTCAAAATTTCAGACATGCAACTTATGCTGACAAAGAGCTTATCATGTACAAGGCCATGGAATACGAGGAATAAAGAAATGCATTTCAAAAACCTTAATCTTGAAATACCTGTTGTGGCGCAGCACAGTGGGTTAAGAATCTGACTGCAGCTGCGGCATTTGATCCCCGGCCTGGGGCAGTGGGTTAAAGGATCTGGCATTGCTTCAGCCACAGCTCAGATTCAATCCCTGGCCCAGGAACCTCCATATGCCACAGGTGCAGCCATTTAAAAAAAAACAAAACAAAACAAACAAAAAAAACACCTTGATCTCAAGGAACTTAGTCTCCTAGGGAAGGTAAATAGAACACAATACAAGGTAGAAAGCCACACATTGCAAACAATGTGTTACGGGGTCGTAACCTACTCCTTTCTGTCCATTCCTACTTTCCCTACTGTGGTTCAGGCGCTTCTTATTCCTCATCTCAAAAGTGGTATAAATTCCTAAGTCATGTGCCTGCCATTCAAGCCTATTTCTATCGACAACCCTGCCTTCAGAGCTAGCTTTTAAACAGGAGTCGATCCAGTACTTCCTCCACTTTAATCACTCCCACGATTAAGAAGTGCCCCTGGCTTATTGAATAAAGTCCAATTCCCTCTGTCTGAAAGCACCTCCATACTTCCCCAGCTTTAATCTTTCACTACGTCTTCCCTACCTCCTCTGTAATCTACAAGTCAGTTAAGGAGCTATTTCCATCACCCAGATCTCCTTAACCTTCAACGCTAGTTCAAGTACCATCTCTTCCAGGACGCTTTCCTCGCTCCCTCTGGCCTCCCTCCCATGCTTACTCAGATCACAGCACTGATGACATCTCACTGCAATGCCATCTGTTTTCCCGTGTTTTCCTCCTCTGTGAATGCCTTGGTATCTGGAACAGAGGAGGTCCTCCCTTCATTGCATAAATGCTTGTGGTCAGAGAGTAAGAGCTGCCAGCCACACTCACAAAAGGGTCAGCATTTGAACTGGAGCTTGAAGAATGGGTAGGATTTCCAGTGTGTGGAGAGGAGGCAAGTGAGTAGGAGATGAGGGGCAGGGGGCAAAGGCAGGAACTGCTAGGGAAGTATGGGGATTTGATTAGAGAAGGCTGAAACCCAGAGTGGCTGAAGTGGATAGTCAAAAACAAAATTGGACAAATCCGTTGAGGCAAATTATGGAGAGCCTCTCAGATGCCAGATTTCTTTGATGAGATGGAGTTATGTTTAACTGTCCTGAGATTAATGAAAGGGCTTGTGTTTGCAACAACAACAAAAAAAGCAGGTGTTTAGGATAAATCAGACCTAGTCTTCCTTGTTACTAGGTCTCAGCACACATATTATTAGGAGAAAAAGCCCTAACTATTTGTGTCCCAAATAGTTTGGGATATCATGCTATCACATAGCTATTTCTTCTTGCTATTTTAATCCTTGATAACAAAGACAGTTATGAAACATCTTCACTTTCCTTTTCTGGATCTATGGGTCATTAATCAAACAGACGTCCATCGGTTCTTAATAATAATTTATTTTCCCCATTAAAATTTCATGGAAAATCATACATATTTCTTATTGGATCCGAGTATTTTTAATAGCTCTGAAAATTCTCCCCCAGTCAAAATGGATTCTATGTAGCAACAGTGCCCTCCACTGGCTACGGAGAGGAACAGCTAAACCCGGGTGGAGAAGGAATGCGATTGGGATCTGCTGCGCATTCCCCTCCAACAACCCCCCCCCCCCGCCCCGCAAGGCCCCAGGTGTCCACACTTCCCGTTTCTTCCCCTTTCCCGTTAAGCAGAATGTTGACTTAATACCTCCTCAAGGTAAGCAAACTCGTCTTATCAGACGTGGAATTGGGCAAGTGCTCCAAACAAATTCCACCTTTGTTCCTGATCTTTTGGAGGACTAGTCACACCCAAGGCTTCCAAAGGCTTTTTTGTTTGTTTCTGTTTGTTGTTGTTTTTAAGAAAAGGCACACAAATTTGCGCAATAGTTTCCCAATTTCCTCCTCCGTTTACTCTTCCTCTTTGCCTCATTTTCACTGGCCTAAGACAGAAAAAAGCATTTACTTAGGGAACCCTTTAAGGAATCAGGTGATCATGGACCTTGTGGCGGCCACATCCCAATCTAGAATATAACCAGGCCACTTCCAAAGCCGGGCGAGATGCGCCATTTGTCCCCTCTCTTAACCTTAAGGACAGTGAACAGTACGAGATCGGCATAGAATGGGTCCAGGGGAGAATGACAATTGAAAGGCACTTTTAGTGGGCTCCCAGCAGAGTGTCTGGCCACCTGCTGGGAGAGTTAACTGAGGTAAGATAGGGGGAGACATCTGTAAATTGTGGAGTGTGATGCCTTTATCATGGCGATTTCCGACTGAATTGCAATACCAAGAAATGCTTGTGACAGGGTAGAGAGGTACGAGGCGTCCTCAACCTCAATCCTTCCCTCTCTCTGCAAAAGAATCTCAAAAGCCCTTCCCTGCTATTTGTGCTTCCTTTAAGATATTTATATTCAGCCCGGTTCTGAACGGGTTCCTAAGCCCTAATTAAGAGACCACGGCTTCCTTTTGCGCCTTACGTCTGTGGGGTTTTTTTCAGTGGTTCCAATGCAGATTTGCAACCTGGTGCCCTGACGTAAACTCTCACCTTTGGTCTCCTCCAAGCTCCACACCGTCCCTGCCGCCTCCCTGAGCACAGCCGCTGCAGTGAAGCAGCGGTCCTCCCTGCTAGGAGGCACTTACACAATAAAACCCAACTCATTGCAACGGAAGGGCCAATAAACAAGTACCGCTGAAGTCCAGGGCTCAGGACCACAGAGAGAAGAGGGAGTCACTTCAGAGCTGATTTGAAAAGCCGGGGATTAGGGCGCGGCGCGCAGGGCTTAGTCCTCACAAGTCAGGGTCGGATGACGTCTTTACTATTTTCACATTTTGTTCATCTTGGAATTACCTTTGAACTTTAAAGGCATTCATTAAAACTCTGATGTGAATTACCGACTGTCACGCTGCCCCCTTACATTTTGTGCCTCACTCTTATTCCCCGCTGACGGCTGCGACCGTGCGGCTACAGAAGGGGTCAAAGGCAGCCGGGAGGAGGCTCCTGGGAGCCGAGACTTAGGCCGCCGCAGGATGGGGAGGAGGTGGCCCAAGAAGGGTGCTCTGGATGCCTGGCTGGGAGCCGAAGATGCTCCGCTCCGGTCATTCGCGGCAACCCCGAGGGGAACCAGCTCCGCTAAAGGCGAATACCGAAAGGACAGCGGCTTACCTGGTTCCGGCTGCTCCATACCCCGCAATCCCCTCTCCCAGCCGCCAAGGCACGCGCTGCTCCCCGGCGGAGAGGACGCGTCTCCTCTGCGCCGAGCGCAGCCTTCATCCACCCGCGGCTCCCGGAAGAGAGCGGCCCCTACGGGCGCCCCTCCGGCGTCTCCGCCGCGCCCGCTGCTCGCAGGAGGTCCACTCCCTCCGCGCGGGGCGGGCTCGGCCCCCGCAGGGATGGGAGGACCGTGTGCGGTCACTTCCTACCTGGTCGCTGTGTGCCAGGACTCTTCCCCAGGTACACCCTCAACCCACCCTCGGTCCCAGCGGCAGTGGCCACAAGGCACTCCTGCTGAACGCTCTCCGGGCCAAAGCGCTAGAAACTCCGCGAGCATCGCTTAATTTCGCAGCGCGGTAAGAGTCGCTAGGGCGGGCGGCAGCTCTTAAAGCTGGAAGGAGCATCAGATTCAGGTAGGACTGAGCATTCGATGCCTTTCGTGAAAAGTCACCGAGCAAATTAAATATGTGTCAACATTTAGCACCGGCAGTGCATCCTAACAAACACACTCCCCCCCCCCCCCCTCCACACACACACAGGCCCGCTAAAGCGAGCTCTACAAATCGCTGCCTGTGTACGTTTGAAATCTCCATCAAGAGGTATGAATGAACAAGTGTTTGAAGAAGGGGAGGTTTCTGGTGGCAACTGGCCTTAAGTAAGCCTAGCCCCTCAGAACACCCACCTGGGGGACTGAATGTGTTGCTCCCACTCAACTCCTTCAGAAGACCTCCAATTCTTCCGGGGCTCTTTTCAGGTGCCTGTCCACAGGTTACCCTGGGTTTCTTACAAAGCAATGAAAATGGCTTGACCCAGTGAATCTGGCAGCTAAAAATGCTGAACAAACACTTGCGGAGAAATGGATGTGAAACACGGCTGTTTGTGCCACACGGTTGTTTTAATGGGTTAAGCAGTCCTTTCTTCAGAGCTCTGGTTATTTTTCAGGTCTCAGTCAATGAGTAATAAAATCCACAAGTACAAGAACAAATGCCAGAATTAGCAAATAAAAACACAGGCCACCCAGTTCAAACTGAATCTCAGATAAACAATGAATTTTTTAATGTATGTCCTATGCAATATATGGGACACACTTATACTTTTAAAATTATTCATTGTTTAATTGAAAATGTAACAGGCTGCCCTGCTTTTTCTGGCAACTTTAAGAACAATGCAATGACTACTTAATTCTTTTGTTTCTAGTCCAACAAACAAGACACAAGTCTATATTGAAGGCTAGGCAAAAGATAAAACAGAGATTCTTATTAATGTATAAACAATAAAAGATAATCACATTGAAATATTTATTAGGAGGGCAGTAAAAAGCTTATTTATATTAATTGAGGAGATTGTCAAATCGGATAGTTAAGAATATTAATGAAGGAGCTGCAAAGCATTTTAGCAAGTGGCTCGCCTGCCATCTAGTGGGGAAAGATACGGGAGCATTATTATTCATTTACTGAGGCAACCTCACTGGACCTCGGGCAGTGATGATTACAATAGTAATTCTTTACATTTGAATGGCCATTCGACACTTACAAAGCAGCACTTCCTCATATAGTATGATAATTAATCCTCCGTCAAAAACAATGCTACGTTATAAGCAGATCTTCTTTGCCTTGCTTTGCAGATGAGGAAACTGAATCTGAACATGAGCTTATTTATTCAGGGTCATACGAATGGGCTCAAACCCTAGTGTTCTGTTCGCTGAATCCTCTGAATTTAAGTTCCCTCATTTCTACATTTCTTAGCGCTACTCTATGAATGCTTTTGAAAGCTTCTATTTGCCACAAGTAACTTTATTTTAGGAAACCTCCACAGACAGCCTTTTCTAAACAAACATGAGCCATCCAAAATATCCCCTCTTAAGAAAAAAAATTCTAAGGATGTGAACACAATTTGTTCTAGGTAAATGTTCAGTTAATGTTTATCAAAAACAAGAGTGTGAGTTAAGAGCCATTTTCTGATGAAGGTGCATAAACTGGGCAGAGGACACTTCAGGCTTAGTCCTTGGAGGCCTGTTTGATTACTGGCAAAATACCTGCCTCCAAACACCTTTAAATCCTTTTTGATGAAGACACGTAATAATAATTTTTCCAATGCAATATGATCCCCTTCCTTTCAGGCCTACAAAATGATGTTTGCACACAGCTTTAAGAGTGTAAGCCACAGAAGTCTCAAAAAGAGATTTATTTTAATTGCTGTGTGTCTCAGGAACTTCCAGGTGCTTGGTGTAAATCTGCAGAGGGATCTTTGAGCTCACTGTGCCAAAGCTCATTTGAAAAAGGTGATTTGTGGTCTCTTGCCGGGGTTATTAAGGTGCCTCCATCTTGTAACAGCAGCCCGTGTGCTTAGTGATAACCAAGAACTGGATTAAGTGAACCAAAGGTTAGGGCAACCCATGAGAAAGTCACATTTATGATGACATCCGTCTGCTGAATCTATAGCTGGACCCACGATGGGGCCATACTAAATCATGGCTCACCTGCTAAATGCAGCCATACTTGTGGAGTGTGGCCAAAAATGCACAAAGGGTCAACCAAGAAAGAACAGTGTCCGCAGCTTTTCAGATCATCATTCTCGGGCTGCGCCTGTCTCCTGTGAACATGTGCCCAGTGCAAACACTTTAGTTTTACAGCCCTTGCTCCACACCTGTGGGAGTGGTTCCAGGACCCCACCGCTCCCCCTGCAGATACCAAAATCCACAGATGCTCAAGCCCCTTACATAAAATGATATAGTGCAGTGATCCTCCATATCCACGGGTTCTACATCTGCAGATTCCACCAGTCGCAGACTGAATCTCGGCTTTCCATTTATTGAATCTGCGGATGAGGAACCCGCTGATAGGAGGGCAGAGTGTACTTGCAAATAGCTGCACTTTCATATTAAAACTTCAGCTTGAGGTAAGGGTATGAAAACTAAGGCACCTGGGACATGGAGATTAAATTCTTTTATTGCTAGACTTTTAGCACAGTCTTAAGTTTAACCACAGCTGATCCCTACTGTTTGCAAGCTTTGCTGACATGATTTGTACCATAGATGGAGGCACTTTCTGAAACTCTAACTTGGATGTGATCTTGGACCTGTTTGTTTGGTTGCCCCCATTGTCTTGACTGACTGAGCCATTTCTAGCTGTTGAGGCCTGGCTATGTATGCAGCTGTTACACGGTTCAACTTAGGGGTACCTCAACGATTATGCAAAGGGGATAGTACTGATGATTTTAAAGTAGCCCCTGAGGGTCACTACTGGTTTCCTCAAGCAAGTAGGGTCATTCTAAGTTATCCCTATAAGTTCACAGAAGCAGAAGAATTTCCTAAAGATGCTACTTATTTATATTACAACTTTTTTTTTTGACCACACTTGGGGCATGCAGAAGTTCCTGGGCCAGGGATCAAACCCCAGCTACAGTAGGACACCACCAAAACCTTAAACACTAAGCCACCAGGGAACTTCCACAAGTATTATTGTTACTACTACTGCTGCTACCAACAACAACTGACACATATGGCGTTCCCTTTTGCTCAGCATTGTGCCAGGGGCTTTATACACATGAACGAAATCAATCCTCACGGGTTGTACCTGTGGGAGACAGTCTACTGTCATCTTCGTTTTACAGATGTTAAAACTAAGGCGAAGAGAGGCTAAGAGACTCCCTCAAGTTCACTAGTGAACTTGAATGTAAATGGTGGGTCAGTATTTGAATGCAAGCAGTCCAATTTCAGAAGCCTAGCTTCTAATTAACATTGCCCCGATTCTAAAGCTCGGTTGGAAGAAAAAAAGACCTACTACCTACTAAATGACATCCAGCGACCCAGCTTGGCATTCACTACCTTCCACGGTCTGGCTGCATCTTAGGTTTTCCTCACCCCAAGCCACGGCCCAGCCGAGTCCACTCCAGCCACTTCAGAGGACTTAGAAGTTACAGGTCATGCTTCTATTCATGCTGTTCCTTGTGTACTGTCCCCTCAATCAACCCTTTCCCTGTTGAATTTTGACTCATCATGTAAGACCCAGCTCCAATTTGACCTCTGCGGTACATACTTGAGGCCACCACTGGAAGTAAACAGTCCACCCCCTGAATCCTGCCTCACTGCCTCTTGTCTGAATTTCTTAGGCACTTAGCACCTTTTACATGGTATTGGAATTTTTTATGGGCATGGCGGTCACATTCACTAGACTATAAACTCACTGAAGAAGACTCAGCTCAAACTCTGCCCTCAACCATGACTCCTTCTGTAGCTTCCCCAAAGATACTAACTCCCATACTCCATCATCACCTTGTTCTTACCTGAATTGTCTATAACACTTGACCTTACCCCAGAGTGCTGTCATTAGTTTGGGTATCTGCCTTTCCCTGAAGGAAAAACTCCTTGAGGGCAGATAGTGCTTTGTCTTTGTATCCTCAACCTAGCATAGCCGCTCACTCAGTAGCTTGTTGAATGAATGAATGAGTGAGTGAGTGAAGCCTTTCCTGAATTCCTCCAACTAGAAGTTACCACTCCCTTCTCTTCTCAACTCCACTAGCTCCTTGTTCATCCCTGTGACACTTGTGTTTCTTACCTTGTGTTAGAGTTTTCCATAGACAAGTCTTAGCTCCTGGAGAGACTCTAAACACCTGAAGATTGGAGCTATGCTTTAGGCATCTCCATGGTTCCATCACCTGGCAGAATTCCTGGTCCAGGAAATGGGCTCAATAAATATGTTTTGAATGAATGATTCCTCACAATGGATGTAGCCCCTTACTGATAGGCTCATAGGTGTCCCCAAAGAATAAATGAAAGAAGGCTGAGCTGGGTGGAAATTAGCCATCCAGGTTGGGGTGAGCTGTGTGGGGGGGAGGGCTGCGAGTTCTGTGGGACCTGTCACTCACACCTATACAAACACGCCGCCATCATTTATCATTGTCAGCACTGAGATTAGAGGTAATTCATTATTCTTTGCTGTGCCACTGGAGAAATTAGGAGAACAAACATCACCGTCTTCCAAGAGAATAAGACAAAGTGATGAGATGCTATAAAGGAAAATTAGTTTGGGGTTTATACACTAGCTGCTCATGTTCCCGAAAAAGAACTAAGCATTCATTTGCCAGTGCAACTGCATCCCAATGCCAGAATTCCTTTCACATTATTAAAAAAAAAAGGATCTTAGCACCAAGCACTATAAGAAAAGTAGTGAATGTGTGTATTTTTGTCTTTTTTTATTCAAGTATAGTTCAACAAAAGTGTGCGTTCTGATGCAATGGTAGAAAGGTTTTAAAATATCGTAAAAATTATATGAGCCATCATTGGTAAATTAAATCAGTAAAAATATTTCTCAGAATGAAGTAATCTTGAAAACTGAATTATTTAGAAAATAATTTGTGTATGATTTAAAGGAAGAAAGAAAAGAACCCTTGCTGAGAACCTACTAGGTGTCAAGTCAAGCACAATGCTTTTACCCACATTGTCTAATTTATCCCCCCGAAAAATCATGAGAGGTTGCGTGAACAGGCATAAGCATCTGGATTGGAACTTGGCAGGAGGTCTCCTGTGCCCTCCCCATTATTCTGGCCCTCTTACTAAGAATTCGCTGCAAAATCTACCACTCACTGGAATTCCTTACCTATACAGTTTAACTTTATCCCTCCCCCCTACCACCAGCATTTCAGATGCCATCTGGGCCAGTTATTGAATTTCAGAGATTCGTTCAACACAACTAAGTCCGAGTGTTCAGTATTTCTTCCACTAAGCTACACTATGGTCAATGCCTATCAGATACCTTACTGTAGTTAGCTTAAGTCTGTTCCGTTACAGACTAGTGTTTTTAATGATTTTTCATCTCCTCCAAACACCAGTTTTAGTGACCTGAAGACAGAAAGCCAATCGTGGCAATCCAAATGTTCCAATAGATCAATAACTCACTTGGCAGCTGCCAAGTGGCCAAACAATTGCCATCAGAAAATATGGAGCCTCGGAGTTCCCGTCGTGGCGCAGTGGTTAACGAATCCCACTAGGAACCATGAGGTTGCGGGTTCGGTCCCTGCCCTTGCTCAGTGGGTTAAGGATCCGGCGTTGCCGTGAGCTGGGGTGTAGGTTGCAGACGCGGCTCGGATCCCGCGTTGCTGTGGCTGTGGCGTAGGCCGGTGGCTACAGCTCCGATTAGACCCCTAGCCTGGGAACCTCCATATGCCGCAGACGCGGCCCAAAGAAATAGCAAAAAGACAAAAAAAAAAAAAAAAAGAAAGAAAGAAAATATGGAGCCTAACCATTCCATCGAGAATGGACAAGCAATGAGGTCCTACTGTACAGCCCCTGGAACTGCATCCAGTCTCTTGGGATAGAACACAATGGAAGATACTATGGGAAAAAGAATGTGTATGTATATGCGTATGACTGGGCCACTGCGCTGTACAGCAGAAATGGACACAACACTGTAAATCGACTATACTCTAATTTTTAAAAAAGGACTTCTGGGAAATAAGCACACTCACACACACACAAAACCAATACGGGGTCTAATTCTCCTCTAGTCTGCCACGGATTTAACTGGATGGGTCATTTTTCATTAGCAGGGGTGACAGTCCCTTCCAAGCAACCATAGGCAGGAGAGTAGTATGCGACTAGCATGCAGACAGAGGACTTCCTGCAAGGTATTATAGACAGTTTCCCACTGGAGAAGAGTTTGTGAAAATGGATAACAACAAGTTTAAGTAATAGAGTATTCACAGTTTGGAAAACACGAAGCACTTGTCAAAGTGAGACAGTTAATTTCTTTTAGCATTAAATGAAAATGAAGGAACAATAATTAGGCATGTAATCATCCATAAAAATGTTTTGAAGATTTGCAATTATAGTTAGTTTCTAGAAAATATGTTGATCTAAAAAGCCGTTAATGGAACTGAAAATAAAGTGATGGCAGTGTGAACGCACATTTCCTCACATTCGCCCAGGCACGCGGGTTAGGGTAAAGCCGCAAATGACTCTGCAGCCCAGCTCACTGTAGTACCTGCTGGGCTGGCTATATATTCAGCCTCCTCTACTCCTGTTGCACCCCTTTTTCTCTTTCTCACGTTGTCCTTGTCCATGTAAGAGGTCCTATTATTCTCTGCTCCCTTCCTCCATGCCATAGAGCTCCTCTGATGGAGATTCCAAGAGAAAATGATCCATGGATGAAAAAATAAAATAAAATGAAGCCGTGGAGGTGATCTGGCTTTAAAATTGGAATTCCCCAGGTTTATGCCAGGGTTGACGCTCTCTATACTTGACCTGACTTCAAAGCATGTCACTTTTTATTCTCTGTAGCCACAATCAGTTCTCAGTACACGGGGTTTCCAATTTCATTCTTTCTAAAGTGTCATTCAGAAGTGATTTAGGGAGTTCCCGTCGTGGCGCAGTGGTTAACGAATCCGACTAGGAACCATGAGGTTGCGGGTTCGGTCCCTGCCCTTGCTCAGTGGGTTAAGGACCCGGCGTTGCCGTGAGCTGTGGTGTAGGTTGCAGACGCGGCTCGGATCCCGTGTTGCTGTGGCTCTGGCGTAGGCCGGTGGCTCCAGCTCCGATTCAACCCCTAGCCTGGGAACCTCCATATGCCTCGGGAGTGGCCCAAGAAATAGCAACAACAACAACAAAAAAGACAAAAAAAAAAGAAGTGATTTAGGTTATGACTATAGTGTGAAGATGGGCCTTGAGAAAATCTGTCCTCTGTAAGAAAGCATGAAGTTATCTTTTCAAACTTCATCTTATATAAAAACAACTAAATGCATCGCTCTGTAAAAACTTTTTGTTGAGTTAACATCACTATCCTCTTGTGGCTGTTTTTTGTCTTTTTTTTTTTTTTTTTTTTTTTAGTCTTTTTGCCTTTTCTAGGGCCGCTCCTATGGCATATGAAGGTTCCCAGGCTAGGGGTCCAATCGGAGCTACAGCTGCTGGCCTACACCAGAGCCACAGCAATGCAGGATCCGAACTGTGTCTGCGACCTACACCACATCTCAAAGCAATGATGGATCCTCAACCCACTGACTGGGGCCAGGGATTGAACCCACAACCTCATGGTTCTTAGTCGGATTCGTTAACCACTCCGCCACGACGGGAACTCCATGGCTGTTCTTAAAAATGAAAAGTTGTGTATTTGTTACTCGTTTGCTTTAGTGGAGAGAGGTTACATAAGCAGTTCAGAAAACTATTTTTTCTTCAAGCATTTAAGTGCACATCTTTCAATAATATATAATTACTAATTAGCATCCTAACTCTTGCTTGTCCATTTTAATGGTCCCTTGCTTAGTAGAATTTAACTACATTGGGCTATAAATTACCCGTATTTGTTATTTTTCACATTTGAGAACAATTTTGTCCCCTAAAAATACCTCTGCAACATAAATGTGTTCTCTGGCCAGTGTAAGACTCAAAACCAATTGGTAGAAGATGCCTTCTCTAGCTCTCCATCTATGACTCATATCTCTTTTATGAAAATGCTAGGGGAATGAAGATGCTCTGAGTCTAAATATTTGATAGAGGAACGAATTAGCCTTTAGCGATTAGATGGCAGTAAAACCCCGGCACTTTCAGACGGACCCAAAAAGAGGGCAGTCTCCCTGCAATATTAATATTCATTAATTCATCCTCCAAACCTTTCTTCAGCTGCTATTCTGGGCACATCACTGTGAAAGGTGCTGGAGATATGTAGAGTCACTCATCACATGCTCACGAAGGTATGAAGTTGGTACTACTATGATTCCTATTGTTCGGGTGGAGCTTAGAGAGGTTACTCGTCCAACGTCCCATAGCTAGCAAGTGGCAGAGCCACTCCACAATAACTCAGACACTGTGACACCTTTAACACCTTTAACTTAATCTTAAACTCAGGGAAGTGGTGTTACATCAAAAATCCTAGGCAGAGGATTGGTAAGGCCTCAGGGCTATTTACTGGAACTTTTCCCTTGTCACCTCTCCACCACCTTGGCAAGATAATACCACCACTGGAGGTGGCACCAGATTTGGCCACTCATGATCATAGTAATTCAGCACCTCTTTTTCAAGCACCCGAGTCAGGACATGCTGTGACCTCCCAGGATCCTAAGATACAATTCAATAAGATCTGATTTTTAAAAGCTTGGAGTGTTTAGTTATTTTGCCAACCTACTCCAAATCCACTACCAGGTCTCCAAACTTGTCACCCATGGGCAGGCACCCATAGCTCTGAGAGCTAAGATGACTATCAGGAGAAGAGAAGAGGAATTCCTTCTTAGCAGGCTAGGGCCCAGCCACAGGAGAGTATGGATCTAGTGAGCATATGAGGGTGGTGACTCCCAAAATTTGAGGCTCACGCTAGAAAATGCAGTCTGTGCTACTAGGAATCAACATGAACTCGATGGCTACTTGCGTCATTCTAGAGGACAGTCCAGTTCCAATCAAACTACTTTTTCTACGTTCCCCCTTCCCTAGACCCCTTAGGAGTCCCCTCCAAAAAAATCTGCCCACTAAAACGAAAGCAAAACAAATTAACAATAACTTGGCAGAAGGAATTCTCTTAATCAAAGAGATGGTCACATTCCTTGAGCCCCATTTTCCCCTCTAAAAACAGACCAAGCAATACTAAGTATCTCCCTGGGAGGCCAGATGGAATGCAGTAAGCTGATTTTCAGAAACTCCAATAAGAACTAAGACAGAATTAATTCAAGTTAGTGTTTCCGGTCTGTTTGCTTGATTTTTAACAACCGAAGAGCTAAGGAGAAGATCCTTTTGCTCTGGAGAACTACTTGAGGGTCTGAACCAAGCCTGCTTGACTGTTGCATCCCCCCTCATCCAGCAGCTGTCCAACCTGGACTCACACACTTTTCTGGTATTCATGTAACTGAGTCCCATTTTGTTATGATCGCACCATTTATCGCCTTATCGAAGAAATTCAGAGCACAGAACAAAGACCACTATGAGTTGTATTACGTGACTCAAAATCATAGGGAGGAGGAGATCATGTATTTTAAGATTTCCCATGTGATTACAAAAGGGCATCCAGGGTTGGAGTTCCCATTGTGGCACAGCAGAAATGAATCAACTAGGAACCGTGAGGTTGCAGGTTCGATCCCCGGCCTCGCTCAGTGGGTTAAGGATTCAGCATTGCTGTGAACTGTGGTGTAGGTCACAGACGCGGCTCAGATCTGGCATTGCTGTGACTGTGGTGTAGGCCAGTGGCTGAAGCTCTGATTCAACCTCTAGCCTGGGAACCTCCATGTGCCTTGGATGTGGCCCTAAAAAAAGCAAATAAATAAATAAATAAATAAAATATAGTGCATCCAGGGCTGAGAACTACTAGTTTCGACGGTTTCAACCCTGGGAGGTTTCCAACTAACTGGAACTCAGGTCACATGCAGTAAGAGTAACTAGACCAGGACTGTCCAATAGAAATATGAGTCATGATATAATTTAGAATTTTTCAAATAACACATGGATAAAAGTGAAAAGTAGCAGGTAAATTAACGTTATAACACACTGTATATAACCAAATATATTCAAAATACTGCCATTTCAATATATAATCAATATTAAAAGACAATGAAATACTTTCTAATTTTTTCTGTCCTGAGTCTTAGAAGTTTGGTATGTATTTTACATGTACAGCATATATTCTGTACTGGACAGCACAACACAAGAAGCAAAGGCACAAAGGAATACACCCCAAAAGGGGATGGTTTTTACCTCCATATTGGCTGCCACTCAAGAATGGTACCATAGATAGTAATAAAAGATGCTTTACTGAATTGCTGAAAGGGCCGAAACTGGAAAGGCCTGTAGATATTTGGTCCACCTCCTTTATCTAGTAACAAAATGATTGAGGCCCACAGGTATAAGTTTTGTACCAAACTGAACAGATAATTTGTGGCAGCAAATTATCACAAATTATCTGAGCAAAGACTCTGGAATTTTAGGGGGTTTTTTGTTTGCTTGTTTTGTCTTTTTAGGGCCGCACCCACAGCATATGGAAGTTTCCAAGCTAGGGGTCGAATCAGAGCTATAGCTGCTGGCCTATGCCACAGCCACAGCAACACAGGATCCAAGCCATGTCTACAACCTACACCACAGCCACAGCAACACCAGATCCTTAACCCACTGAGCGAGGCCAGGGATCGAACCCGCAACCTCATAATTACTAGTTGGATTCGTTTCTGCTGCATACAACAGGAACTCCAAGACTCTGGAAATTTGGGATCTTCCCCCTATCCTGAAAGATATTAGGAGTTGAAAAGGTGGTATCTGTCCTAATTCTCCCTTTTCTTGAGTAGCAAAAAAAAAAAAAAAAAAGGATTTTATGTTAAAAATTAAAATACCAAATTTTCACTTGGTTGGGATTTTTTTTTTAGCATAGCAAGCTTGGGCCAGCTTATTTGATGCTTCCTAAATTGCCGATTTCAGCACACAGGCAAAGAATGAGGCGGTCAAAGGCCAAATTAACTCAGGAGGTTCCCAGGTGAATGGAGTGATTAATTTCTAGAACAATCCACATATCTGGTAGGATGCATTCAGAAGCCTCATTAACATATCTGTGTTCAACAAAAGGGTATCTGAGGTGTCAAAGGCCACTGGTTGGTTACAGTCTCTCATCTGTTTTGTGAGGAAACAAGAGTCAAGGTCACTTCAATATGAACAGCAACCTGCCTGATAGTCAGGAGTGTGAGATAACAAAAAAGCCTTTCAGCCTTTCCAAAAAAAAAAAAAAAAAAAAACCTCAGTAACTCTCAACATGTGCCTGGCTGGTATGCACTTGTGCACTAGAAAGAGCTGTGGGTTGATGTGTCTGGGTCCCTTTTGTTCTTTTCGTTATTCTTTTCAGTGGTTTTTGTTGGGGTTAACCTGGAGACAATGCTGCCCGCCTCATGGCTGGCTTCTCTATGGCTGGTCACTGTTACACCACACACAGACATAAACTGACACTTAGACACCGATTCTGTCCTTTGTGCATTCAGTCAATGACTGGGCAGCCTCACACGAGACACTGTGCTTAGGCCTGGCAAGGGACACAGAGGAGGAAGTAAAGGAGATATACCTTCTACCCTCAAGAAGCTTAGACACCTGAGAAGGGGACATACAAATAGCTGAACTATATCCCTAAATCTAAGGGTTCGGAGACATGCATAGGCAACTTTATGGGAGATACATGTTTTTACAGCTTTCTAGATGTATAATTTGTGTTTGGATCATTTTGACTAGACCTGTGTGAGAAAAGGACACAGAAGTGAGAATGGGAGCAGAGACAGGCAGTTCTGATCAGCTCCAATACCTGAAATCAGGGCTTAAGGGCGAAAGCTACAGTCTTAGCATCTGTAACAAGGGTTGTGGGTTTTTTTGTTTGTTTTTGTTTTTTTTCCTTTTTTGGCCACATAGCGGCATATATAGTTCCCGGGCCAGGGATCAGATCTGAGCCGCAGTTTTGACCTGAGCCACAGCTGTGACCTAAGCCGCAGCTTTGGCAATGCCAGATCATTAATCCACTGTGCCAGGCTGGGGATTGAACCTGCATCCCAGCACTCCCAAGATGCCATGGATCCTGTTGCGCCACAGCGGGAACTTCCCTTATTTGGCTTTAATTACACAGGGGTGAGAAACTCCCCATTATCCAGAAAAGCCATGCGTTCTTACTTGTCCTATGGGGACAAGCCAAACAAAATAATTCTGTTATTAAATCTGCAACTTCACATTACCCCAGAGGAGTTGGGCATGAATTTTTACCAAAAAAGTGAAAGACGGCCTTCCCAATCAAAGCTATTTTTACAAGACATTAAGTATTTGCACAGAGGAAGCAAGAGAATCTCGATTATGGGGCTTTTGCAGAGCTCAGTTAATCTAGCAGCATCCATGAGCCATACTGGGGAGACACAAGCAAATGACCATGGCTGGCAGTTGGAGCAATAGACACAGTGAAGGACCATTGGCGTGAGGGGCAGAGAAGACTCCCTACAAGAAAGTCTAGGGCTTTGCTCTCTCCACTTCCTTCTCTTGACCTTGGGGCTGTGAAGATTTTTAGGTTCTGCCATTGAGTGTGCAGAGCTGGGGACACCGCACATCACTGAACATTTTCTTTCTTGCTTGTGGTGGAAGGGACCATAGCAATGCGTTTGAGATGAGCCCTGAAGGATGGGATGAGTTTGAACAGGCAAATTGAGGAAGAGGGACATTCTGGGCAAAGGCAGAGAATGGGGGAAGAGTCTAAAGAATTGAGAGGAGCCAGAACGAGGCAATCCTATTTCCAGATGAGGAATTCCTGCTCACCACTGAAGAGACTGAGCCAGAGTTCTCTGTTAGGACTAATTCTAACACCTCATCCCTCGAATAAGGGAAGGGGGTGAGAGGACGATGCGGCAAAGGTGAAGGGACAATTGCAAACAGCTCTCTTCCTTGGTTCCTTGGCCAAGCTCCTCTCTCTCCCAAAGCTGTTTCAGCTTCTCTCTCTCTCTCTCTCTCTCTCTCTTTTTTTTTTTTTTTTTTGGTCTTTTTAGGGCTGCACCTGCAGCACATGGAGGTTCCCAGGCTAGGGGTCTAATCAGAACTACAGCTGCCGGCCTACGCCACAGCCACAGCAACGTGGGATCTGCAATCTACACCACAGCTCACGGCAACGCCGGATCCTTAACCCACTGAGCGAGGCCAGGGAGCAAACCTGCAACCTCGTGGTTCCTAGTCGGATTCGTTTCCTTTGTGCCACAACAGGAACTCCTCCTCTGTCTTTCTTAAGCCCCCCTGTAATAATGAGGGCTGTGGGGTTAAATGTGCAGAGGGCTTTCTGAGCTCCTGAAGAGAACTAAATAATAGGGCTTAACAAACAAGGGGCTTCCAAAGTCCTTAATCCCAAGAAATTTAATAATATTCACAAACACAAGTTTAAATGAAAAACTTGAAAAGCAAAAAAAAATGTCAGCTACATTAATAAAGCATTAGTGGACTGTAATAAGGTTTTGATTTAATCTCTTTAGAAAGACCTTAATACTCTGCATCGAATACAAAGCTAATCTTCTTGTTTCCTCTGAAACTCCACCTCAGCAAATTGTTCATCCAGCCATGGCAAGAAATTGGAGCCTCTTCAAAACTTCTTCTGCCCACAGGCAAACCAAAGAAACTGGAGATTTTCAGGTCTTATTTTAGATGACAAAATAAATCTCCCTTTGGACTCACAGCGACTATTTGGCAGATGAAACAATCCTCTATCACTAGTCATGTTTTTGAACTAGTTGCAAAACAAAAAAAATACCTTCCGTTACCCACAAAACGACTTCTTTTCCTGCTTCAGTCACTTTTTTTTTTCTTCTCCCGCTAATCTGTCTTATGTCAATTTAATCGTTAGACCGGCCCAAAGAACTCAAGAAAGTTAAGGAGGAAAGGTTCCCTCCCCAACACTGTTCAACATGTTTACGGCCAATAAATAGTAATAGGGTAAACTGTATTTATCCGGCATTCAGTAATATGATGTCTCATTGTCTGGATGAAATGACATCAGAGAACCGACCCCTAAGTGATTAGGTTGAGGGACGAGAAAGCCATTGACCATGCAGAGGAAGAGACGTGTACGGTTCCCAGATCAAGTGTTCACTTACTGCTATTAAACTGAAACTAAATGAAATAACTTCTGCTGCCTCCTGGTTCCCTTTGCCTCTGCACCAGAAGCAGTTTTCTGAGGACTTAATTTTTTTTTTTTTTTTTTTTTAAGGGCCGCACCCGAGACATATGGAAGTTCCCAGGCGAGGGGTCCAACCGGAGCTACAGCTGCCAGCCTACACCACAGCCACAGCAACACTAAATCCAAGCCGCGTCTGCGACCTACACCACGGCTCATGGCAACGCCGGGTCCTTCACCCACTGAGCGAGGCCAGGGATCGAACCTGCATCCTCATGGATACTAGTCGGGTTTGTAACACGCTGAGCCACAACAGGAACTCCCTCAAGTTAAATTTTAAGCGCACAATTTTAATAAAGTTTCATTAAAATGAAAAGTGAGACGGTTTCTTCTGGAGTGGAGGTTAATGCTTTACATTTGTCTTATCTCAGTTATAAAAATGCTGAAAAGCCTCCTCGAGTGCCTTTAATGGTGCAAGGCATTGTCATCATCACACACTCTATTGCCTATTTACAGGCTGTTGGCCACTGAGAGGGACAGCAGAGGCCAGGGCGGGGATGGGATGTGGCCACAGAGGCCAGGGTACCAGAGGAATGTTGTTGCTCACGGCCAAGTCCTGCTCCTAGGGAAAGCAGTTGGGCACAGGCAACACTTCCCACTGCCAGCAGAGAGAAAAGAAAGGTCCAAGTCCTTAGACCTGGCTTCATATGCTCACCATGACTGTGTGGCATTCCAACACCATTCTTTGTTCACTGGTCCAGTGTTCCAAACTGTGAAAAATCGCCAAACCCAGCTCATCCCATCCTTTATCTAAATAACCCTTTTTATTGCATTTATTCTTTTTCCTACTAAAAAAACCACCACCCCATGCACTTATAGTGGACATCTTTGGAAATGCAAGGAAAATGTATTTATCTTTCCTTTTTTAAATGAGTTCAGTGTTGCATCTGAAGCTTACATGCTACTTTCTGCAGAACATTAAAGGTAGGGCAAAGACAGGGAACCAGGTTTGAAACTGTAGGAATTCCAGCACCGAGAAGAGAAGCAGAAAGAGCAATACATATAGTAAATGCTAAGGGGAGGAGCCATCAGAATACTTAATCATAAACATGATACAATGTGAGCAAAGTCTTTACCCACATGGCTCTTCTTTCCAGAACATTCCCAATACCAAACAGTCTGTTCTATTATCTCCATAAATACACCATACGCCATAATTTTCAGTTTAACCCTTGCATGGAGTGTTAATTACGTAATTTTGAGTGAGAAATCATTGTGATGTGTTCTGGTTAAACCCAGGAGGAATGTGAACATTCTCATAAAAGTAATATCACACTAGATCCTGCTCTCATTCAATTATAGGAAGCATGAATCCACCATAACACATCTTCTTCACATTCTACTGTGGATTATTATTCAGTTTCTTCTACATGGAATATATCACAGTTTTCAGCCCATGTAGTTAACAAAATTATTTAGCTAAAATCTAGAGGAAGAAAAAAAAATCAATTGTTCTATTTGGAGTGACCAAATCCTCTTTTCCTCGACTTGCAGGTAGTCTTGTTCCTTCCTGAGATGGGGGCGGGGACAGAAAGAGAGAGAGGAAGTTTCAAGTTCACTCCCACTTGACTGTGAGTAATGCATGTGATGAATACAATTCCTCAGTATCATCTAAGGTTCACTTTTCCATAATTTTCTCAGGCTTCCAGAGTCCATATGAAATGATATTTAGATAAACAACATTTAGAAGAGATACTACAGCTCTCAACAAGAGACAACTTTCTTCCCTCCCTTCATTTTTCCCTGTGCCATTATGACGTAATTTTCAGTGAGGGAAAGACTTTTGGTCAGAAGCCTTGGCTATCCCTGTTGTTCTTAGGGAGGCAGGTTTAGGGCATCTTCCGGCTGCATTTAGACTGTCTGGAAACTCTGGATGAGTCCACAGTGCAATCTGACCATAAATGTCAAATGTGGTCAACGAAGGAAGGGTGTTCTGATTAAGGAACAAATGATCCACCTACACCAGGAATACCGTCTAAGACTTTGGGACCGTGGCGACCTGGATGGTCAAGAGGAGGGAAACAAGGGTAACACAGGCCAAATCATCCAGTGCGGAATGACGGAGACTAAGCTAGGGAAAGAGAAGAGTTAAATGTCTTCAATGATCAAAAGGGCCATGTGTCACTAGAAGGCAACTCGCCCCAGAGGCCAGAATGTGCCTCCCAGGGAGGCAGATTTCAGTCCAGTCAGGAGGCAGCGCTGAGGAAGACGTCCACAGACGGAATGGGCTGCCTCAGCAACCACCGAGTTCCCCATTCCTAGAGATGTTCAAGCAGAAATAGGAGAAACCATTTATCGGCGATTTCACAATTGAGGTACAGAGATTACACCAAATGTCCTCGTAGGTTCCTTGCACCTCTGTGACTATATTATCATCTTCCTTTCTCCGGTCCTCAGTTTCAACTTGAGTCGTAAGAGAAGTGC
The DNA here is from genome assembly GCF_016906955.1 of Phacochoerus africanus. NCBI lineage: Eukaryota > Metazoa > Chordata > Mammalia > Artiodactyla > Suidae > Phacochoerus > Phacochoerus africanus. The sequence continues at coordinate 119,275,491 of NC_062560.1, read as the reverse complement.
TGTAAAGTTTCCAATATTATAAATGAGGTCATTGCAGAGTTCCCAACCCGCCTTGGCCAACATGTGTGGCCTCTCTTGGGCGATGTGGCAACACACATTCGGAATTTCAGGCAGTGTCACCGTTAGCTCGAAAAACTCCGATTCCAACCTGAGTGGGGATTGACCTAAGTCAGGTACAAGCACCTGCACAGATAACCCCCTTCCCTCTAGTTCACAAACCCCCACACACACACCCTCCCTGCTCCTCATCCTCTCGCATACAGGCATCTTTATGCCTGTACCCAGACCTCCGCGTGCAACAGCCAACTTCCCTCTCAGGCTTGCTTGTGATGAAAGCCTCTCAAAACACATGTGCTCAGTGGCAAGCTCTTCAGCACAGATGCAGTTGACCAATCATCATCCTTATCCCCTGTCTCCAGTCCTGATTCAGGCTGTCACGCAACCTCCCCAAGCCAAGTTGCTGGGCAGCTGGGAGTCTCAGATCTGGACCAGTCATAGCCCAGACATTGGCTGTTTGCCACTGGTTTCCCCGATGCACAGCCTTTGCTGCAGACTGAACCTAGACTGCAAACTCCAGTGCAAAAATTTCAAAATACTGCAAATATATCCTGGCCAATTCATCCCGTGCACAACACGTTAACCCTTCCATTTCCCAGTAGAGACATGAAACCAAACACACTGTATCATCTTAGGCGGGGAATAAACAGCCTTCTCTTGGACACGCATTCCTACAAAGCTTTTGCCACACACAAGAAACAAAATCTTCGGCTCTCTCCGGTATGTGAAATAAGGCAAAATGTCGATCACCGTACGCCATCAGCAACAGAGGACATTGCCAAGATATTTCAAATGGCATTTTCTGTGACCTCATTTGAAGTGCTCCTTTCCCTTCCCTCCTTTGCATTAGAACAAAATCCTATAGTTGTTTAAATAAGACTCTCAGGGCGGTACCACGAAGTCACTGACAGGCATCCTCCATACTTAAAAGCCATAGTATTTGGCCATGTATATCCATATGGTATTTCCTGGTTTCCTCAAGGTCTGTATTATGCCATTTTCCCCTTTACATCCAGGAAAATGAGCTCCTTCACACAATGGAGACAGAAGGCTCCTTTTCTTACTCAGATCATGGCAACTCTGAACACAATTCAGTTTTCTTGGCAATCAGAAAACTCCCGTGGCAGTCTCAAGGTCCCGGCACCCGTGGCCATGCCCTCTCCAACTTGGGATGTAGCACCCGGGCCCTAGAAAAAGCCACTGGAATTACATGCCAGGTGCCCAGAGAATGTTTCCTGGCTGCACTCCCTTCTCCTCTCTTCTCAGCCCTCTAGCCCTGTCTACACAGCAGCGACTTCCATCCAGGAGCTTGACCCAGCCCTTTGGGCAGCAGTGAGAGGCACTGATCAAGCTCTTGAGATTGCAGAGGCACTGATTTCCCAGCTCCGATGCCCTGGGATATCTTCTCTACAACCTCACTGCTGAGCCCAACTCAGATCCCCAGGACCCCAGGCAGATCCGGGGGCTGCCCAGACTCCATGCTGGGGAGGGCAATAACTCCATGGGCATTTCAATCTGATTCTAGTGATTAGCTTCATCTGGGGTTAAGGAAGGTGGGTGTAATGTCATTGCCATTTCACAGAGGAGAAAATAAAGAGACAGAAGATGCCCTGGGTCCTGTGACTAAATGGGGGACTCAGCACAAGTACTGCCACGCCCGTTAGGTGCTTCGACCACTATAGATTCATGAGGACTGACAGAATTCAGGGCACAACATTAGAAAAGGCAATGCTTGTCATTTAATTTTGCAACCTCTGATGCTTATTCTCTGGCCAGTATCTCCTTTTGAACAAGATCAGCTCTGTGATTTGTGAGGCCCTGTGCAAAAGGAAAATGCAGGACCTCCTTTTCCAAAAAGTATTAAGAATGTCAAGACCATGACGACAGCAGAGCATTAAACCAAGCAAGGAGCCCAGCTTTTGAGCCCTCAAAAGACCTTAAGTCTTAGGTTTGGGTTCTCTTAGTCTTCTCATTACATGAAACCTTTTCATTTTGATTCCTCTTGTAAATCTCTTATATCATCATGACTGTCATTAGAATCAGAGATGTACAATTCCTGGATGACAAATCTAGATTGTTTTCATTCATTGATTCCCCACATAATGTACTTCCTGCGGCGTCTTTATTCATCTCGCTGAGCCTCTCGAATACTATGTCAAAGAAAAACTAGGAAAGCAGTTCAATCTCCGTTCCTCCCACTCGTAGGCCCTTCAGTCAAAAAAAAAGGATACACTGAATATGTTAAAACTAAGCTAAGCCATGACAAGGAGAAAGGCTGCCTCTGTTAGCCCACTTACAAAGAACAAACAGCGCCATTGAAGGCCCAGCCTCACACAAGACGGTGCTAAGTGGGTTCTCACAACAGAGATACTAGACATCTTCAAGCTGCAGGGATCCCGCCTGGGCCCAGCCATAGTCCCACGCACCAAGATCCTGCCCTAACTCTGCCACTTCTGAGCCAGGAAAAAGGCCAAGAAGACCATGAAAGAGCAATTAAAATGAAATGTACCTTGCCCTTGTTATTTAAGTGCTCCGAGATAACTTATAATAAGAGCCACGTTTTGTTTTCTGTAAAGACAGCCACACACAGAAAAGGTGTTTTCACTCGGTTGATGTCTTGGAGTTTGGCTTTCTGGCCTTCAGGATCCTTTTTGTCTTGATAAGCGACTTACCGTATTGAACTGATTCTAACATGCGTATTTTCTTCACATTTTCGCGTCTCTGAAATCAGAATACGCCTTGCAATCAGTGGCATTTTGCAATCACTGTCAGCCAGGAGGCAGCTGAAAGGCAGACACTATTACAGTATCATGATATATGGTAAAAATATATGTCTGTATATGCCAAAAAGAGCTCTTTCACTAAGTATAAAGTTAAAATTCCATGGCTATGAAAGCATTACATCATAGTTTATTTGGAAGTGTTTTTTCTCTTAGTGTTACATAAAACCGTAATTCCATTAAAAAGTATCTCAAATGTGATGGAACACTTCATATCTTCAGTAGACTGCAATGTATGCCACTGACATTTCTGAAGTTTGTAAAGCTTCACATGTACCCACTGAGAAGCTGTGCAAAGTGCATACTGGGAAAATTCTAGGTACAAATAAAAGAATCCTTTTTAAAGATCCTCAGTGAAATTTTGGTTTCAGTTGTTTTATTTTTCCTGCTTAACAACCAGAAATTCTCAAACCTAGAAACCCAAACACTAGAAAAGATGTGAGCACAGGTAATTTGCAGGGACTCCTCGCCCAGCTTCCCAACATCACTGGATTCAGGTAGACATTTTTCTTGGAAAGTCTAAGTATTTGTAACATACTGCGGATGATAACTGCACAAATAAACTTATGATAAGAAACTTCAGATGTTAACTTCAAGATGTCTACTGGGGTAGACAGCTTTTCAAAACTATTTTAGATGATCTATAATTAGAAAGTTTGAAGATCACTGCTGCAGAACACAGTCTCAATGAAGCCCAGAGGAAAACTGAGTGGCGGAAGAATTTTAGAATGCCTGAAACCATGGGTAGTACCAAGCCCTGTACATACCACGATTTTTCCTCTACATACATACTTATGATAAAGTTTAATTTATAAATTCGGCACAGTAAAAGATTAACAATAACTAGTAATAATAAAAGAGAACAATTGCAACAATAATAAAAATTTTTAAAAACTTTAATAAAAGCTATGTGAACGTGGTCTCTCTCAAAATATCTTATTGTACACATTTCATGCCTTTACCATCTTAACTAAGCACTTATCACTCACTCATTTTTACAGTTTGAGGTGTGAGAGCAAATCTAGCATGAATTTCTTTGTCCTTCACAATGCCATGAGTAGAAGATGTGTTCTTACCATAGATCTCGGCATCGTCAACATACAATGTTTATATTTCTTTATTAAGTTGAAAACTTTCACCTTCTCACTTAAAGGAAGCACTTTATGGCTTCTCCTTGGCAGATCCGAATTGCCAGCATCACTACTCTTGCACTCCGGGGCCATTATTAAGTAAAACAAGGGTCGCCTGGACACAAGCATTGTGATACCTCAGCAATTTGATAACCAAGTGATTAACAGGTGGGATGTGCGGATCTGAGAGGATGATTCCCGTCCTGGGCAGGATGCAGCGGGACGGACGGCACAAGATTCCATCACGCTACTCCGAATGGCATGCAATTGAAAATGTGTGGAGTGTTTATGGAATTTTCCATTTAATATTTTTGGACCACAGTTGAGCACAGCTAACTGAAACCACGGAAATTGAAATGGTAGGGAGGGAGGGACTACTGTAGAGCAGAAACCACTATAACTTGGTAGGTGCCGGCTTCTTCGCCAGGGCAGTTACACAACTTTGCAATGGATGAAATTTTAGGTATGTGTTGAAGCAATCCACAAATACTGTACTTACTCAGAATGGTCACTAGGTGGCAAATGTTCCATGGCAAGAAGCCCTCTTCCCCGTTCCTACTGACTCTCAATCTTCATTCTCCTCCTGCAAAAAGGAAAAAGGAATAACGTAACAGTGACAACCACACCGAACAGCGATAGCAGGACATATTTGTTTTAGGTCTTTCCACTTGCCTAGGACAGTAATAAGCCCTTGTCAGCTCGGGAAATTTCAGAAATGGCCTTGTCTGAATAATCTTTTCTTCGTTAATATCACTTACGGATCATGTTAATTAATACATCTCTGTGATAAAAACCATGCACTTTAACCACAAAATGCAAACTCCATCTAGCTGAGAACTTCAGCTCTAGCAAAATCAAAGAGCAGCAGCAGAATCTGTGACATTCCAAGCATGAGGCTAAGCCCTTCATGTTACTGAATCTGCAAACAGCTTAAGAGCTAGGTATTAATATTACTCCCATGATATAGGTGGGAATGCAGGAAAACAGCCCCAAATCTTGGAGCTAGTAAGTGCTCCCCTGCTGGGATGCAAAAGCTGGTTTAGTTTGGTTTGTTTTCAAGTTCAATGGCCATGCTCTCAAACATCCCACTCTGTGATGCTTTGGTGGTATGTGTGTAATTGTCTATGGGTCTTTCTACATTTACCTAAAGCACTTTGATATTTCCGTGCTTCTGTGTGATTCTATGTCTGTGATTCTGGGCATGTGGAAGTGGGTGTGTGCATGGACGTGTGTATGTTTGTGCACACACAAACATATGTGCAGTCCAGATCTTTTAGAAATATTTCTGGTAATTTCCACATCTGCTTTATACAATATAGTCATCAGAGGGTGCTCAAGCATTTTCATTTTCTCTTGAAGAGGCTAAGAAAAAGATACACTAAAAGTCACAGCCTCCTTTGAAAAAGTGTTTATGTGTCCTTTTATATGTGGTTGAATCTCTGTGTTTTCACATGTATAAATCTACATATGTCTCTATGTCTGTGCAGGGGTAAGAATCTGTGTCTCTTTCTGTTGCAAGATTAAGTCCATGAATGCATCCATAAGCCTATGCTGGCAGATGCATATGTGTCAGTGCATGCATATATTTGAGGTACATTTAGACTGAGTGCTGTGTGGGCACAGGAGTACATTTGCGGATCATTTTGTCTGTGTGTGTGCATGCGTGCTAATGTGTGTATATGTTGACACGTGAGGGTGCATGTCTGTGCATCTGTGTATCTGTGCATCTGTGGATATGTCTGTATTTTTTAGTGTATTTAGGTTCGCGTTGTCTGCAGATAGATGTGTATGTCTCTCACTTTTATAGGCTGCGGATGTTGTGCGCTTGTGTATTTCTGCGTGGGTATGCCTGGCATCCGAGTGTACATTTGCAGGTGAATGTGTGTGTCCGTATATGCACGTGCATTTACAGAGTTCCGTGTGCATGTGCCTGTAAGGGGGGGCTGGGGAGTGCCAGCCTCTGAGTGGGTGAAATCTCGTCTTCTGTGTATCAGTCTCTGCCTGAGACCATGTGTAGAAGAAGCATCTGTGCCTGTGGGGACAGATTTAGTTCTCATGTTGACAGTTTCCCAATATCCATCTGTGTGAACCTCTGCATGCCTATGTATTTGTGTGTATATAACACATGTGTGTGTGTCTGAGTGTGAGTCTATGTGCCTACACCTGTGCAGTCGTACCTGTAAGCCTCTTTACCTGTGTCTAGGAGCTTCTACATTCACACATGTATGTCTTGGTGTTCACCCACCTCTGGTTGCATGCGTATGTCTATGCGACCATCTTCATGTCTCTGGGTGCATGGGGGGTGTCTGCCTAAATCTGTCTTCATGAGAATGAATGTCTTTGGATCACTCTGTGGGTGAATGCGCCTGTGTGTTGCTGTGGGCGTCCTGCTGCTGTGTGCATTGGAGGACTCTATATGCTGGGGAATTTGCCTGCCTGTGTGTACGCCTGTCTCTGTCCCTGTGCTTGTTCGTGCCTGCCTCTGCGGTACGTACACCCATTTGTGTTTGCAGGCATACATATGACGGTACACACAAGTGTTGGTGCAAGTGTGTGTCTGTGCAGGTGTGCTGGGCTCCTCCAGTGTGGGCGCACACATTTCTACATCTGCGTGCACAGGTCCATAGGCACCCATGCTTCTGTGTGTCCCTGTGTGCCTCTGCGTTTGTTCAGGTATGTCTGTGGGTCTCTGCATCTATCAGTACATCCGTGCTCAATGTCTGTAAGTGTACAAACCTGTGTACCTGTACCCGCAGGCACCTGCACAAGCTTCTGAGTCTGTATCTTTGTGAGTCCATATGGGTGAGGATCCACGTACGTCTCTGTCTCTGTGCACCTGCCTGGGTCTCCGTCAATACACCTGAGTTTCTGCATGTGTGTGTGACTTTGCTCCTCTTGTGCATCTGAGTGAGTGTGTGAGTGCAGCTGTGTTCGCCTGTGCACATCTTCGTATGGGTCTCTAGGCCTGTGTGTCTCTGTGTGTAGGTGTGCGCTTCTGCATAAGAAAGTGTCTCTGCTAAGCCGACCAACCTCCGTCTCCCCGCTCCCTCTCCTCTCCCCTGTATCTACACGGGAGGAGGCATCTCTCTCTGTATATAAACGTCTCCCTCTAAATGTGTCTGCTCATATTCATGCAGAGATGTCTTCATGGGTCCATCTCTGTTTTGTCTGTGTGCATGTGTATGTCTCCATGTACGAGTGCATCTATGTGTGCACACGGCATGCTTGTGTGGTTCCATACGCACACCCATATGCACGAATATCCCCACGTGCTTCCCCAGGTACATTTCTATACATGTGCATGTGGGCATGTTTCTAGGTTTTCATGGTCAGCATGAGCACCCAGGCTGCAGGTCCAGGCAGGACCATGTGTATGCAGGTGTGTTTTAATGACAACTTGCCTCTGTGTGTAAATTCATGTGACTCTATGAGCATAAAGATGCCAGATACGTGTTTAAAACACACGTGTCTACTTATGAATAAATCTCCATATTTCAGTTTTTTATAAATGTCTCTATGTCTCTGCGTAGCAATGAACATGCATACGCCTGTGTCTGCATACGGACGACTCCATGCACCGGCCTGTGGCTCTGTGTGCACACATGCAAATGCCTATGTGTCTGTGTGGGCTCGTATGTATTTGTCTACATTTCTCCATAAATGTCTGGGGGTGTCTGAGGATGAGTCCACACTTCATGAGCCTCTAGAAGCATTTACGCGTCTTTCCGTGTATGTGTGTGTGTATGTGCATGCATTTGTGTTCTTGCATCTTTGAGGTTCTGAATCAGTAAACACATCCTATGGATGCCTAGGTTGGCATGCATGTGTCTCTGCGTGCTTCTCCGGGCCTGTGCGAGTGTGGAGTGTGCATCTGTGACTGCATGTTGCTTTGTGCCTACACACCAAACTGTGGGTGTTTGTATGCATCTGTGTGTATGTATACATGTATCTGCATAAACATGAGGTGGTCCTTGCTAGAACTCTGGTTATATGTTCATACTTGCGGAAACATATGTCTTTGGCTGTAGCTGAAAGAACGTAGGGTCTGTGGGATTCTGATACACCCGTAGTTCTGTGTCAGTGTAAACAGCTGTGGCACTATGAGTGCATATGTGTGTGTGTGTGTTTGTGTGTGTGTCGATGTGAGCACTTTCTTCCAGAAAGACTTATCTGCTCATTTCTCCGCCTGCTTGTCTATGGTACAGCCAGTAGAAGGGGCTCAAGCTTTTCTCCCTGCTGTTGAAATAGCCAAGAAGATAAGCATTAAAAGATAGCCTCCTTTGCAAAATGTTGATTACTGAAGAGGGTAACTGCGGTCTGATAACACAAGTTTTCCCAATCTGAAGACCAAAAGCGGCGTGGCTTTGAGCTTCAAATCGCACTGCCATCAGGGACATTTGTGTTGGAGGCCCTGGCATGTACCTGTCCTCCTTCTCACCTCTGGCCCTAGGCTGGGCCCACATGCTGCCACCTGGCTGCCCACAGCCCACACCACACACAGCTTTCAGCCCACCTTCTGCTTCCAGTCAATACTCCGACCCTCTTGCCCATGCTACTGCTTTTCTTTGGCTAGAAATTCGGATGGAGATACCTGGTGGTGTTTAATCCTTACAAGTAGCCTCGGAGACGGGAACCAGTGTCATCCACGCTTGACAGATGAGGACACTGGGGGTCAGAGAATTCAAGCGCGTTGTGAACATCATGTGGCCGATAAGTGGCAGAGGCAGAATTCAAAACCAGGCCCCACTGACCCCAAACCTTTATTCCTGCTTCTCTCCCACTGACCATTTCTACTCTCAAACATGCTCAGGTTCCGGTCGTGGAGCCGGGACTGGGAGCGGATACAGCTGCCTCCAAAGACTGTGTTCTGAACCTCAATTCTTTCCTGAAATGATCTCAGTTGATCCTTGCAAGGCCCTAAAAGGAACTGTTTCGTCCATGTTTGCACATGAGTGTACAGACGCAAAGAAGTGAACGTTCTGCGTGAGCGCGTGGGTCCTCATGAAGTGAACCTGAATGTTCTAGAATACGCATACTCTCTTGATGTCGTGAGGCCTTCTGAGTGTTGCGTAGCAAGTCTGGGTATTATTAGGGGTGTCTGTGAAGTCTGGGGCCAGGCTTGGTGGCGTGGGGTGAACACGTGTGTTGTGGATTATGTCTCTCTGTGTGTGGCCCTTCTAAGAGGACTGTGGGCCAGGCCTGGGTGTGGCACAGCTCGTTCCTGCGTGAGGTGGCATGTCTCTGTGCAGTGGGTGTGAGGCTAGATGTTGCAGGGTGAGTCTGTCTGCAGGAAGGCGAGAATAGGTCTGGTGGGACAAGTGTGAAGTATTAACAAATGGCAGGTCTCTGCGTGAGTTTCTTGCGGTGTCAGCGTGTGACTGGTCTGACCCGCGTGTGTGCTGTGAGGTCGTTCTCTATGGTAAGGGGGGCCTGGCCATGGGGTGTGAGGTGAGCCTGTGGATGACAGGTGGTCTCTAGGAATTACGGGCCCGGCGAGGCCTGAGCATCTGGTTTGGAGGGACTGTGCTTTGGGGGAGTGCTTCTGAGTGTTGAGACTTTTATGAGTGTGATTTTTCAGATGTCTTGTCATGCAAATCTACGGACTGGGGACCATGTCGTCACCTTGTAGGGCCGGCCTGTCCAGGTGTCGTGCTCTCTAAACTGCAGTCCAAACGCCGTGGGACCGATCTTGGAGTCACAGGGTGAGACTATGTGTCCTGGGTTGAGTCTAGAGATTCGACCGTAAATTGTTGTGTCACAGGGCCAGTCCTTGCATTGTCGGGTACATCTGTGCCTCATGGGGAATCTATGTGGGTTTGTTAACGAGGGGAGCCCCCTCAGGTGGGGTTCTGCCTTGACATAGTATGGTATTTCTGGAGGTTGTAGTCCATGCTGCGCATTGCCCGTGTGATACAGGCTGATTCTGGATGTGGCGTTGGGTGTATTCTGGCATTTCAAAGAGAATGGGGCGGAGGCTGCGTTTGAGGGAGCTTGCGTTTGTGCTGTGGGATTTCCCTGTGTGTCCTGGGGCAATTCTGGGGGCTGGGGACACACGTTTTCTTTCTGGGGTGTTTGCCTGCAGGCATCCTGCTGTGCGATGCAATTCTGTGCTGCGGGGCATGGCAGCGCGTGAACATGTCTTGAGCTGGGGATGCTTATGCTGGGTGAGGATGTGGCCTGTGGGGTTTGCGTGGCAAGGCAGGTCTGTGCATCACAAGGCGCGGTGTCTCTCAGTGGTGGGGGGCAAGTGTACATCACGAGGCCTGTCCGTCGTATTGTGGGTCAGGTACCAATTTGTGGGATGTCGTGGGGCGTGTAGGTGAGTCTGAGTGTTGTGGAGCACGTCCGTGCACGGTGCGGAGAACGTGAGATGCGATGCGTTTGCAAGGTGTGATTTGGCTGGAGCTATTTCCAAGTGACTTTGCTTTGGGGAGGAAGTTGGAGCCTGAGGTGGCCCTTCTGGTACCGGGGGTGGGGGGGGGGGTGCCTGTGCATTTTCTGGTGTTTTGTACACTGCAGGACACATCTTTGCATGGAGGCTTTGTCAAGGTGTTGCAGGGGTGAGTAAGGGCACTATATACTGTGTCTAGGTTGTGGGTCAAGGGTGCCTTGCGGGGCAAGGTTGTGTCGCAAAGCACGTCTGGTGAGGAGAATGTGCAATCTGGAGTAGGTCTTCCTCCTGGGGGGCACGTCTGTGTGTCCTGGGGCAATTCTGGGGGCTGGGGACACAGGTTTTCTTTCTGGGGTGTTTGCCTGGTGGAGTGAATGTGTGTGTTTGGGGGGGATTCTGTGCATCAGAATGCAATCTGGTGTTTCGGGGAGAAACCGTTGTGTCACAGCATATACCTGTCCATTGTAAGTTAGCTGTACCTAGGTATCGTGGAACTTGTGTGTGAGTCCTAAGACACGTGTCAGTGTTGAGTGGCAAGACTGAATTTGTGACTGAATATTTGAGGTCTGTTCCTACCGTGGGGGGGGTGAGTTTATGATATAGAGTTGGGCTGTGCAATATAGGGAGATTTTTGTTTTGTGGAACCTGTGGCCGATAGGGCATGTCTTGGTTTTCTCAGTCTGGACATTGTGGGGCAGGTTCGTCCATTCTACATTCGTGGTAGGTGTTGTGAGGCACTGGGGGAGTATTGTGGTGCAAGACTGAGTCTGGAGGCAAATCTAGGTGTTACAGTCATACTGGATGCCTTACAGAGCAAGCGTTGGCATTCTGGGGAGAACGTTTCCATGCGAGGCAGATCTCTGAGTTGCGATACCGCTGCACGGGCTAGGGTGGGAGGCCTGCCATGGAGCGTGTGTGACATCGTAGGCTGAGGTGGGTATTAAGGACAGGCTAGGCGTTGTGAGGCTCACAGACGTGTTGTGGAGCATGTTCTGTGTGTTTGGGGGCATAGCTGGTGGTTGGGTAGTTACTAGCTCTGTATGAGTCTCTGCGTTGCAAGACAACAGCGTGTAGGAGGAATCGCTGTGCGTTCTAGGATAATCTGGAAGTTGTATAAAACTGGGTCCGTATTGTAGGGCCAGTCTGTTTCTTGTCACATTTTTGTAGAGCTACTGGACAAGACTGAGAGGGCCAGTCTGTGCATTTGAGGATGTGGCCGGGTGTGGTGGGATGTGGCGGAGGAGCCCAGTCGTGATAAAGGTATGTTCTGAGACATGTTTGTAAGTTGTTATGCAAAACCGTGTGTTTCTGAGGAGTCTGTATCTTTGGGGGCAGATTTGTGGGTTGCGGGATGTATCCAGGAGCTGTGGGAGAAGCTGCCAACTTTGGAATGAGTGTGTGTTTGACACAATTCGGGGTGCTGCGGGGTGCGTGTGGCCACTGTAGGGGGAGTTCTGTGGTATTACTGGATCTTAGGCATCGTTTGGAGAATGTTTAAGCGGTAGTTGTTGTCTTTACATTATGACGTGTGTCTGGGCACCGTGGGACAAGGCGAGTTGTGAATCAATCTTAAGGGAGAGTAAATCTGTGTGTGACACTGTGTGCGGTGCAGGGTGGGTTCGTGTATTGGGGGCTGAGTGTCAGCCTCTGGTGCAAGTCTGGGAACTATGCCGGTAAGTGTATGGTGAGATGAGTCTCTTCTCCGGGGTGGATCTGTGAGTTGCTGGTTGCAGTTGTGCATAATGATGCAACTCTGTACATGGTGGGGCAACTCAAAAAGTTGGGAGCTGAGTTGGACTGCTGTTGCTCCTTTCTGTCCGTTGCAGGGCAACCGTGGACTCGCTGAGGATGTTTCTATGGGGGCATGTTTTTACGTTTTAATGTGATTTGGCAGCTCTCTTTAGGCTCTGTGTGTTGTACGATGAGTTTAAGACTCTTTGGGTTGAATCTGGGTGTTTGGGTGCAAGCCTGGGATTGGTGGAGTTAGTGTGGTATGGGCCAAAACTATGTGTCGAGCTCATTTGTATCTTGGAGAGTGAGCTCATGTGCTTGGATGTAAAATCCTGTGTGTCGTGAGAGCAATCTCTACCTGGAACAGGTCTCAACAGTGTAGGGTGTTTCTAGTGTCACCGCGCAGGTGTGTATGCTACTTGGGCCCATCGTTGCACCATGGGTTAAGTGTGGGGTGGTTCTGCCTATTGTGGGATGAATTGTGTCTTGTGATGCTATTCCTCGCCTTGTCGGGAGAGGAGGTTGAGAGCTGTCATTGACCCCAAGTGTTTGGGGATTAGTCATTGTGCTGAGGGACGTGTGTGTGTGTGTGGATGTGTGTTGTGTCAACTCTGAGTATTGTGTGGCACATGTGTCATGAGTTGACCCTACACAATGCCTGGGGAATCTGTCCACTCTGAGGTGGGTCTGTGCTCTCTGGCGCAGGTCTAGGAGCAGTGGGCAGAGTCCTGACGTTGTCCAGCAAGTGTAAAGAATGTCTGGATGACTGCGGTGAGGGGGAGACGTGCCTGGTGGCGCATGTTTCTGCGTTGTGGGAAGAGCCTTGTGGCATGAGATGTCTCCCCATTGTGACTTGACGCTGCCTTGTGGGGGCATGTCAGTGCTCTGTGATATGACTCTGCACTTTCTGAGAAGCCTCGGCGTTGTGCATCGTGTCTGCGCATTGGGTTTTTGCAATTCTGTGTGCTGTGCCATGAGCTCGCAGTTGGCGGGGTGAGCCTGTGTCGTGGGGTGCACATGGGCATTGCAGGTTGTGTCTTTGTGCTGCAGGACAGGGTTAGGTCTTTTGTTGCTCCTGTTTTCTCTGTGAGCCGGGCGTTGGCCCAGCAAGGTGAGGCCGTGCTGGGAGGCATGAGGCTGTTGTAGGCCCTGTCTGTGCGCGGTTGAGCCGCTACGTGCTATCAAGGCAAGTCTGTGTGCTGTGCGTCTCTGCCTGTGCGTTAATGACTCGGTGTTTCTGGGTCCTGTGAACTGAATCTGGGCATCATGGGGTGATTCTGGATGTCGCGGCACATGTCTGTGTACGCAAGCATGTGTCTTTGTGTTTGGGGACAAGTCTAGGGTGTGTGGCATTAGATCAGACAGAGTGGGATGAGCGCGTGCTTCGTGGGCTAAGTCCATGCCCTGCAGAGGATTAGTATGTTATGAGGCATGTTTGTGCTGCCGATGGGGTGTTCTGCCATCTGTCTGCTCTGGGGAGCAGGTCTGAGCATTGCACGGTGAGGCTGGGCAAGCCTGTGAGGTGCGGGGCCGGGGGGCATACCTGCACATCATAGGGCCTCAGGCGCTGAGGACATGGCGGGGTGGGGAGCATGCTTTGCAGTGAGCCTGGGTGTTGTGGTTCTAGTGTGCTCCCTGTGGAGCGAGTGTATCTATTGTGGAGCGAATCAGCTTTACAGAGTGAGTGTGTGCCCTGTGATGCCAACCCATGCGTGCTAGGAGGGTCTGTGGGAGGCTGGGCGCGTCTCGTGTCATGAGGCAGGTCTATGCCTCGAGGGGTTTACCTGTGCTTTGTGGGGGTGTGTACTTGGCTTTGTGGGGAATGACCGTGTTGCATGATGAGTGTGTGCACGGTGTGGTAGTCCGGGCTTTGTGAAGCATATCTTGGCACTGTGTTATTATCCTGCACATTGCAGGGCGAGCTTGGGCATTGGCGTTGTGTCCATTCTTTGAGAGGTATGTCTGTGTGTTGTGAGGCATGGCTGTGGGTGGTGGGGTGGTCTCTGAGCGGTGAGTTGCCCCCGGATGTTCTGCTGCGAGTGTGGGTCATGTGGGCAGACACTGTATCGGGGGCGGGTCTGCAGATGGGGGAGTAAGTCTGTGCTTCCAGGTTGGATCTGAGAGCTCTGGGCCCTGGTATTTACTGGAGAATTCTGTGGGCGCAACGGAAGGTGTGCGGGGGCCCTTGCCCTGTGATGTAACTCCATGCCCTTGGGGGGCTGTGTTGCGGGGAGCGCCGTGCATTGTGGAGCATACCCAGGTGTGGTGGGCGAGGCTAGACTGTGCATGGTGGGCCAAGATGTGGCGCAACGCCATTCTCCAGCCTGGCAGGAGTCTGGACTGTGAAACTGGGTCTGTACATCGTCAGGCACGTGCAGGTACACGTGCCAGGTTTGTGTGCTGGACTGGCACATGTGTTGTGACTTGTTTCTAGGGATTTTAACGTAAGTCCTCTGTGTTGTGGGGCCAGTGTGTTCTGTGGTGGGGATGGTATGTGGAGCATGTATATATATATATATGATAAGGTGCATTTAGTTGAGTGGGATGAGTGTTTGCACAGCTGAGTTTGTGTACTGTGGGCACGTTTGTGCATTGCAATGTGTGTCTAGGTGTTGTGTGATGAGTCTACTTACTGTGCAGAGTCTGTGAGGTCGATGCTTCTGGCAGTTGTGGGCTAAGTGCAGTCAATATGAATTGTAAGGAAGCGGGGGGAGAGCGAGCCGTGATGGGATTCTGGGTTTCATGGGGGTGTACTGTGTGTACTGTGGGTTCATTTGAATCAGCTGGGATTGCACTGTACTATTATGGTCCAGTTCTGTGTGTAGAAACAACAATAGCAACAACAATAAGATCAGCTAACATCGATAACACTCATTCTGTGCCAGCCACGGTTCTAAGCCCTTTATAACACTTTGTAACACTCAACACTTTAGGAGCATTCACTCATTTAGCCCTCTTGACAGCCCTTCTAAGTAAGTACCATGATCATTCCCAATTTATGCCCGAGAAAAATCAGGCACAGACAGTTTAAGAAACCTTTACATGGGTCACACGATTAGTAAATGACACATGTGAGCTTGGAACCCAGGCAGTCTGAATGCTCAGTGTAAGCTTTAGACCCCAACCTACACTGCTCCTTGGTTTGTGGGTGTGCTGTGCTTTGGGCATGTCTCTGGGCCTTGTAGGGTAGGCCTAGGTGTGACAGTAACACAAATGAAATTCACAATGGCTCCTGTGTGCCAGGCACTGTACTAAGCACTTAGCCTATGCCAATTCATTCAACACTCACAGCAACCCTTCTGCGTAAGTGCTATTGCTACCTTTGTTTTACAGATGAGCAAAGTAAAGAACAGAGAAATATACTTACCCAAGGTGATACAATGAGAAAGGGGCAGAACCCGGACTCACATCCGGGTGACACAGACAATGCCCCATCCAATGTCTGGGTGAGGAGGCCTTGCTCTTAACCATTACACGAGTCGTAGGCCAGGATTGTAGCACAACAGGATGGTAAATAAAGCACGATGGAAATCTTTGCTTGGCAGGGGTAAGAATGTGTGCTGTGTGTCTACGCCTTGGGGATGTTCGCGTGCTTTAAAGATTGGATTTAGCCTGTGATTCATCCGTGGGATCGGGGAAGTGTCTGTGTTCGGCGGGGCAAGTCTCTGTCCTTTGGGGATGGTCGGTGTCCTGGGCAGCTTGCTGTGTGCCGTGGAGCACGTCTGTCATTGGGGGAGAGCCTGTATCTCTCTCTGTGTCGTGAACTGCGTCCTGGGGGGGGGAGGCTGTGTGCCCTGGGGAGGCTCTGCGTGCTCCAGGGAGTGTCTCTGTGCCGTGGGCTAAGGCATCACGCTTGGCAGGAGTCTGTACGCTCCAGTGAGGGTCGGTGTGACATGAGGGGGGTTCTGTGCCCTGGGGAGACTCTCCAGGATGGCTTTAGTCAGGGGGGCCGGGGGACAATGTGTGTGCTGTGGGGAGAAACTTCGTTCCATGCAGATTCACGCGCCACGGGCAGGGGCCGTGTTCAGTGCTGAGCGTGTGTTGGTGTGTTGTGGGGAGTATTCGTGGGTGGCGGTGCGTGTCTGTGTCCTGTGTGCCAGGGGACGGGTCTATGTGACACGGAGACGATCTTGGATGGGGCATTGTCTGTGTCACTAGGGCGAGTCTGTACCCCTCGGGTGAGACTTTTTGCCTTGGGGAGAATGTGTGCACCTCTGGGTGAGTCTGAGTGCCCCCGGGGGAGAATGTGTGCTCAGGGGCACGTCTTCCGGCAGTGGTGTGTATCCATGTGCCGTGGCAAGCGTGTGTGCTGGAGGGGTCAATGTGTGTTTGCGTTATTTGGCCAGGGGACCTTAGAGGGTGGGTTTGTACATTGCAGCACAAGTCTGTTTCCGGCCGAGTCTCCTTTAATATCTATAACTAACAGCCGATGCCTATCCAATGGCTATCATTACCAGACACTGTTCGAAAGGTGCTATTATTATTCCCATTTTACGACGGACGAAATCGAGGCACAGAGAGATTAGGCAATTGTACTGTGGTCATGCAATTAGCAAATGGTGGAGACCTGGAACCAGGCAGTCTGTTGCCTGTACCCAGACTATTGTGAATGCCCTCGGGGCCCTGAAGGCATCAGTGGCCTCAGGGCTGGGAAGACTTCAGGGTCATTGGATAACATATTGAGAGCGGGTAATTCAGGAGGAAGAAAAGGGGAGGAGCTCAAAGCCTTCCGAGGATTCTTAAAAATGCAATGCTCTATATGCAACAATGATGGCATTTTAGCCCAGAAAAACTGACATCATGACTGCAGAATAATTCCTTCAGCAACTGGGGCCCTCAAGCCCCCTCCCTTGCCTCCACAGCCGCATTCTGCCACTGCAGAGGAGCAAATGCGCATGTCCTGGTGAGCTACCGTTGCCAGGGAAACCAACCTCCAGTCACAAACAAATCACAGCCTAATGCAGCAAGTCAAGAAATGACTGGGGCTGTGGCTGTAAGCCGAAGGAGCCCCCTCACCGTAAGGGCAGGCGAGCCGTCCTCCCACCCATGCCCTCTTTTTTCCTTCCAGAATCAGTAAAAGCTAGAGGACAGAGTCAGAAGTCAGTAGAAAAAGGAGGCTTCTTTGGAGATGGGGGTGAGGAGTGTCGACAGTGGGGGACTAGTGATTTTAGTAGTTAAACATTTCTGCGAGCAACAATTAACCCACCTCCCACTAAGAGACTCTGTGTTTTCGGCTTGAGCCTTCCACCTGCAGTGGAAAGCAGTGAAGCTTTGGGGTATGTCCCTAGCTAGAAGACATAGTGGATGATGGCAGGGGTGGCCTGGCTTAGGATCCATTCTACCTCCTTTAAATCCCTAGGTCGGACTATAGCCAGCAACAGGCTGGCAAACATTATTTATTTTTGCTCCTTATACATTTCTTACATTTCCCTCTTACACCATTCTAGAAAATTCCAGGAATCCAGACAGCTTTAATGCTCCGAGTACCTGAGGAGTAGAAAAAGAGGTTGAAGGAAGAACTTTAAGAATAACCCTAACCCTGGGGCGTCTTATTTGACTACGCAACTAGGCTGTCAGCTGGGTCTGCGAGGAACAGCACATCTGGAACAGTGGTTTTGTATATGAGGATTCCTCAGTGTTCATTGCTCAAAAGCAAACGATAAGAATAGCATTTTTAAATAGTTAACATTTTAAAATCCGGTTTGAAAACCAATGCCCCAAACTGCGTGTGCCTAGAATTTGTGAAAGGTATCAGCAGGAACACAGTGCTAGAGAATGCTGCCAGAAGCTGCAAGAAGGTAGGAGCGCTACTGTGGGATGTAACCTTCTTGGGTGGAGAGAAAATGGCTGACCTGGGGAAAGCTACACCCTATCTAGTGGGAGCACAGTTCTTGTCATTTCAAATCAGTGGAGGAAGGTGGATTATTCAATAAATGATGCTGAAACAATTGGTGACCTATTTGGAAAAAACACAAAATTAGATCCTACTTCATACCGTAGGCCAAAATGAATTCTAGGTGAATTGGAGTTCATTGCAAAACATGAAGCAATGAAATGACGAGGAGAAAGTGCAGGTGAATATATTCATCGGAAGAAAGAAAGAAATCACAAAATCAAAAATTGATAGTTGTGGATATCTAAAAACGTAAAGCTGCAACATGTCTTAGGAAAACCCACCATAAATGATAAAACACGAATAGGCAAAACACAACTGGAAAATAATGCCTTTTACCACATACGGTAAATAAATTAGGCGCTATGTATAGGGTAGCGGGGGGAGAAACCTTAAACTGGTTCATACCATTTGATCCAGGAATTCCACGTCTGCGAATTTATCCTAGGAGAAAACAAAATGAAACAGAAAAGCACACAGAGGTTTATATGGAAAGATATTCCTTAAACTATAACAGCAAAAATTGCACATAGAAACATTCAATAATTGGACCTCCCATATGTACTAAGTGGGCCTCCCGTATGGCTGAAAATTAAGCACCCATAAGACATCACATTCTTGTGGAATATTTAAAAATATAATGAATTGCCCCCAATGTGTTGTTTAAGGATTAAAGCTGGTTGAAACTATATATATCTCTCTCTATATATATGTATATAGATATATATACACACACACACACATATATATATATAAGCTTGATTTTGTATTATAAATCTCTATTTTGTGCCTCGATGTGCATCCATTGAGAGAAGGGGGGCTGACAGCCAGTATATTAATAGTAATTATCTCTGGGTTATAGGAGTATGGGTAATTTTCATAGTCATCTTTAGATTTTGCCCAATTTCCTACAATAAATATCTGATGTTTTTATAATAAAGGGGGAAGATGGCATTTTTAACAAGATGTTGGAATAAATACTGCAAAAGTGGTGAGAGGAGAGAAAAAAGCAAATCTAGCAATAGAGACAACAAAAAGCAAAGAGTAACGGTGCCCAGTGTACCTCAACAGAGGATCAAGCAAAACAACCTCGGCATGTGCTACACAAAGATTACAGTATTATTTGTATGTTAGTAGGTACAGGATGTCTTATACAAGATGGACTCCTGGAAAATTCGCTTCGCTACCCCAGAGGACGGTCACATGTCCCTGGACGCGTCAGTCATTCTCTTTGCCGCAGTGCTGTGTTCAGCGGCCCCCTCCCTCTTTTCTCCCACAAAACATGCCACCAGCAGACATTTTCAGCTTGGAAAAAACGGCCCATCTTGTCAACTTTCTTTTAAGCTATTTCACTCTTCTTTTTCCTTCCTGATTACTATTTTGGCATCTAACTCAAAAATCGACTTATCTATCTTTTTTCTCCTTTCTGCCTGCTGAAGTCAAAACACTCCGAATTTCGAAGAAATTTAAAAAAAAAGTAGCACTTGAGCTTTTTTTTTTTTCTTTTCCTTTTTTTTCTTACAGAAACATAGCTACAAAAGCAAGCTCCCGGTAAAAGGAGACACGAAAGCCTAACCATTTTCAGGCACAATTCAGTAACAAACAGAAAAGCTTTGTTGATAGGCATCTCTGCTATCTTTTCCACATCGCTTTCCCAAGAAAGAAGCGCTGATAATATTCTGTCTCTACTGTAAAAATTGATGTCAATAAATACAAATGAATTATTTTCGTAATCAAGGCACAGTCACACTTGTCGTTATTTCTCTTTCATGATTTTTTCCTCCCCAAACCAAATTTAAATCTTTCCCATTCAACACACGTTCATCTCTCACGTGAAGCAATTAATCTGAACATTACAGGCTGCCTCCTCCTCATTTTCTCTCCTGTACAGACATCCAGTCACATGATTTTCTTAATTAAAAAAACTGAGGCATGGTATTCTTTTCCCCATTGCAAAATAACATTTCCCCCCTGCTCTGTCCATACTGTGAAAGGAAATCAGATCTGAGAACATCATGACTTCTCACCCATTTCATCACATTTAATGCAAACATCATAAAGCTGATATTTCAATAATACTTCAACAAGTCCTATTTAGGGAACTATCTTACCAGAATCATAAGGGGCAAGTTTCTATATTTCCTTCTAGGAACTCACTCACAATTTAAGAGACAAGCTTTAGACTAGAAAAGTGTCCATGGAATATTTAGAATCTGATGAAGCCATTTTCTCAGTGCCATTGATGAGAATCAGAAATTCCTACGCAGTTCTGTATTATCCTGTTCCATCAAAATATGTCACTTGCTCTTTAAAAAGCATATTTTGGATATCTATTCTACAAAAGATTTCTCATCTACTTACCAGCTGCCTGCGCTCTGCCTCTCCACGGGCTCTGAGGCTGTCGCACTGAAGGGGTGGGGGAGAGCCACAGCAGCCACTTGAAAATGAGCTGTGCTCTGAAGAAGGGATTAGCTTTATGGAGAGAAAAAAAATGCCTTGGAGTTATCCTCAAAATTCCACCCCAAACATAAAATCATATTAAACATTACATGCTAAAAAGCACGCATGCAACACAGGACAGAATTTAAGAGCTAAATCTCTGATCTAAAACACACTTCAATTGCCTTGATTTCCAGTGGAACCCCTACAAAGCCATGGGCTTTTGGCTCTCCCGTCTCCTAGCAACAGTCTCATTAATATTTTTTTTCTGCAGTGGTCCTACTAGGCATCAGAGAACAGTGACAAGGTCTAGTCTCCGGTAGTGAATATTACCATTTTATTGTTCGATAGGTATTTTCCCCAGATAAGTCATAAAGGCGAGCCAGGCATTCGATAACATGTTCTCTCTCCAGGAAGACTGTAGATTCAAACGACATTCTATTCAAATGACAGAGATTGTTCTTGTCCCATTCCTTGGTGCAATGCTGTCACTAGACCCCTGACCTAAAGACGGACCTCAGCAAAAGATGCCTAACCCCTCCTGCAATGGCCAAATGACAAAGAGCACCACAACTATAAATCCAGGCCCTAAACCAACGTTGTTCTCCGCTGTGCTCAGAGGAAAAAAATTAATGCACAAAATTTATTTGTATTCTAAGCCCTGCCACCATGATCCCTACCCATCAGCACAGTTACTAGAGGTACATGTCATAAAAATATGGCTGAAGTGTAACCAAATCAAAATCGATCCATTTATCTGTTATTAACATGGAAATATCAACTACATGTTAGGAAAATGAGAGCAGGTTACTATGCAGTACATAAAACACAATCACTTTTATATCTTATGTGGATAGGAATAAATGTACATAAAGCAATGTGAAAGGATATATACCAAAATGTTAGGAGTGATTAGTCTGAGTTTTCTATGGATGGTAGAATTTGATGGGTGTTTAGGTCATTTTTCTGTTTGATTATCTATTTAATAACTTTTCTACAATTAACATATATTCCTTGGGTTATTAAAAGAGAACCATACACAACAATGTAAACACACTCAAGGCCACTGAACTGTATACTTAAAATAGTTAAAATGATCAATTTTATGTTATGTACATTTTACCACAATAAACAAATGACAGAGAGAACCATTCATTCGCCCTTCAAACATGTATTGTGTCTCACCACATTCAAAATACTGTGCTGGGGGTTGAAAATGAATAAAACACAGTCCATTCCCCTTCTGAAAGCTCATGATCTAACAAACAACTACCCCCCAAACTTCCATATGGGTTTTTATTATACATGGCATGTAGAATTGCTGCTTTTAGAAACAGAAGTATTTTGTTAACATCTTTTTTTTTAATTAAATCCATCTTGGGTTACATTTATAAATAGGGTTGCTACATTGTCTGCCTAAAAATACTGAACACTCACTGGGCAGAGGAAGTAAAGAAATATATATTAAATATTTTTAAATGTAAATACATATGTGCATTTGCATATTTGTATAGAATTGTTACCTTTTTTTAAAGTGGGACAGGGAAACTGTTCTAGATTAAAGAGGAAAGAAATATGACCAAAAAAAGAGATATGATAAGAAAATGCAAGGTGTGCTCTTTGGTTGGATCCTGAGAGAAAATCAAATAGCTATAAGAGACATTTTGGGAACTACTGGGACATTTGAATTGAGGTTAAATATTAGATAATATTAGACCAATGTAATAATGTGGTATGGTAATGTGGGATGGTGGACTTGGTGGTTTTTTTTTTTTTTGACTTGTTTTTAATGAGACGCATGTTGCCATATTGAGAGGTGAAGTGTCAAAACGTCCACAAATTACTCTGCAATGCTAAGAAATCACATAGTGACTATATAAAGCAAATGTAGCAACACGTTAATAATTGGTAAATCCAAGTTACATATATGCAGGTTGTTCTTTGATCTAAAATCTAGAGAATAAAGAATAAAATAATTTAACAAAATAATTACAATAATCACATTTAAAGTTAAGATTATACATGTTTTAGAATGAATGAGAATTAGGTTTGTACTCCCTCCATACTGAGCAACTGGATGATGACCATTTGTCATGCGCCATCTAGTGGTAAAATCCTGACTTACCATGACTGAAGGATTTCTGAAGAACACAATTAGATGATTGACCCATTAAATATTGCTACAATTTTATTTTAACAAACAAATAAAAATCAAAGTATTTTTACGACTGTATATAAATATAGTTAAAAGGCTCCATTAATGTTCAGAGTTTGTCCTTGGTTATAGGAGAACGCCCTCTGCTCAGGTGTCCTAACAAGCGGGCTCTCTCCACACAGGCGCCACAGGCAAGGCTCAACTGCCAGCTGACCTGAGTCTCGGTGAAATGCCCCGTGACCCTCCCTGGGACATGGCAAGGCAAGCAGCTTTGTGAGGACTATTTATCACCACCTCCCTATCTTGCGGAGGGCTGCCAGGAGGCAGTTTCTCATTCACCTCCCTCATCCTAGTGAAGCATGGGACCTTCCATCACACTTCCTCCCTTAGGCTACAACTTCAGGCTATAAAACAAACTGGAAGTAATATGGAAACAGCGCCTCCATGTTAGAGCGACTCACTGCTGATGTCATCTGTCATCTTGTCCCTCTGGTTCACTGTCATCTTGTGGGATTACGGCTATGGGGACATGACACCATGCTGATGCTTTTGCTGCCCTTGCACATCATAGACTGTCGGCATCCATTTGGCTCATTGACTTCTTATCAACCGAATATGCGGCAGACGAGCAAGGCAGACGTCACAGCTCTTGTGACTTAGATACTACCTCACTGCTTGGCAAAATGTGTCTACAAATATGTGTGAGTGCGTGTATAAACATAAAGAGAGAGTGTGCACATACTTCATATATTCTGGTGAAACACTGAAAATTTTCTTTTCTTTTTTTTTTTTGCTTTTTATGGCTGCATATGGAAGTTCCCAGGCTAGGGGTCAAATCAGAGCTGCAACGCCAGATGTAAGCCGAGTCTGCCACCTACGCCACAGCTCACGGCAATGCCGGGTCTCTGACCCACTGAGTGAGGCCAGGGATTAAACCCACATCCCCATGGATACTAGTCACATTCATTTCTGCTGTACCACAATGGGAACTCCCGAAAGTGTTCTTTTTGAAATTGTAAACAATATGAGTGATACCTGCTTTCACAACTTATACCCAGCACCGTGCCAGGGCGGGGATGGGGTGGAGGATGGTTCCCAGTGTAGTAGAATTTCACAAAGAGGTAAAAGAAATGAAGAGTAGATATGAAAAGATTAACATCAGCACCCAAGTAGTTACTTGGTCATAAGTAAAGGAACAAAAAATGGCGGAGAGAAAACCTACATGGCATCATTGTCAGGCTAACACACTGCTTCAGGCCAAGTAAGTAGAGCTGGCCCTCAGCAACCACCCCTCCTCCCTCCCAGGCATCCCAGTTCAGTGGCTCTTGATTTGACCTGCCCTCTTGATCACTCGTGAAAACTTCCAGTCCCACCCAGGAGTCGACATGAAGGGACTCCTAAGGAGCATCAAAAAGCACCTGCAATTACTGCAATGCATTAAATATAAAAAAAAATCATAATTAACTCGCCCACCAAATCATTGGTCACCATTGGTGGTTACTAGGGTAATAACCCCTTATTCTGAACATTTGTAAGTAAGGAGAATTATTCACACATTTATCTTTTTTTTTTTTTGTCTTTTGTTGTTGTTATTGTTGTTGTTGTTGCTATTTCTTGGGCCGCTCCCGCGGCATATGGAGGTTCCCAGGCCAGGGGTCCAATCGCAGCTGTAGCCACCGGCCTACGCCAGAGCCACAGCAACGCGGGATCCGAGCCGCGTCTGCAACCTACACCACAGCTCACGGCAACGCCGGATCCTTAACCCACTGAGCAAGGGCAGGGACCGAACCCGCAACCTCATGGTTCCTAGTCGGATTCGTTAACCACTGCGCCACGACGGGAACTCCCACACATTTATCTTAACTCCTGTGCAGCCTATATTTGGACATAATCATGTGGCAAATAAATGGAGATACTTTTTTAAAGAAAATTCCCAGCTAATACCTGCAGAAGAAATGATAAAATTAGAAAAAAAAATCACCATTTTGCAACCCTCAACAAAACAAAGAATCTAGCACCAATCTTCACTGACTGCTAAAACTATTCAGTGAATGATTGATGAGGAATTTCCCTTTAAACAGCAAAAATGACTTCCCAAGCCCAACTTCCCCAATAGCTTTTATAATGCTAGTATAATTTGTGAGAGCAACTCTGGGAAAGGATAGCAGAAGGGAATATTACAACTTTATATTGTGTTCTAGAGTGAGTGGTGTAACCATTTCCACATAATATAGAAATGTTTTCATCGGAAAGTTCTGCAAAGAATATTTATACCAAAGGAGTGACTCTCTTCTAGGCCTGCCTGACCTAAATTATTCCCTGATCAAAAGGCAAACCACTTTAAATAAAACATTTGAAATAAAAAAAACTGTTTAGGAAGGTGCCTCAAAGATAAATGTGTGGATTGTTAAGGCAGGCCATCAGTGGACTTAGGAGCTGGCCCTCGGATCCCCATTTGGAAAAGGAAGACAGCGCCGCTGAGCTGCAGCAGCACACATTACACTCACGCAGCAACAGTCAAAGGCTGCCTGATGGGAGGGGGAGGGAGTGGGAGGGATCGGGAGCTTGGGCTTATCAGACACAACTTAGAATCGATGTACAAGGAGATCCTGCTGAATAGCATTGAGAACTTTGTCTAGATACTCATGTTGCAACAGAACAAAGGGTGGGGGAAAAATGTAATTGTAATGTATACATGTAAGGATAACTTGATCCCCTTGCTGTACAGTGGGAAAATTAAAAAAAAAAAAAAAAAAAGGTAAGATATTCTGAACCCATTTCACTGGGAAAATAAGAAACCATCTCTGGCAGGACTGGCAAAATTGGAACCACACACCATGCTAAGACTGTATCCTGAGCTGTTACTGTTTCCATGCCTGATACTGCTATGAAAAATAACTAATTTAATTAATTAATTTTTGTCTTTTTAGGGCCGCACCCGCAGCATATGGAGGTTCCCAGGCTAGGGGTCAAATCGGAGCTGCAGCTGCCAGCCCACGCCACAGCCACAGCAATGCAGGATCCGGGCCGCGTCTGCGACCTACACCACAGCTCACTTAACCCACTGAGCGAGGCCAGGGATCAAACCTGTGTCCTCATGGATGCTAGTCAGATTCGTTTCCACTGAGCCACGATGGGAACTCCAGAAATAACTAATTTCTTTTAAATCGGGGATAAAAGAGAAGATGCTGGTGTTTGCAATCTAATGCCTAGGAAATCTGGGAACGTAATGCATTTAATGACTTTACTTTCCATCAAAAGGACATCAATTGCGTTTTCCAGCCTTTTGCATGTATAAGAACACAGCCTTGGGAGTTCCCGTTGTGGTGCAGCAGAAACAAATCCGACTAGGAACCATGAGGTTGCGGGTTCCATGAGGATCCGATGTTGCTGTGAGCTGTGGTGTAGGTCGGCAGCAACAGCTCCGATTCGACCCCGAGTCTAGGAACCTCGAGGAAATTAAATCCGAGTTATGTGAGAGTTATGTGATAGAGCAGCTTGGGTGATAAGGAAAGGCCACTCTGAGAGAGGGACATTTAAGGTAAGAGCTGGCTGACAAGGCGTAAACCAAGGAAATACAGGCAGAAATGCTTCCTGGGCTGACAGAACAACTAATGTAAAGGTCCCAAGACTGAGTGAGCCTGACAGGTCCAGAGAAAAAGATGCAAAATAGTACGAGGAAGGGCCAAAAAGGTTGACAAGGGTCAGATCACCCGGGGCCCTATTGGAAATGGTAATACATTTGGATAGCTAATTGCAAAGGGAAGCTATTGCAGGGACTTAGGCAGGGAAATGACATGATATGATTTATGTTTTTAACTTCTAATGTCGGCTACTGTGTTGGGAACAGACTGCATCTTGGCCAGTTGTGAAAGTGGGAAGATTTGTGAAGAACATCTCGGGGAGTTCCTGCTGTGGCCCTGTGGATTTATGATCCAGCTTGTCTCTGTGGAGGCGCTGGTTCAGTCCCTGGCCCAGCATAGCCGCTTAGGGATCCAGCGTTGCTGCAGTAGCGCTGAGGGCTGCAGCTCTGGCTTGGATTCGGTCCCTGGCCTGGGAACTTCCACATGTTGGGGGGCAGCCAAAAAAAGAGAAACAAAAGAGTATCTTGTAGTAGTCCACACAAAAGATGTTGAGTCAGGTGGAAGCAAAGTGGATGATGAAAAGGGTTAGAATTCAGAACATATTTTGGAAGTAGAGTCAACAGAGTATTATGGCTGCTAAAATCCAGGTAAGGGAAAAAAGTAATCTAGGATCACTGTCAGCGACCCTGTAACTGGGTGGGTGAATGGTGGTGGCAGGTAACTGATGGAGAGAGAGGAGGAAGAACAGATCTGGGGGAGGGCAATACAAATCAAGAATTCAGTTTTGGACTTGGGATTGCCAAGGGGGAAGGAGGGCAGGGGAGGACTGGACTGCGAGTTTGGGTTAGCAGATGCAAATTACTATACACAGAGTGGATAAAAGACAAGGTCCTACTGTATAGGCCGGGGAAATATATTCAATCTCCCGGGATGATGGAAAAGAAAAAATAACAAACGACATAATCCATCTTTTTAAAAAAGACTTCTGTTTTATAAATATTGAATTGGAGATTCTATTGGTGATGTTGCATAGGAAGCTTGATAGAGTTTCACAGGAGAGACATGAACTAGAGATACAAACTGGGAGTCATCAGCCCGTAGATGGTACCTGAAACCATGGGAGAAGTTGGGGATGCCGTGGAATTGCGTGTACAACCTTGGGCAAGTCAATGAACCTCACTGAACACCAGTATCTTCATCTACAAAATGGAGTTGGCACCCATTAATATTTGTTCCATATGGAGTTGTTGCAAGGATTAAATAAAATTGATCTAGTCCAGAATCTCTTAAACTATTTTGAGTAGCTCTGCTATTGTAGGTAGGTAATTAGGTCTGTGTTAACTCAAATTTCCAAATCTTTTCACGTGACACTCTTCTGCTCAGACACCCTCCCCCATGCTGTACTAGCGTAATGGATTTCTTTCATCAACATGCATCTCCTTGATCTCTAGCCTACGTCTCAGCCAGATCCTGCTGTCTCCCCTTTCCTACATGCTGATGCTATCTTGAGAGCACTGTCATGCTTTTTGTCCATGGCCTTCCTACTCAGGTTGCAAAATGGACCAGACTTCAAAGAGGCAACTGGACTACAGTTAGGCTCAGCCATGGTTTGGCAAATAGCCCCAACAACCAAAAAGAGCTGGGCAACTATCCAAACAATGCTAGACTATAATGCTTTAATCCTCTCATAGCAACTTGGTGAGACGCAAGTATTAATTTGTATTATCCTCCAATTTGACATAAAAGGCAAAGGTCAGAGAAGAAGTTATCAGTGACAAAAATGAGGGTGGGAGCCACGTTACAGAGACTTAAAGAACAAGAAGGTAAGGAAACAGGAAGGCAACAAAGCTAAGAAAGAAAAAAGTGTGATTAGGTCCAGCCAAATGAATTTTGGTTCACTGTCAGGACTCTAGTTAAAGAAAATTAACTCTTATAAATAAGGTAGAACACTTGTCCTTAAAGTAGTGAACCAAGGCAAGGGATTCTGTAAGTGGGACAAGGCTCAGTTACAATAGCCAGGGTTTGGATCAGGTGGACGTGATAACCACTACACTACAGAAACTTAGCTAAGGGTTTGTGGATCACAAAGAAACTTGCAGTATTGACTATAGATACAGAGGCTCTTCTTGTATCCTCTGTGGAGGTCAGACTGGTCCGAGTCTGAAGTGAGACTGAGCCTCTTCGTGGGAAGTTGTAGCCCAACTGCAAAGAGTGGAGGAAGGGAAAATGCATGATGTTATTGAAGAGGATGAACCCTAAAGGGAACTCTCTCTTGGAGGCAAGAGAAGCACAGAGTCCCCTGGTGGCTCAATGGTTTAATGATCTGGCACTGTCATTGCTGTGGTGTGGGTTGGATCCCCCGCCCAGGAATGTCTGCATGCCGTGGGCATGGTTAAAAAAAAAAAAAAAGAAAAAACATAAGAGAAGCACTTTGAAAGACAGATGGGAATCCCTGCTATGGCACAGTGGGTTAAGAATCCGACTGCAGGAGTTCCTGTTGTGGCTCAGTGGATTAAGAACCTGACTAGTATCCATGAAGATGCAGGTCCGATCCCTGGCCTCATTCAGTGGGTTAAGGACCCGGCATTGCCATGAGCTTTGGTGTCGGTCACAGATGCAGCTCAGATCCCACGTTGCTGTGGCTGTGGTGTAGTCAGGCAGCTGTAGCTCCAATTCAGTCCTAGCCTGGGAACTTCCATATGCTGCAGATGCGGCCTGAAAAAGAAAAAAAGAAAAAAAAAAAAAAGAATCCCACTGCAGTGGCTCGGGTCCCTGCAGAGCCAATCCAGAGCCAGCACAGTGGATTAAAGGATCCGGCATTTCCACAGCTGTGGCATAGGTCACAGCTGTGGCTTGGATTCAATCCTTGGCCCAAGAATAAAAAAATAAAATAATTAATAAAAGACAGAATGGGTAAACTGCACAGATTAGCTGAAAGACTATTGTAAGAATTTCCTTATCCATCACACAAGGGGACTAGACCGTGTCAACATTTTCCCAAACTGCCTATGATCAAAATCACCAGGGAAAAATATTTTTAAATGCAGATATGCAGTATCTACCTAACAGAATTAGCAGGTCTTGGAGGGTGATACCTGAGAATCCGTATTTTTAAAGTTCCCTGAGGAATTAAAATCT
Source organism: Phacochoerus africanus (assembly GCF_016906955.1). Classification (NCBI taxonomy): domain Eukaryota; kingdom Metazoa; phylum Chordata; class Mammalia; order Artiodactyla; family Suidae; genus Phacochoerus; species Phacochoerus africanus. Next base: position 119,246,193 of record NC_062560.1, on the reverse strand, counting down.
ATTGGCAGGCTTAGAAATTACTGAACTAGAAGGTTCTTAACATACTATTATCCGAAATAAACGGTTTACTATATCACCAACACAGCATTAATTACCTTATCTCAGGCCTAATTGTTTACTAAGGATTTATGTCTAACTCCAGAGGGATTATAAAATGAGGGGCTAGAATTAAATGGCCTCTAACCCTTGCTTCTCTCTACACCTCTGTCAACATCATTAATGAGTGGGGAGGGGGAGCCATCTGGGCTGAGTACATGGCATATTAAACCAAGGGAAGGACCGAGTCTCAGGGGACCTAGATGCTCACTAGACCTTAGAGGAATTCAGAGAAACAGAGTGCGATGTGTCCTTAGCTTTATGTGTCAACTTGTCTAGGCTAGAGTACACGATTATCTAATCAAACACTACCTGAGGTCCTACTGCGCAGGTCTTTTGTGGATGATATTAACATCTACACTCAGTTCCTTTTAAGTAAAGGAGATTATCCTCACCACGGCTGCCTGCGAGCAGCATCCCCTCGCGGTTGGGCTCAGGCTTCCCGTGCTCGGGCAGCCTGCTCCCGTAGGGCTCATAACACAGCCACGCAGTTGCACCCACAGTCCACATGGTGTGAGCTAGTGGTGCTGAGGCCCTGAGCAAAACCCAGAACTGTCCGCACAGAAAGGAGAAGCAGTGCAAGATGCTGCAACCGCAAATGTCAGCCACGACCATATCTACATCCATAGTAAACCAGCCACTCAGTGTGCTTCTAACTTCTCCTAAAGAGATCATATGAATATGGCTGTATGACTTTCATTGCAATTTGATGCACGTGTTTTAATGGTAACGGATATTAGTCCAGACACACATAATTTGCAAGTGTACAGCTTTCTCTAAGCTTACTTGTCTTTTGTTTTGCTTTGTTTTTTTTTTGCTTTGTTTTGTTCAAATGCTAATGGGAATTCTTTTTATTTAAAAAGACAGAAATCAACACCTGAAAATCTATAGTCAGAAAGTGAATATTTGTTGGAGACATGCAGTATGCAAAAATGATTTAATTTTTACAAAGCGAATATCTACATAAGATAATGATTTTAATATATTGCATGTTTATATAAATATAGAATATAATTTCATTAGTGTTAGTTTTAATCCCTCCCTGGCACTGACTTTATTTTCTGATGAAGAGCCTTCCTAACCTGTACTACAACAAGGTAGACCAGAAACCACGTGGAGTCTATTCTTTTTTTAAATTATTGTATAGTTGATTTACAATATTGTGTTAATTTCAGGTGTACAGCATAGTGATTCAGGTTGTTTGCAGATCAGAGTCCATTATAGGTTATTACAAGATTAAAACTATGGAATGCTTCACGAATTTGCGTATCATCCTTGGGCAGCGGCCATGCTAATCTTCTCCGTATTGAAATGGAATCTATTCTTAAGCTTCCATATTCACATTTGAAGTGAACAGTTCTTCATAATTTTGCAAATACAGTAAATTATTCTACTGTACATGCAGTACATTACCTTAACTTTATTAACATTTAGCGTTTTAGCTATAGAAAATCTACATTTTAGGCTCCTTGTATCATTCCAAGTTATTCCCTTATCTCTCTAAACCTATCTCTACTCTGCGGCCTCCCTCTGCTCTTCTTCCACAGCCTTGTAACTGGGAGCCCTCCCTCCAGCCCTTCTATACAATCCTTGGGACATGAACTTGAGGGCCTGGGAGGGTGGATGAGGATCCAAGGCCATTGCCAGGGACATTGTGCTGCCTGACTGCAGAGGGCACCAGTGTAGCCACCACTAGCCTACACAACCCTTTTATTCAAATGAGAGAAAGGTGCCCCATTGGGACAGATGGGTTGGAAAATGATGCCCCTCTGGGTTAACAAATTGGAAAAACACCCCTTCTTGTTGGACGTATTAGACATGCAAACCCTCTCTGGACTTGCATAGCTCTGGGGGGCTCACGGCACAGCAAACTGAGATTGATTTTCAGGCCTTTCTGCCCACTGTCACTCACCAGGGCCCTTTGTGCAGCACAGAGGAGACGACCATACACAGCAGTCCTGTGAGCAGTCCTTCTGGGAGCTTTTCCTTCTGTCTTGGCTTTCCATCCTGGACCTATTATACCACTGAATTCAGAGTTCTATGAGCCAGAAGGCTGCCGTTGTGTCTCTTTCCTTCCCCTTTGCATATTGCTAAACACCTGCTATGAGCAAGCCACTGCTCCTTACCCATCCTCATCCATCGCAAACACAGGGGCTTATTTGTCTCCCTAAAGCTCATGTACGAATGTTTCATTGCTTGTCAGCTCCAAGACCTTTGTCTTCCCTAAGCATCAAGCACAGAACTTGAGTCCTGGCCAGGACATCAGAAGTCCTGGCTTATGGCCCTTATTCTAACACTAACTTGTTTCATCTGAGCTTGGACAAAACCTAAGACCTCTTCTAAGACACTTTCTATCCCTAAGCTTCTGTGATCTGGGGCTCTGGGCCCCAGTGTTGGTTTAGTCATAGAGACAGAAAATAGAATTGTTTGCCTCTTCAGATTGAGAAGTAGTTCCCTGGAAAAATCCAACTTTCTCCTGTAATCTTTTACTCTTTTTCTTTTTTTTTGTCTTTTTAGGGCCTCACCCTCAGCATATGCAGGTTCCCAGGCTAGGGGTCTAATCAGAGCTACAGCTGCCAGCCTGCGCCACAGCCACAGCGATGCCAGATCCAAGCCGTGTCTGTGACCTACACCACAGCTCATGGCAATGCCAGATCCTTAACCCACTGATCGAGGCCAGGGATTGAACTGCAACCTCATGGTTCCTAGTCGGATTCGTTTCTGCTGAGCCACAATGGGAACTCCCACCTTTTACTTTTAATCATATGAAAAGATGCTTACTTCATGTAAAACTAGAGATACATAAAGAAAAAGCACAACAAAATAAGAGTGTTCAACGATCGTACTGAGAAAGATCAAAATGCTTGATAACATGTTGTGTTGTCAAAGGAACAGGAGAAGGGATAAGCTCATATATCATTTGTAGGAGTACAGATGGATTTAACTTTTATAGAGGTAAATTGTCGATGTTTATCAAAAGATAAGAATGCATACATGATTTCTGACCAAGCAATTCAACCTCTAGGACTTGTTTCTTAAAAAATATACTATTCCATTTCCCTAGTCCATTTATTCTCCCATTCTCCTAGGAGACCATCTCATATATTTCCCTCTCCCCTCAAATTCCCAGCATTTTCCCACCACCTCACACCCAGGTGATGGCCTTGTTTCTTCTTTCACTGAGAAAATACAAATGGTCAAAAAAGAACTTCCACAAGCTCCCACTGCTACACCCCCCTTGTACCTGCATGTCCGAGTCCTATCCTCTACGTTCCTGCCTGATGCTATAGATGAACTATCCATGTTAAAGCTACTGTGCCAGTGAAGGGACAGAAAGTGAGAGAAGTAAAAGGTGAGACTTGGGACAGTAAACTCAGGTTGTCAGATTTAGGGAATGAGTGAGTAATATGGTGATATCACTTGTTGCTCTTTTATTCAATTATACCAACAATAATTTCTGGTTTTTTATGACAGTATAGTGAAAAATGACAGTGCTATCCAAGAGATGAAAACCTAGAGAGGTGATGATATAGCATATGCTATACCTAAAAGACACATCAAATGAAATACAGGGAATATGGATTTATAAAATTCAATCCCAAATTGCCCTGTAATCAATTCCCTTTTATACACTACCGCACAAATTGAGGCAATAAATGCACCATTTAATAAGAAAAGTATGGCCACTCTCTTTTCAATCAAATAGATTGCAAGTGTCACAGTGAGTCAGGAATTCAGATTCTCAGCAATGCAGGAGGCAGATGAAATAACAGGTAGTCGGGAGGTATTTAGTGGGTATTTGTTTACACAAACTGTGCAATCCAGTCTCGGTTCTTTTTTATTTGCTTAAAATGGCATTTCTCATTTCTTCAGGTATATCTGATTTTTCTTTTCTATTCCCCTATGGGAATTATGATTAACAAATATGTCACTGATAGACAAAGTCAAAACAAAATCATCATGAGCATTTCTTTCCTTTCCTTTTCATTTTAAGCAGCTATTCCATATGCACCAGCTCTCGCTAAAGTAATTTTAATTGTGTATATAGCCAGCCACCTGCATTTCTCTGATAGGTAGAATGACTATTTTTGCAATGTATAAGTTTCTACCAAACAGCAGGCAGTACCCCTTAGGTATGCAATTGCATATTAACTAAGGTGTTATTTAGTGTCAACTAATGATGATGGTGATAGTAAGTTATAGTCAAATAAATGTTTCAGATCAGAGTTTTTCCAAAATGTGGGGAGGATATGCCCTTGAGCTGCTTCACAATACCAATTGTGTAACGATGAATCAGAACATAATGTAACTTAGTATAACAGAAATAGCAGAGTGTGTCTTATGACACTTTTCTGTTACACACACACATACATTCTGGGTTGTGAAAGCCATCGTTCCAGGCGCTGGTCATCTTCGCCACAAGCTATGCAAATGTAGTGTCATGAAATGAACATACTATTCTGGTTGAGGTCTTAACAGTGCTGATGAGAAAAGGACAACCACCTTCTTTTTTCTCTAGATATTTATTCTTATTAGTCCAGCCTGTGATAATACTAGAAGGTTTTTTTGAATATAGATCACACTATTTGCACATATCAAGCTTGTGGTCAGGCTGAAGCTCTTTCGAGTGATATGATCAAGTTGAAATTAGTACTAGATAAAGTGAACCATGATGTATCATCATCATATTAGAGCCAGAACTTGAAATAGAACCCACATATTCTGATTCCTACTCCACTATTCAAATATACCACATCACAAAGATCTGAAATACAAATTTATCTGTTCTACTAAAATTAAGTTAGAAAAAAGGACTGTATTGCCATGTAAGTAGAGTTGTTTTTTCATGTAGCCATTTTAGGACCAATTTGAAATAAGCAAATATAGGCAAAAATGAGGTGGGAAACAAAATTTTAAAAACTAGCTACTGAGAAAAAGTAGCTGGAATGTTTGTTTCCGGGTTATCTAGTTTGGTTATTTCGATATCTGGATATCTCAATGAACAGTGATTCCATTTCTTCAAAAGTGTACACAAATATCAAAACAAAGTTGTAAAAAGTCATTCTCGTGGCTTGGCGGAAACGAATCTGATTAGTATCCATGAGGACACAGGTTCGATCCCTGGCCTCGCTCGGTGGGTTGAGTGTATCCAGTATTACCATGAGCTGTGGTATAGGCTACAGATGCGGCTTGGATCCTGTGTTGCTGTGGCTGGTGTAGGCCGGCAGCTATGGCTCCGATTCGACCACTAGCCTGGGAATCTCCATATGCCGCAGGTCGGCCCTAAAAAGACCAAAAAAAAAAAAAAAAGTAATTCTCTAAAATTTAAATTGAAAGAACATCCCGTTGATCATTCAGTGTTCAATTAAGGAGTATTTTCTCATAGTTTCCGTATCTGGCTTACCCAGTTTCATGAACATCTAACAACGTTCAATACAGCTCTTCCCATCAGCAGGCATGCTATGGAATGCCCTCTCTCCTCGACTCCTGGCTCTTGGAACCAATAAGCTAAGTCAAAAATTAGTTTTTAGTGCATAAATCAAACAGAACTAAGAAGGTCAGTATGGTAGGAAAAAATAAAATGTTTCATTATCCATTCCCACATCAAAGAGAAACAGCTGTTAGCTGGTCCACTCTTTCGGATTATCAGAGCTACGTCCTCTCTTACTTATCAGCACATACATTTGAAATCGGACTATAATGGTTTAAAGGCTCAGTTCTACCAGCCTTTCCTACTAACCCACACCCACAAGACATTTAGAGAGTCGTGCAGATGGCTGTACATCTTTTCGGTAAAATAGTCACATGATTAAGACATGATGGGTCCCAGTTAAACTTTATTCCTAAATTCATATATGTTCATATGTCTAGTTGCCATGAGCAGCTTGAGGAAAGGCTTCAACTTAATTGGCTCTACAAAATGATAAAACACGATTATCAGCAGTGGAAGAAGGTAGCTGGGAGGACAAAGATGTGTTCACGAAACTGAGAAGGTACTAAGAAAGTTCTTTCTATCAAGCAGTAAACCTACCAGTCCAATTTGTCAGATTCAAGTTTACGTGGAAGTTACGCTAGCAATGATAATTTGATTTTTAAGAGCAACGTTAAATGGGACTTAATGCAATTAAAGATGATAGTGACGAATATCCAGGGCTTAAAATTGGAGCTGTTTTCATCAAATTCCACTGGGCAACAGACAGCTTATTTATTCACTTGCTTCATTTTGCAGAGAAATTCGAAGGCTCTAAAACAGAGTTCTGTGAGCAAACTGTTTTCTTAGATAAAACATTCCCCATAACCACACACATTGACATGGTTAAAGTTACTCCTGCTTTACAACACAGACACCTCTCCCACCCATGCCAACTGCCTCCATCTGACGAAGAAACACAATCCAAGCCCACTTACGTGCACCCTTGTGCAGACAACATCAGGGAATGTTAGGGAAAACATTCGCTGCAGTACAAGACTCCTATTTGAGAGGCAAGCCTGTAATAAAAGTAGTCTGCATATAATATAATGCAACATATATGATCGTATAAGCCTGATCTTATAAGAGTTCTAAGATTTCTGATAACCTGCTTAAGAAAATCTAAAGTAAAAACATTAGGTAGTACAGGACTGTTAAGACACACTAGCCAAGTCATACACAGAAAGGCCCAAGAAACAAAGAGAAAATAGACATTTACTGAAGCAGATGGGCCTTATCACACCCTACAGAAAAAATATTTTAAACATTATTTCTAGCGCAGGGTAAAAACTTTTTGACACTCTTTAATTTTGACGAAAGTGGGAACACAATTTTAAAATTCAAGTTTTGACATCATTTTTTGACGATCAGAATATATTAATCCCTCATAATGCCACTGTTCACACCTTATCTTTTCATACTTTTTTCTGATCCGCTCTGTCTATGCTTTTACTACTCGATAATTAGTAACTCAGTAACAGTTTACCTAATTATTAATTATAAAATACAAAAGATTAGTATTGAAAAGAAGAGATTAAGTAAAAATGAAAAGTTGGAAAAGCTATTCTTAAAAGGAAAATAAAGAGTAAGTGTGGGAGTTGCCGTTGTGGCACAGCAGTAACAAACCCGACTAGTACCCATGAGGATGTGGGTTTGATCCCTGATCCCATTCAGTGGGTTAAGGATCCAGCGATGCCGTGAGCTGTGGCATAGGTTGCAGACGGGGCTCAGATCCTGTGACGCTGTGGCTGTGGTGTAGGCCGGCAGCTGCAGCTCCGATTCAACCCCTAGCCTGGGAACTTCCATATGCCGCGGGTGTGGCCCTAACAAGAAAAAAAAAAAAAAAAAAGAGCAAGTGTGGTAGCCATGAAATCTCTTCTCTTTCTTGTGCCTCTCAGAACTTGGACTACAGGGAGTGCATGTCACTGATGGTTCCAGCTGCTGTGCTCTGAAACCTATCACTGAATTTTCACTGAAGCCAAGCTTTCGGTAAGCTACTCCTAGATAGTGACCGAACAAGGCAGAGATCCCAGGGCAGGCCCATTCCTGGCAGATGCAGGACTCCTCTGACAGCGAACTAGTTCGAGGACCCGCCCCCACACCCGACCCCGCCCCAACCTGGCCTTGCCAAACGTCCTTAAAACTGCAGGAAGATTCTTTCACTCCTCCCTTCCCTCTCTAGCTCCTTCACAAAGGCCAATCTGCACCATGATCTTTCAGTTCTCCCAGCCTCTTCTGTCAATCTTAACGTTTTCCCTTATAGGCATTCTCCCTAATAACTCTCTGCATGTCTAATCCCATCTGGCATCTGGCTTCGTGGGGACTTGGAACTTGCACCCATGATACCAAGAGTGGTCTGAGAAAACAGGGAAGAAGATGAGGATTTACTGACTCACTCGCTACCCAGTAGAGGAAGAGGACACCATCCCGGTGCTGGCACAGGCATGGTCTCTGGCACATAGCGGTGGGGCAAGTGCTAAAGACCTCCCAGTGCTGACCTAGGAAATGTCCTAGGGAAGGGAAATGATGTTGCAGGTGTGAAGATTCAGGCTGCCCATTATAGATTTGGTAATCCAGTCACAGCTCCTGGGAAGCCACACATAAAAAAGAAACCAAGGATGAAAACAACTGGGCAGAGATACTGCAGAGAAGACAGACCCCTCCCCTAAAAAATAGTTCCAGCAGGTTACTAAGCAAACAAAGACAAAAGCAAGAATAACTTCCAAGAGGGGCGATGAGAATCCATATTTCCTACAATATATTATCTAAAACGTCCAATTTTCAACAAAATCTTACAGAACACAAAAAAGGAAACAAGGAAGAACACCCCCATAAACGAGAAAAAAAGGAGCCAATAAAACATATCTCTATGGGCCAGGAAGATGGACAAAACTTTAAAGCAGATAGTACAAATATTCTTAAAGAGAATTAAAGGAACCACTACTTAAATAACTAATGAAAATATCATGATAAGTAGCCATTGGACAAAAAATATCTATTGAGAATCAATTTAAAAGAATCAGGTTGCAAAGTACAATAAATTTTATCAAAGTATAGTTGCTGTACAATATTATGTAAGTTACAGGTATATAATATAGTGATTCCTTTTTTAATTTTTAAAGGTCATGCTCCATTTATAGTTATTAAAATATTGGCTATTTTCCTCATGTTGTACAATATATCCTTGTAGCTTATTTTATACCTCAAAGTAAAATAATTGAAATTTTTAAAAACCAAATCACAAAATGACAGAGATAAATCCAGTCATGTCAATAATTACATCAAATGTAAAAGAATTAAACATAAATCAGAAGACATATTCTCAGATTGAGTTTAAAAATACAAATCCAGGAGTTCCTGTCGTGGCGCAGCAGAAACGAATCCAACTAGGAACCATGAGGTTGTGGGTTCAATCCCTGGCCTCGCTCAGTGGGTTAAGGATCCGGCGTTGCCATGAGCTGTGGTGTAGGTTGCAGACGCGGCTCGGATCCCAGGCCACAGCCAAAGCTCTGATTAGACCCCTAGCCTGGGAACCTCCATATACCGTGGGTGTGGCCCTAAAAAGCAAAAAAAAAAAAATAATAATAATAAAATAATTAATTTAAAAATAAAAATAAATAAAAATACAAATCCAATTAAATTCTGTCTATAATAGACACACTTTAGATTTGAAGACACAAATAAGTTGAAACTAAAAGGACGGGAAGAGATATATCATGTACAGAGCAACCAAAAGAGAACTTGTGTGGCTATACTAATGTCATACAAAAGTAATTTTAAGAAAAAATTTTGGAGTTCCCGTCGTGGCGCAGTGGTTAACGAATCCGACTAGGAACCATGAGGTTGCGGGTTCGGTCCCTGCCCTTGCTCAGTGGGTTAACGATCCGGCATTGCCGTGAGCTGTGCTGTAGGTTGCAGCCTCGGCTCGGATCCCGAGTTGCTGTGGCTCTGGCGTAGGCCGGTGGCTACAGCTGCGATTGGACCCCTAGCCTGGGAACCTCCATATGCCGTGGGAGCGGCCCAAGAAATAGCAACAACAACAACAACAACAACAGACAAAAGACCAAAAAAAAAAAAAAAAAAAGAAAAAAGAAAAAATTTTAAGAAAAAAATTACTAAAGAGGAACATTTTATAATAATAATAAACTATAATAATAAAATAATTCATCAGGAAGCTATAACAATTAAAAGAAATATATACCTAACAACTCTAAATACATGAAATAAAGAGCTGACAGAATTGAATGGGGGAAGTAGACAATTCAACAGATAGAGACTTCAATATCCTCCTCTCAATAACTGATAAAAAATCAGCAAAGCTATACAAGACTACAATAACAGTAGCAACAAATTACACCCGGAGTTCTCCTGTGGCTCAATGGTTTAAGAATCTGGCATTAAGGATCTGGTGTAGTCACTGCAGTGGCTCTGGTTGCTGCTGTGGCATGGGTTTGATCCCTTGCCTGGGAACTTTCACATGCTGCGGATGCAGAAAAAAAAAAAAAAAATCAGACCTAACATCTAAAGAACACCCCACCCAACACCAGCAGAATACATATTATCAAATGCAAATAGTATATTCTCCAGGACAGATCTTACACTAGGCCATGAAGCAAATCTCAATGAATTTAAAAGAAGTAAAATTATACGAAGTACGTTTACCAACAAAACTGGAATTAAATTAGAAGCCAACAACAAAAAAAAATTTGGAAAAGCCACAAATATTTGGAAATTAAATAATATAAAGAACCCACAGGTCAAATGTCAAATAATAAATCACAAGGGAACATAGGATATATTTTACTTATATTTATTTTTAATTTGTTATTGAAGAATAGTTGATTTACCATATTGTATTAGTTTCTGGTATACAGCAAACATGCATATGTTCTTTTTCATATTCTTTTCATTATAAGTTATTACAAAATATTGAATACAGTTCCATGTACTACATAGTATATCCTTGTTGCTTATCTATTTTATAAAAAATTGTGGTTTCAGAGTTCCCGACATGGCACAGCGGAAATGAATCCGACTAGGAACCATAAGGTTTCGGGTTCAATCCCTGGCCTCTCTCAGTGTGTTAAAGATCCAGCATTGCTGTGAGCTGTGGTGTAGGTCACAGACATGGCTCAGATCTGGGATTGCTGTGGCTGTGGTGTAGGCCAGTGGCTACACTTTCAATTCGACCCCTAGCCTGGGAACCTCCATATGTTGCAGGTGTGGCCTTAAAAGGAAAAAAAAAAGAGCTGCAGCTGCCAGCCTATGCCACAGTCACAGCAATGTCAGATCCAAGGCACGTCTGTGACCTACACCACAGCTCATGGCAATGCCAGATCCTTAACCCACTGAGCGAGGCCAGGAATCAAACTCGCATCCAAATGGATACTAGTCAGGTTTGTTACCACTGAGCCACAACGGGAATGCCTGGGCTTTGTTTTAAAGTCTGTTTTCTCTGACATGAGTATTGCTACCCTGCTTTCTTATCATTTCCATTTGTATAAACTATCTTTTTTTATCCCTTCACTTTCAATCTATATGTGCCCTTTGCCCTAGAGTAGATCTCTTACATGCAGCATACTGTAGGCTCTTGTTTTACTATCCAATCTGCCACCCTATGTCTTTTGATTGAAGCATTTAGTCCATTGACATTTAAGGTAAGTATAGATAGACATGTATTTATTGCCATTTTGAACCTTGTTTTCCAGTTGATTTTGTATTTCTTCTCTGTTCCTTTCTTTTCTTTTTGTTTTTCCTTTCTCAGGTTTTTTGTTTTGTTTTGTTTTGCTTTGCTTTTTAGGGCCACACCTGCAGCATATGGAGGTTCCCAGGCTAGGGGTCAAATCAGAGCCACAGACACAGCAATGCAGGATCTGAGCTGCGTCTGTGACGTACATCACAGCTCACAGCAATGCCAGATCCTTAACCCACCAAGTGAGGCCAGGTAGAGAACCTGCATCCTCATGGATTGCAGTCAGGTTTGTTAACCACTGAGCCACAAAGGGAACTCGCCTTTTGAGGTTTGATGATTTTCTTTTGTATTATGCTTGAGTTCTCTTCCCTTGTTTTTTTGTGAATCTATTGTATGTTTTTGATTTGTGGTTACCATAGGATATATTTTAAATTGAACTAGATAAAAAACACAATACATTGAAATGTATGGGATGTAGCCAAAGGAGTGCTTAGAGGAAAATATATAGCTTTAAACATTGGCATTATAAAAGGAGAAAAATCTCAAACCCTTAACCTAAGCTTTCACCTTGAGAAATTAGAAAAGAAGAAAGAAAACTGAACCCAAAGGATTCATAAAGAAGGAAATAACAAGAGTGAAAGTAGAGTTGGAGTAAACAGAAAAAGAAAAACAATAAAATCAATGTAACCAAAATTGGTTCTTTGAAATGATGAACAATAATTGACAACTTTTGGTAAAACTAAACAAGAAGAAAAGAAGATATGGATTACTAAAATCATGAATAAAAGCAAGGATGTCACCATTGACCTTACATAAATTAAAATGACTATGAGCCACTACTATGAACAACCATATGCAAACAAATTAGAAAATTGATATGAAGTGGAAAAATTCCTAGAAAGATGCAAACCACTGAAATTGACTAAAGACTAAATAGAAAATCTGAATTGACCTATAACCAGCATAGAGATTAATTTTAATGATTCAAAAACTTCCCACAAAGAAAAATTCAGACCCAAATGGCTTCACTTGTGAATTTTCCCAAATGTTTGAAAAGAATTAACACCAATTTTGCATAAATTCTTCCAAAAAGTAGATGAAACATTTCCTAGTACATTCTATGAGGACAGTATTACTTTGATACTAGAACCAAAGACACCATAAGAAAATAATACTGCAGACCAATATCCTTTATAAATATAGATGCAAAAATCCTCAACAAAACACTCACATACTTAATCTAGCAACATAAAAAATGGTCTAGATGCCCCAGCCAATAGGATTTATCACAGATATGCAAGGTTGGTTCAAAATACAAAAATCAGCCAATGTAACACACCATGTTAGCTGATATAAAGGGAAAAATGACATTATCTCAATAGAAACAGGAAGAACTTTTGACAAAAATCCAAAACTTTCATGATAAAATTAAAAACTAGTCATGATAAAAAAAAAAAAAACACTTGTACAAATGTAAGACTTGTACTTTGAAAACTGTAAAACAATGCTGAGAGAAATTACAGAAGATCTAAACAAATGGAGAAATATTCTATACTCATGAATTGGAAAACAATATTGTTAAATGGAAATTATCCCCAAATTGATCAATAGCTTCTATGCAATCTCTATCAAAATTTTTTTCCTAGCCCAGGAACTTCCACATGCTGCAGGTGTGACTATTAGAAAAAAGAAAAGAAAACTAAACCAATGGAGCCAGATAGAAAATCTTTAAATATTTAGTGCATTTAAAATCTTAAAATATGACATATGGCATTCTATTTCAGTAAACTTAGATGGCTCATTTAATAAATGGTATTGGCTCTCGTCCTAGAAGAAAAAGGCCCCTTAACTCACATCTTATGTAAGAATTACAGGTAGATTAAATATTTCAATGTTTTAAAATAAAATTGAAAATTTTGAAAAATTAAAAAAAAAATTTTACGTAAAAAAGTCAATTATTTTATGGAAGTTGACAAGCTGACCCTAAAATTTATGTGAAAATGAAAGAGACCCATAATAGGCAAAATAATATTGGAAAAGAACAAAATTGGATGATTTACATTTCCCAGTTTAAAAATTTACTGGGAAGCTACAGCAAATGTCAAGTAGAAAATAACTTGGCCACACCAGCCAGAATGGCCAACATCAAAAAGTCTCCAAACAATAAGTGCTGGAGAGGGTGTGGAGAAAAAGGAACCCTAGTACACTGTTGGTGGGATTGTCAATTGGTGCAACTACTGTGGAAAGCAGTATGGAAATTCCTCAGAAAACTAAACATAGAACTACCATTTGATCCAGCAAGCCCACTCCTGGGCATCTATCCAGAGAAAACCATGACTCGAAAAGACACATGTACTCCAATGTTCATTGGGGCACTATTTGCAATAGCCAAGACATGGAAACAACCCAAATGTCCATCGACAGAGGAGTAGATCAAGAAGATGTGGTACATATACACAATGGAATATTACTTAGCCATTAAAAAGAACGAAATACAAATACCGGCATTTCTAGCAACATGGATGGACCTAGAAACTATCATGCTAAGTGAAGTCAGCCATACAATGAGACACCCACATCAAATGCTTTCACTGACACGTGGAATCTGAAAAAAGGACAGACGGAACTTCTTTGCAGAACAGATGCTGACTCACAGACATTGAAAAACTTATGGTCTCTGGAGGAGACAGTTTGGGGGGTGGGGGAATGTGCTTGGGCTGTGGGGTGGAAATCCTGTGAAATCAGATTGTTATGATCATTATACAACTACAGATGTGATAAATTCATTTGAGTAATAAAAAAAAAGAAAAAAAAAAGAAAATAACTTGGCCAGTCAACATTAGCTATCCCAACTCCTCAGAGATGAAGGATACATCATCAAAATTATGTACAGATACCTCTCAGGAATCTAAAATTATGATAATTTTATTTGACTTCTTTTCTTTGATAATTGTCAGAAATCAGCAAATAGGACATAATCAGTCAACAGCGCAATAGGCAAGAGGTCAGGAGAAAATGTTGCCAGCTCTGTTACTACAAAGCTGTGTGAGCTTGAGCAGAGTCTATTTGCTCTCTCTGGGACTCACTTTCCTCATGCGTCAAACAAGAAGGCTGGATGAGATTATCTCTAAAACCCCCTATTAGCTCTAAATGTGATTTTGTGGACAATCTGTATGCTTTCAGTTCAGCCAATGGAATTCCGACATCATACATACCGTTAAATGACCACAAGGTGTCAGAATGTGTTCATCTAACACTTAAATAGCCCTCAACAGTTCTGCTTATTTTGCATCAGACTAGAAGACTCATTTCATATATCTCTCATTTTAGGAACCTTCATAATAGTCCTATCAAGGAAATTAGGCAAATACTACCAGAAAAAGTTATCTGGACATGATAGAGAGCCACCTATATGGTTTCTACCACCCGATAATTAATGCTTACACCTTCTGGCAGACACTACATGCTTATTTTCTTCATGGAGCCTTCAATTGTGCTAGTTTTGTTCCCCAAGTCCAAATTTTACACATCATTCAGAAGCTAGCGCTACCTATCCATAGCAGCAATAATAATAAGCTCTAGAAATAAGCCTGATACAAAATACATAAGACCTACGTTAATGCAATACTTTACTTAAGCATATGAAAGATGATGAGGATAAAGGAAAATATATACCATGGTCTGGAAAAGTCAGTTCTCTACAGACTAATTTTAGTCGAATACATTTTTATCCAATTAAAGTTGAAAAACTCAATCTAATTATTCATCCAGAAGAGAAAACAGGCAAGAATGGTCTGGATTTTTTTTAACCTCTAGAAAATATTAAGAAAAAATAAAGAAGTTACACATGCCTTACAGAACATCAAAAGATTGTAAACTACAATCACTGATTCAGTGAAACAGCACAGGATCAGGAAGACAGAGCAATGGATCAGAATAGAGTCCAAAAGCAGATCCTATATACATAAGAATTCAGTATATGATAAAGGTTGAATTTAAAATAAGTGATAAGAGGATTCAGCAAAGAGTAACTTTATTTGGAAAATAAAATTAACTGAAGATCTAACTGGATGCCGTAGTGAATTCTAAATGAAATAAAGACCTTTTTTGAAAAATTATGTAACAATAGAAAAAAACAAATACCTTCCTTCTAAATGCTTCATTACCCTTTTATGAAAGAAGGAGTAATAAGAACTATGTCCCAGGGTCACTGTGAATGTCAAAAAGGCTGACAGGGAGTTAAGGATCTGGAGTTGTCTCCGTGGCAGCACGGGTTTGATCCCTGGTCCAGTGCAGTGGGTTAAGAATCCAGCATTGCCATAGCTGTGGCATAGGTTGCAGCTGCATTTTGGATTTGATCCCTGGCCCAGGAACTTCCATATGCCACAGGCGCAGCGGAAAGGGAAAAAGAAAAAAGGCTGATGAAAGGCATATTGATAAATACGGAATATGTACTTATACATACTGCAGTATAACAGAATCACAATAAATATTTAGTAATAAATAATTTTACTAGGCTGGGAAAGTACAGGACTGGAGAAGAACTCACTTGCTGCAGATCCAGAATTTATAAGTGAGTCGCGATTAGTACCCAGGTCCTCTGAGTTCCAGCTCATTTTTTTTTTTTTTTTTTGCTGTAAATTCCCTCGTTTTTAAATACTAGGACGTCATTCTAACACTGAAATGTTTCATTGATTTCCACATGATATCTTCTTATTTAGAAACTCTTAACTGATACTGCTACTATAAAGTCAGTATTATTTTAAAATCAATTTATATTTAGCTAGGCATAACAGTATTTACATACATTTTTTAAAACTACAGTTTTTAATTTTCTGAGGTACTATTCCTTCAGTCCACAGTAAATGCCTGGTGGAAATCTGGACAATGCTCTGGTTAATTACAGCAGAGAAAGTACTCAATCAGAACAATCAAAAGCCTGATTGCAACCCATCGAGGAACAACCAAAGAATCTACAGTCCTGTGCCGCCTCTCAATATGTACTTAATGTGTACTTAACCCTATGGGTAGAGAGGAAACTGCCAGGCATTTGGGAAGGGGGGCAAAGTCTTACAGGTAGAAGTAGTTTCATCTATGGCATCAGCACTGCAACTTACTCTAATAATCAAATGATTCATTTCTCATAGGATAAGCAAGCAAGTCTTTTGAGATTTCACTTCCGAAGAGGACGAGTATGGGTCCAAACCTGGAAGGGGTGTGTCATGGCTCTTTGGGCTCTGAGTCAAGGGAAGAGCTGGTAGCGGCTGCCAGGGAAAAGGATAAAAGACACAGGCCGGGAATTTGGGAACAGAGTAGGAGGGTGGTAAGGGAAGAAAGTAAGAAAGGAATGGTGATTCCAGGGAAAAAGATGGTGCCAGTGCAGGATGTGCATTTTAGGGGGATTTCTAATCTCCGAATCCTCCCAGAGCTAAACGTTTTTTTGAAGCCTCTGAAGTCCTGGGTTCTGGTTCTGTTCTATGATGTTTTAAGCCAGTGATTTTTATCCGTGTCACTTATGTTTGCTCATCTGAGAAACAGGCAAATAACCACTATTGCCACCACTTCACAGGTTATTTGGGAGATCTTGATAGACCTGGCATATTATACAAATAGAAGGCACTGCTATTTGCCTGGATTATGTAGAAAGAGGAAACAGAGCAGCACCAAGAGCACCTGGAAACAAGTCTGCAGCAAGAAAAACCACCACTGCCTTTTAAAACGGACAGCAGAGGTCAGTCAAGCCCAGTCCACGCCTCTACTCCTGGGAAGCCTGGCAGACCCCGACATTCACATTGCAAATTTCAGGTCCATTAGCAGCCAAACCTCTCCTACAAGGATCTGCAAGATAATTGAGAGAAGGTTTCTCCTAGAGATAGAGAGTGAACACTAATCGGTTCAGTATTGGTATAATAAGGACGAACAAAGCCATGGCTCTCGCGATTATGCAGTAAACACAAACAACGTAACAGGCTTCGGGAGACATTATTTTCAAATGAATAGGCTCCCCTCAGAATTGGTCAGGAGCAGGTGATATAATATACAAATAAACACAAAGCATATATATGATATGTATCACACTTGAATAAGAAGACTGCAATTAAGGAAAGCCATTTAAAACTATAATTGATAATTTTTAAGTAAATATACCCTTGTAACCGAATGCAGATGGCAAACCCACTATACAGCTGACCCCTGGGCATGAAGAAGAAATAAACAGGAGGTGCATTACATGCTATTAATTATTTTCACTGCTACAGTTGTTTGCTATATAATATAGGTCAAGGGGTTAGCCTGAAGCTTCTCCTAATATATTAGTAAATAAATTTGAACAGATTTTAATTTGCTAATGGAAAGGTCTGGGCCAGTTGCAAATAAGAGTGAGGCTACTTTGTCTCCCTCATTAGCATGCAACCAGGCTTACCCTTCCCATTCATACAAAATGTTACATTTCCATAAAGTGTAGTGTAATTTGTCAGAAAAAAAAACTCCATAAACTATATTAGAATAAAGATAAATTTGTATCATGTGGTCATCCTCTTCACAGAGTCTTTATGATAATTGCTTGTCTAACACCTGCCTCCAAATAATACTGCCTGCCAAAGAATACCACTCTGAGTCTTCATGGTACGTAAAAATGACAGGGAATATAATAGCTAGCCCTCTAAGTTATTTCTAAGTATCTATACTTCTAACTACAGCCTTTATTGCAGTTCACTAGTGTGGCCCAGGTTTTGTTTTTCTTACGGAAGACTCTCGCTGCTGGGCAATTTTTAATACTTGATCTACATTATGGATTTATGATGTTTTCATAGAGCCGATATTAAAGTTGCATAACTATGGCATGCTATGTGACCTAGTGTGAAGTGAAACGACTGCTTCAAGTTATATATTGTAGACAATTTAATCCAGTTGTAGTTCATATTTTTTCAGTGCCTTCTGCCTCCACCCCCAATCATTGATTTGACATGCTGAAAATATGATTTAGATCCCACATAAGAAGAGCCAAAAATGGAGTTCCCGTCGTGGCTCAGTGGTTAACGAATCCGACTAGGAACCATGAGGTTGCAGGTTCGGTCCCTGCCCTTGCTCAGTGGGTTAACGATCCAGCGTTGCCGTGAGCTGTGGTGTAGGTCGCAGATGCGGCTCGGATCCCGCGTTGCTGTGGCTCTGGCGTAGGCCGGTGGCTACAGCTCCGATTGGACCCCTAGCCTGGGAACCTCCATATGCCGCAGGAGCGGCCCAAAGAAATAGCAAAAAGACCGGAAAAAAAAAAAAAAAAAAAAAGAAGGTCAACAATAGGAAAAGCAGAACCGATATGAGAAAATCTGGGTTTACGAAATCTGTTCATTTAAAGAGTTAAACCGACCCAAAAAATCCCAGAAGACTTCCTGCAGGCTTTCATTCTCAGATGTGTATTGATGGCTCAAATCTACATTTCCGGTCCTGAGCTCCCACAGAAGTAAGTAACACTGATCTCGTGTTTAGTGGTTTCAGAAAATGCTTTGAAGGTCATTGTTGGATTGCATGTTCACCATAACCCTGTGAACTTGACCAGGTTCAGCCAGGTCCAGTGACTTGCTTCAAGTCACACAGCAGGGCCTTAGGGACTAGCCCAGTGATGCCAAATCCCACGTTTTCTGCTGTTTTCCCCAACCTTAAGGTCCCCAAGAGCTGTGCCATGCTCCAGACCACCTGCCAGGGGACAGCCTAGGCAACTGCAGGTTGACATTCGGAAATCCCTCACCACAGTCTCCTCACACCTTCCCTTTCTGGGCTCCTTGGCTGAGTCCTAAAACTGCAACAAATGCTTGGGTGGTCTTGACTGAAGAATGACCTCCCACCTCCACCCTGCCCTCTCCCTGCAGAGTGCCAAATGCCCTCACTCAGCAAGTGGCACGTGTCTTTTGCACCTGGCTTGGGAAGAGACACTATTGTTCACAGGGCTTTGTTTGGGGGTGGTGGGTGGGCAGGTAACTATCCTCTGACTCCCTCACTTCTCAGGGGTTCGGGCTTCTAGGGCCTTGGCCAGCACTCTCCAGAACTGCGGGGAAGCTGAAGTGAATTCAACTGAGTTCCCAACGTGGATGGCACAAGAGACCACAAAATCCTCTGGGATACCATAAAAGTAACCTACACACATCAACTCTTCAAATTGAAAAAAAGGGAATTGTCATAAGTCCCTGTCTAGATTCTCCTAAAGGGACATGGACCTTCTGGACAAGCCACCTCAGCCATGTCACTCAACAGTGTTTTGGATTAAATTTGGGTGGGGGGAGAAAGGGGAAAAAATTAAGACAATGATGATACAACTTAATAATTGCAACAGAGACGGAAAAATAGGTCCAGGTAACAAAACAATGCTACCGGGCAAGCACAGGGCCCTTCTATCCCTTAATGCTCATCTTTTCACCTGTTACTTCATATGAAAATAAAGGACCTTACTTTTAATACACTCAATCGATATCTTTCTGGACCTCCAGAGTTTTCATGTTGAAAAAATACGGTCCCCTCTAAAAAGAAATCATGGCAAAGCAGCAATAGCAGAGGCACCTCTGTTTGTAGTACTAGAATTTCCTTGGTGGCAATCCCTTCTCTATTCTAGATTGTCACTCACACTATTTTATATTAAAATAACCTGAAGAAATACCTCCACAGTCAATGTGGGCTGATAACTCTGTTCCAAAAGCTACTGCCTGCCTGTGTGTAATATAGACTCTATAATGCATTGAGCTCAACTTTGTATCTTTGGGGCAATACTTGCATTTTATTCAGCACAGTACTTCGGCAATCAGGTGTGAGAAATGGCAGGAAGAAGTGTATATGTTAATCCTTACTAATTTCCAACATTTTTACTTTCCTTTGTAATGCAAAAAACAAACAAACAAAAAAACCCTATTTGGTAACTGTGAGGAACGGGCGAAGCCCAAAAGTCGGTCACCTTAATTATAATAATGCCTTAAGGATTTTTCAAAAAGAGGCCAAAGTCGGGCAGGTACTTTTAATTCCAAATAGCTTCCCTTTGTTGTGGCGGAGAAACACTAGCACCTTGCCCTTTAAGGCATCATTGCACAGATTGTTTTAAAATCCTAAATGTCTGCTAAATGCATTTCTCCTGGGAGCGCAGGAAGTTATCACGAGCTTTGCTGATATTCCCACCATACAGGTGAAATACTGAAACAAAGCTGGGAAAGACGCTGAATTCAGAGAGCAGAGCTGAATGCTTTACTTATAAATTTGGCCTTGATCAAGGGAGCCCAGATCATGACACTCAAGGAAGGAAGGAAGCAAGACTTTAAACAAAATAATTGAGGTAAATGTGGGACTTTCCCCCTCTGAGATAGTTGCCTCCACTCTTCACTTTACATACAAAGATTTAAAAATTTAATCATTTTGATAACCAGCACTTGAAGTTCTAAGTCGCCACTCCATTTTTCATTTTTATAAAATATGGATTAATTTTCTGCCTTTGATTATCTCCTTGCCGGAGCTATAGAAAGTTTGGAAACCCAGGAAAATCGCAACCTGGGAAGGAAAAATAAAGCATCACCTGCTAAATTTGACATATTGCATTATCCAAATCCTGAAAGATTTGTTCTCAAATCCTACAAAATTAAAGATAGTTGAAATGTAAACCAGATGGATTTTGCCATTAAGTTTGCCTAACACAATTAAATAGTGTACAAAAACATAGAGTGGATTATAATTAACAATGCCACAATTAACCAGATTACATTCCAGCTGCTTTTATCAGGAGGAAAGAAAAAGGCCTAGAAAAATCTAATGTGGAAAAGAGACAATGACCAACCCTCCTAAAGTCAAAATATCCTTGCACCCACTTTCAATTTAAATGTTATCTTCCATTTAAATCTGAAGGGGCATATCTGCCAACCATCTTTCTAATCTAACACCTATCTGCCAAACCCCGACATTTACATTTACAGACATTAGTGACAAGGACAAGATCACCAAGGGAAACCTAATGCTTCTTCTGCTTTACTAGGATGTCAGAAGTTGTGGATTTGCACAATCCCCAGCCCACAAGTTGTACCCACTCCTCGTCTCCCCAAAGTGACAGTTCTTGACATATTCAACCAATACTTTTATGCCTTCTACAGACATTTTAAACATTTAGCCAATTTGATGGAAGGCTTACTTTTTTCTTTCTTTTTAAATTTATTGAAGTAGAGTTGATTTACAATGTTGTGTTAGTTTCAACTATACAGCAAAGTGATTCAGTTATATATGCGTTTTTTCTCCTTTTTAGATACTTTTCCACTATAGGTTATTACAAGATTGGAATGTTTATTTTTTAAGGGGAGACTGCATTTTCTTTCTGTCTCTTTCTTGAGGCTGCTTTAAATTGGGAAACGTACAGGTATATCATTTTATTGTCAAAATACAAATATTCATTCTAAGCGTCTTTGTCAACTAAAATCATAAAAATTAGTCATTATTTCCACTATTTTTTAATCCCTATAACTACTCTTTAAAAATATGCCGGGGGGAGGGGGGAGGAAGTGGGAGGGACTGGGAGTTTGGGGTTAGTAGCTGCAAACTATGACACTTGGAATGGATGAGCAATGACGTCCTACTGGGCAGCTCAGGCAACTACATCCAATCTCCTGGGATAGACCATGAAGGAAGATAACATAAAAAAAGAATATATATATGTATATATATATGTATATATATGACTGAGTCACTTTGCTCTACAGCAGAAATTGGCACTACACTATAAATTGATTATACTTTAATAAAAAAAGAAAGAAGAAGAAGAAACAAAACAGGGCAGGGTCCAGCGTGGCACTGGTTGAAGCAGCAGCATATTCATATAGCCTCTGAGCTGGAATAAAGATACAGAAAAATTCTTTCACAGCACTGGTGGTGAGGGAGAGGATTCCCTCTTTAGAGATGAACGGTGTCACTGAAATTCAAATTACTTCAAACGATAACAATAATGACATCAACACTAGCTATCATTTATTGAGGACAGTTGAAATGTACTAGGTGCTTCCCAAATGCCAGGTACGGTGTCAAGCATTGTATACACATTATCTCATAACCTCTTGCTAACAGTAGATATTATCTAACAATAGATATTATTATTACCCCTATTTTACAGGTGAAGAAACTGAGACTTAAGTGGCCCAAGATCCCCTATCTCCTAAATGAGATTCAAAGCTGGAGAGTCGGCTCCAGAGTCCACTCCCTCACCTCCGGTCCTCTATAGCCTCTCTGATAACAAACGCACACTCAGAGCCTTCTGTCTTACTTTCTATGCTTATCAAGTGACATTCATCCTGTCAAGGCTTACAACACCTCCATCTGCCTGCCAAGAGGTCACATGGCCTGTTTGAACACCTCTAGGGACACAGAAACACAGTGGTACACTGCAGAGCCCCTGGGATTGGGGGGCTGACACACCTGGATTCACGTCTCTGCTCCTGGCTTTACTGGCTGTGTGACCATGGGCAACTGACTTAACCTCTCTGAGCACCATTTTCTTCACCTGCACAATGGGTTTCACAATTTAGCCTTGCTTTCCCCACCACGTCACTATTCCTAAGATTAACAGATGTGAAGTTGCTTTGTTAACTGCAAAATGGTAGAAATGAACGCCTTAAGGCGAAGTCCACAAATGGGCGATGAGACGTTTGTACGTACAATATGCATTTTTTGCGGGAACACTAACCGTGATCTTCTTCAGACTGCCCCAAATAAGATGGAAAACTGCTACAGCATATATTTACTCATTTTATCTTCCAGTGACTAGAGAAGAAAAGAGTTCCCTTTATTGAAGACCATTCTGCATGCCTAGTTCCTTTCTCTCTCTACTGGGCCTCATTTTATGAAGACAACCATAGAAACGAGCATGTCACCACTTCCACACACCAGCCTTCCCAAGATTTAATAGTAGTTCTCTCTGCTCATCTCCACTTCTGAGCCTTAGTTTCTCATTCACTAATTCATTCATTCCATAGGTATCCAATACCAAATTTAAGCACAAGCGCTGTGCCGGATGCTGGGGACACAGCAAGGAACAGCACTTCCTGCCTCAGGAAACTTCAGAGACTAGTAGAGAAGACAGACACACTTTGGTCTTGAGAATGGCAAAGAGAGGGCTAGGGATGAAGTGTGGAGTACTACGGGAGCTCAGATGAGTTCTGCACCTTTTTTCATTTAGAGGGTGCCGGTCCTTCTCTAGCCCAGTCACTTTTCTCCCAATGCACTTGGTTTGTCTAGGTGTCCCTTTTTAAATGAACCAGAAAAAGCACAGAGGTGTATTCTGACGAGCATAGCAAAGAACATCTCCATCATTACAGACCCTAAACTTCAATCATATAGTCTAACATCAACCCATCATATTCCCTTGATTTGGAGGTTCATGATTTCTACATTGTGACATATCAGAAAGTGAAAGAGAACTGCGTACATTTGATGTAAAGCACTCTATCTTGTCCAACAGAGATCATTTGGGGTCACTGATGCAAGTTATAAGCAACAGACAGCATCTTTAAATGATGGAAATATGGCAGCCGCAACTTGCACTCATGACTCACAGATGATGAAGCATGAACCTTTTTTCGTTTTGGTTTGGGGGGGTTGTCTTTTGCTGGGGGTTTTGGGAATTTGATTGATTGAGTGATTGAAGTATAGTTGATTTAAGGTGTTGTGTAGCATGAACTCTTTAACATGTTGGGCCCTATGCTCCAGGCCAAATGGGAAGGTAGTTTCATATATATATATTATATATATATATATATATCTCAACTATTAACACATCTTCCTCGACTAAACTGTGAGCATTTCCCAAGCATGACCAAGCCTGGTTCGGCTCCCTATCCCCAGCACCTGGCACAGGTCCCCTACTACAGGTGTGGTAAAGTTTTAAAGAATACATGAATTCATGGGCTTACGTACCCCTTTTTGTGCGGGCTGATAAAGCCATCTCTTCCCTCCTGTGCTTGTGCAATTAGTTTCAAAATCTAGCTCAGGTAATACCCTGTCTGCAAAGACTTCTCTAATTATCCCTGACAGAAAGGACCTCTGTCTTTTCTGAATTCACTCCTGACAGTTTCTAGGAGGCTTCCACAATAGCTCATCAGCAGGCAGAAGCAGATTCCACTAGAATCATGTTTCTCAGCTATTCTGTGACAGGGCACACTGAAACACTAAAAAACACTATATTTTTAGACTGTCCACTTAAAGAGATTAAAAAATTTAAGATAGTCCAAAGCATGTGGAGGGTATTGGCCTCAAAATCACTATATCTCTGTGTTTAGAGATACATCTCTGTGTTCATATCATCCACAATTATTACACACCCATGCGGTTCTTTGAGAGGAAAGATCTACTGCCCTGATAGCTTATGTTCTCTCAGATACGCTTTAAGCCAAATTCTTCCATTTCCCAGGCACCGCACTGTTTTTCCTTGGTGTTGGCCTGAAATTATGGTCATGTAACCTTAGGACTTGCAGTACTCCAGGGTGCCAGGGCACCATGGGTCAGATGCAGGGTGACAGAGAGTACACGCAGCTCACCAAATTCACAACTTGTTTGAAGAGAGTGAATATCACTGACTTCAGCACGCTGAGAACATGTGCCCTGCTCACATACTTGAGCGTGTGCTTCCCAGTTTCCACAGGCATATGCAGGTAACCTAAGGTGTCTCATCACCGAGAGTTCTGAACTCCCTAGTTACACTCATGCATCAGGGTGGTCATGTGGTAGAAAGACCATTAACGTACAAGTTAAGAGAGTAGTAAGTACTTCCTTCATCTGTTATCGATGGCATAAGCTTGAATGGACTTCCTTGTTTGGAAATTCCATTGCGTCTAAGGCAGAAGTTCATGTCATTTATCTTCTAGATCCCCACAGCCTGGCTGAGGACTGGTGCCAAACACATGTATGATGAGTAGATAAATGAGGTGATTTATTTGGTACTTGACCTTATTTTGCTTTATGAGATGTGTCTTTGGCATCAAGAATGGATCGGCCCCATCTTTTTTATGACAGTGTCAGGGCTAGAAGATTCATTCAAGGTCAGCTTAGGCTAGTCAGGAATAACCCTGTTATTCCTCAAGGTCACAGGGGAATAGGAAGCATTCAGCAAGATCCCTCCATAGGTCAAGGGAATCCCATTTTACATTGACAAATTTGCGAATTCATGGGTTTGGGCAAGACTGCGTAACAGGAAGTGATCTAAAAATGACAAAAAGTGATCAGTGACTTCGGTAACGCTAAGTAGGAGTGCAAATAGCAGAAAAGAGAATCTAGAACATTAAAGAACAAACTAAGCCCTTTTCTGGCCCTATCTTCACCCAAATATCAGCCTGAAGGTATAAGAGCAGAGTTGGAAGTTTATAATCGCTGGTGTGGGACTTGCAGTTTTACTCAAAGAAGAAGAACATATTGGTTTTTATTTTTAATTTTTTTCTTATGGTAATTCTATTTTTTTAATGTTTTATTGAAGTATAGTTGATTTACAAGACTGTGATAATTTCTGCTGTACAACATATTGGTTTTTTTAGAAATCAATATGGAATGGCCCAACTTACCTACCCATCTCTGAAACATAGTCCTAGGGCTGCAATTCAAGAGGACTTGTGATTCATGGCCAATGTTCTTGGGCAGGGAGAATGGAACAGGCTACCAAGTGGCTAACTCACTGAATAAGAAAGGCAGAGACACAAGTCTCTTCCTGGTGGTAGCACCCACCCTCCCCCACCTGACAATGTTCTTCTCGTAGCAATATGAAAATCAGTAACCCCTCCCTTGAATCAGGAGGAATTTGTAAAATCGGATCTTTTTTTTTTTTTTTTTAATTTTATGGTCACACCCGCATCACGTGGAAGTTCCCAAGCCAGGGACTGAATCCAAGCTGCAGCTGTGACCTTCGCCACAGCTATGGCAATGCCAGATCCTTTAACACACTGTGCCAGGCTGGGGATCAAACCCATATCCTCCACAGTGACCCCAGCCACTGCAGTCAGGTTCTTAACCCACTGTGCCACAATGGGAACTCTGTGAGATAGGATCTCACAAGAGAAACATTCAGACTTCTCAAAGGTGTGCCCTAGGCAAAAGCACGTGCCCTGAGAAGTCTTGGAAAATGAAACAGCAGCACATGTAACTTTGCAGAAAACCAGTTTCAAATACAGAATTCTCACATTCTTGGAGTGCTGAGTCAGATGTGGCAGCAAGCGGAGTACTGACCCCTCGTCACCAGACTACCTCTGCTCTCTTCCCATTCGTAGTGGAGCTCCACCACTCACAGGAGGGTGCTCATTCCTCCCAGGTGGAGACCCCAGCCTGCAAGTTTAAGCTCCAACCACTGTGACCCAGCAGTTCTTTTTCTGGGTTTACATGAAAGGATTAAAAATGTATATCCAGGAGTTCCCGTCATGGCTCAGAGGAAACGAATCTGACTAGTATCCATGAGGATGCGGGTTCCATCCCTGGCCTGGCTCAGTGGGTTAAGGATCTGGTGTTGCTGTGGCTGTGGTGTAGGCCGGCAGCTACAGCTCCGATTCGACCCCCAGCCTGGGAACCTCGGCATGTGTGGCCCTCAAAAGACCAAAAAAAAAAGTGTATGTCCACACAAAAAATTTATACAAGATTATTCCTAGCAGCACTATTCGTAACAGCCAAAAGGTGGAAACAACCCATATGTCCATCAACTGATGGCTGGACAAACAAAATGAGGTCTAGCCATACAATGGATTGTTCAGCCATAGCAAGAAATGAAGTACTGATACACGCTACAACATGGATAACACTTGAAAACACGCTAAGTGAAAGAGGCCAGTCGCAAAGCAGTGCATATTTTATGATCCCATTTTGTAAAATCTCCAGAATAGGCAAATCCATAGAGACACAAACCAGATTAGTGGTTGCCGGGGACCGGGGAAAGGAGGGAGTCAGAGGTGGCTGCTTAATGTGTATGGGTTTCCATTTGTGATGATGAGATAATTCTAGAACGAGATAGTGGTGATGGTTGCACAACACCGGGAACGTACTAAATGCTTATCCTAGTCTGTTTAGGTTGCTAAGACCACATATCACAGACTAGGTAGCTATAAACAAGAGAGATTTATTTCTCAGAGCTCTAGAGACTGGAAGTCCAAGATCAAACACCAGTATGGTTGTGGTGTCCTGAGGGCCCTCTTCTTGGCTTGTAGCCTGTGCCTTCTCACTGTGCCCCCCACTCTGCCCATGGTAGAAGGGGCATGGGATTTAACAACACTAATCCCATTCATGAGAGCTCTGCCCTCATGGCTAAAGCACCTCCCAGAGGTCTCACCTTTTAATACCACCATCTTTAGGGGTTTAGGATTTCAACGTATGAGTCCTGAAGGACACATTCAGACCATAGCAACACCACTCAACTTTCACTTTAAAATAGCTTAAATGATAACTTTAATGTTATATGTGTTTTACCATGAGTTTTTAAAAATCCCACACTTGGGAGTTCCCGTCGTGGCGCAGTGGTTAACGAATCCGACTAGGAACCATGAGGTTGCGGGTTCGGTCCCTGCCCTTGCTCAGTGGGTTAACGATCCGGCGTTGCCATGAGCTGTGGTGTAGGTTGCAGACGCGGCTCGGATCCTGCATTGCTGTGGCTGTGGCGTAGGCTGGTGGCTACAGCTCCGATTGGACCCCTAGCCTGGGAACCTCCATATGCCGAGGGAGCGGCCCAAGAAATAGCAACAACAACAACAACAACAACAACAAAGACAAAAAGACAAAAAGATAAAAATCCCACACTCACGTATGCAAAAGTACTGATGACTGATAACCAACAGCTTTACATGTTAAAAATTTTAACAAACAATGAAAGCAGCTAATATTTGCTGGATTTCAACCACATAGTACTTTACATATTTATAAACTCTCGCAACTGTCCTGTAAGGCAAGCATTTATCTCTCCATCTTATTTATTTATTTATTTATTTATTTGTCTTTTTTTGCTATTTCTTGGGCCGCTCCCGCGGCATATGGAGGTTCCCAGGCTAGGGGTTGAATCGGAGCTGTAGCCGCCGGCCTACGCCAGAGCCACAGCAACGCGGGATCCGAGCCGCGTCTGCAACCTACACCACAGCTCACGGCAACGCCGGATCCTTAACCCACTGAGCAAGGGCAGGGACCGAACCCGCAACCTCATGGTTCCTAGTCGGATTCGTTAACCACTGCGCCACGACGGGAACTCCCTATCTCTCCATTTTAAAGAGGAGAAAACTGAGAGGTGAACAATTTTATCCAAGGTCACACAACTATAAGTGGAAGCACTGGCATTCAAATCTAGATCTAACGTATTCCCAAGCCTACACTCCTGATTACGCTAAAGAAACAGGCAGTGTGGGAGTTCCCACTGTGGTGCAACCGGATCAGCAGGATCTCTGCAGCACCGGGATGCGGGTTCCGTGCCTGGCCCGGCAGAATGGGTAAAGGATCCAGCATTGCCACAGCCGCAGCACAGATCACAACGGCAGCTTGGATCTGAGCCCTGGCCCAGGAACTCCACATGCCACGGGGCAGCCAAAAAAAGAAAAAAAAAATAATAATAATAATAAGGCAATGTGATAGCATTTGGGGTAACTGTCAGCAATTCAGGAAGGTTTGGAGAGCAGTGCATCTCCCACGTGCAACAGAAACAGTGATCTCTAAACTGTGATCCTTACCCTTAGCAGTGATAAAATCTGAACATGCGCTCCTAAAAGGGACATTTTTTCACTATATATATTAAATTATATGCTTGAACTACTAGCAAATCACATATTAGCTATCACTAAAGATCCATTTATTTTTTAAAAATTTTTTACTAAAGTGTAGTTGATTTACAATGCTCCTTTAATTTCTGCTATACAGCTACCCACACACACATTCTTTTTTCCTTTTTTTTTTTTTCATTTTCCTTCATGTTCTAACCCAAGAGACTGGACACAGTTCCCTGTGGGGTACGGCAGAAGCCCATCACCCACCCGTTGGAAATGTAACAGTCTGCATCTACCAACCCCAGACTCTCTGTCTGCCCCCCCCCCCCCGTCCCCCCAGGCAAACACAAGTCTGCCCTCCACGGCCACGATCTAGTCCTGCTTTGTAGATAGATCATTTGTGCCATATTTCTGACTCCACATTCTTGCTAAAATCAAAGTAAATACAAGTTTTAATAAATCCTTTCTACTTCCTGGATGAATCATCTTACACCCACACTCTTAGGAGTGAAAATGCTCTACTCTGGAGTCCACTGCTCTGGAGAAAGCAAGTCCGGATTAGTCACATATTAAGTGATTTGATTGAAGACTCATTACTGATGACTCACTTGATGCAAGGCTCCTTGCTAGCCTCCATGGATGGTGCATTATAAACGGAACACTTTCACTGTTGTCAAGCTACTCACGATCCAGAAAGGAACCCATCATCTACTTGGATTATTCCCATCCAAGGCAGACTGGGCTAAGTATTACAACACATACAGGTTAAATTCAAAAGCCCTTTAAAAAAAAAAAAAAAAAGGTCACTAAATAGTTGGAAAGATAAGCTGTCATATCAATGTCAGTAATAAGATGTAAAAGAAAAAAAAAAATGACCTGGATGGAGACAGGTCAGATCATTTATCCAAACACTGAAATATACCAATTTTCAGTACACACTGCACGGAATGTTTCGATATGGATTTGTGTATGTGTGTATACAACATACACAATATATGCGCCAAGTTTGGGGAAACATTCACAAGTGAGAGAATGCATGAATAACAGCAAGAGAACTTGACTTTAGAAAAGGGTTTTTATATTAGCATTAATATGATTTTTATCCTCCAGAGCTTTTGATCATGAAGGCAGTTCATTTGAAATGTGGCTTTTATCTTTTTTATATCCCAGCTAACTAAAACTCTTTTTAAAAAATATATTATTGGGCAATCACTAATGTATTTTAAGTAAATTAAACATACTATGTCCCATTTACCACTTCATCGTGGAGATAATTTATAAGTCCTCAGAAATTTAGTAGATATAAAAAAATACATTTTTTCCAAATAAATACTTTCTCTGCTCTGGCTTAAAAATAAACTCCAATATGATTTATGAAATGTTCTTATTTCTGCTACGTTTTGTGATTTCTGAAATAATGAAGTGTAGTACTTGAAAATCACATTTAATTTACTCTGAGGGAAGCAAGCTAATGCTGTGCGAGGTTGCTGGGGAAACAGAAAAGCTTCTTTAGGTCAGTGTTGTAGCAGAGAAGTAAGCTGATATTTCACAATTTATTCATGGTCATAGCTCTAAACTCTTTCCTGATTTTCAACGACATATTCCTAATTTTACATTAAATATTCACATACCCCTTTAATCTGGTCTTATTTTTGGTAGCTGATGGAGATTTGTAAAGCAAAAAATAAAATTGAGAATTTAAGCTGCTCTTTATACAATCCCTGTACATTTTAAGTTATTTTCCTAAAGCCCAATTCAATAAAAAAAAAAAAAAATTACATCCGGTATCAGAACCAGAGAAGCTCATTTTGGGCAATGGAAGCCCATTTATCATTAAACTTTTAGATGAAATAAAATAAGGGCTCTGGGCTTACAATGACTCTAATTATTCAGATAATTCACAAAAGCCCTGATTTATGCTAAATACTTAGCTTTAATTAGCTAGCAGCTACATAAAGGAAAGAGGGGGTCTTAAGATGAGTGTTGGAAAAAGAACATATGTGGCAGGAGCTATTAGTTGCTTTCCCAAAACCCATTTTTCTCCCCCTTTCTCCTATTCAAGCAGAAATACCTCTCACTATAGAAGCTGGATATGCCAGATACCCACATTCTAATCCTCTCCTGCTGCTAAGAAGTGACTATCGTTTATCTGGCCAGTGAAACCTGCGGGGAGGTGGCTAGGGAAGGTTTTCCTCCACAATTAAGAGGAAAAAATAAAAAGAAATGTCCCCTCTTCTCTTCACTGGACATGTTTTTTTTTCTGCATAAGATATCTGGAGCAGCTGCAGCCATCTTGCAACCAAGAGGGGAGACACCATCACACTGAGGATGCTGAGGATGACAGAGTAGAAAAAGGAAACCAAGAGTTGTGACGACACTGTTGAGCCACTGAATTATGTAGTCCTAGAACCAGCCTACCTCTGGATGTGAGATAAGAAAATGCCCTCATTGGAAGTTCCCATGTGGTGCAGCAGGTTAGGGACCCAGTGTTATCGCAGCTGTGGTATAGGTTGCAACTGTGATTCAGGTTCGATCACTGGCCTGGGAACTCACACATGTCCCAGAAGCGGCAAAAAGAAGTCCTCATTGTTCCGGCTACCTTTAATTGGGTATTCTGTTAACCACAAGTCAAAAAAATCCTGTTAAAAGCATGATTGATTTTTCCTGTATATTCTCCAAAGTCACCAAGTTGTCTCTTTTTTTTTTTTTTTTTCCATAAACTAGCACTGTAAATCAGAATGTCAGAGCTTGGCAAAAAACCTTTAAAATGCATGGATTTTGGAGTTCCCGTTGTGGCTCAGTGGTTAACAAATCCGACTAGGAACCATGAGGTTGCAGGTTTGATCCTGGCCTCGCTCAGTGGGTTAAGGATCCAGCATTGCCCTGAGCTGTGGTGTAGATTGCAGATGCGGCTCGGACCCCGAGTTGCTGTGGCTCTGGCGTAGGCCGGTCGCTGCAGCTCCGATTGGACCCCTAGCCTGGGAACCTCCATATGCCGCGGGAGTGACCAAGAAATGGGAAATAAATAAATAAATAAAATAAAAAAATAAAATAAAATGGATTTTGAGGTTGGCAGGAGCATCATCTATGGGATTTGTTTCCCAAACTACACCCATCCCACCTTCACACAGATTGACAACAGCTACTGTAGTGAGTGAGACACTTCACTGATGAGGTCGCACCATTACTTGAGGGTCTTAGAGAAGAGAGAGACAGAGGGAGGAAAGACTGATATCTGCCCTCATTATACACATGGGGAAACGAAAGGCCAAGGGATTGGTCAAGGTCACTTGAAGCAACCCCTAAGAAGGGATGAAGTGCTAAGGGAGTTTTAGAGGAGGGAAAGAGCCCATCACAACAAAGGATGGACAAAACCAACTGACCCGACAGGCACTGGACCCACCCAGACCCATTACTCAATGCTCAGCTGGGAACATCTCTACACAGGCAGCAGAAAGCCCCCATGGAGCCTCTCGTCTGCTTGCCAAGCTCAACCTCCCTGCCTGACAGTCAAGGCCCTCTGCAGCCTGGCTCCTCTCCAAAAGTCTTGCTGAATTTCTCCCTTCCTGCCACCACTCCCTTGCTCTGTAGTGTTCCATGAAATGCCAGGCTCTTCTGGCCAGCCTCCTCCCCAGCCTCAAATGCCCTCTATTTTTACCAATTGCCCTTCCAAATCCTACCCCTCCTTCAAGGTGTCACCTAAACATCCCTACATGTGTCCTTTGATGGTGACAGCAACAGACATCCCTATATCCTCTACCTTTATACATGTACAACTTGGTATTTCGCTCATTACTTTAAAAATAAAATAAAATTAAAAAATAAAAATAAAGGAATTCCCACTGTGGTGCAGCGGGCTAAAAATGTGACTGTAGTGGCTTGGGTCACTTTGGAGGTGCAGGTTCAATCCCTGGCCTGGAAACTTCCATACGCCACGGATGCAGCCATAAAATTTAAAAAAATAATAAAATAAAATGTAAAAATAAGGGATATGAAGTAAAATTGAATCCAAAGCAGTTGTTATCAATCTATGTAATAACATGCTGCCTAAAACACTTTACATCTCTCTGATTTTAAGGGTATCACAAAAGGCTCAGAGCAAACTGTATTTTGTTCAGTTATATCATATTTCAGTCAAAACCTAGAACCAAATTATAGGACAAAATAAAGTGCAAGAGGCAGGGCAGCAATTAAACTGCTGATTTACAACAGCACAGAGTACCAGAGCTGAAAGCTTTTGAGGGATCACTTCACTCCCTGCCTCATTTTACATATAGGGAAACTGAGGTCAAAGGGGGGGGAAAGGAGTTAACTCCTCGCCCAGTGCACTTTATTCTTTGCCCCCAAAAGGTGGAATTTAGAACTTCTATAATAACAGCTTTCAACAAATCTTACAAGTTGTCACTGTTCCAGCGATCTAAACTCATATTGCCTTGGCCAAATGCACTGCATCCAGGAGCCTTGATTTTCTTTTTCCCAGAATCTTTCCTATTATCACTTGTTCCTCATACCTTGAACACGAATGGCACAGATGTAAAAATAAGACCTCGTTCTACCGTCACAAGAACTAAGATTTCAAGTTAAAAAAAAAAGAGCTAATGACAGGGCACAGACAAAACTTCATGGGTCTCTAAGTGATATAAAACATCAAAGCATTATGGGAGATAACACAAGATGGCATTATTCTGATTTCAGCCATAAAGCAGATAACTTTAAATTATACAAATAAAATCAGTGTCGCTTTGCAGAAAATTTGCTATACTAAATGCCAAGAAACTGGTTCAGTTCTGGATTTTGTTTTCAGTTCTACTTTTGGCTTGTTTATTATGACTTTGATTAAGAGTTCTCCTTTTGTAAACCGATGTTGTTCAAACTAGGCTCTGCAGATGGATTGAGGGAGATGGTTTGTCTGCTGCTATTAGAATATTCTAATTTTGTGTTTTCATTTCTATGATCATTTATTTAAAAGTTTCCAAAGGCGTATTCTTATAATCAAGTACTGCCATGCTATTTTTTCTGCCCATTTATGTGTTTGTGTTAACCAAGTGAATGGAAACCAAGTGTTGTTGTAATTGTTAAGAGCCAGACAAAAAACCCCACAAAGGTGGACGTGTTAGACAAAAGATGTGTTCTTGCGAAACAAAGGCACTGTACACGATGCAGGTGTCCTGCTTTGACTAGAAGGAAGGAGCGGGAGAAGGGAATCATTACATGTGTTCAACGTATAAGGAGTTTACGCCTAAGTTTCTGTGTATTGCTTAAAATATATATTTTAATATAAATATGTTACATGTTATATTATACACTTCATTTATATCACCACACCTGTATTTGAATAGCACTCTAAACATAATTTAAGTCAACCCTGGGGATTAGTAAGAATTTTTCCCCCTTTAAAAGTGGTCTCTACGTTACTCAGTTGAGAAAAACAGGCTTAAATGATCTCCCAGCCCCCTGTGGCTACCACATTCCATGTATCCATTTGTACTGACTCAGAGATCCTATTTTCAGAACCCACAGGAATTGAACTACAGAATTAAACAATATCCAACGAACATCCCCGCCCCTGTTTTTTCATCTATCATCTAAAATGCAGACTAGTAAAATGGCTTTCCTAAATTTTCCAATTAGACACACTCTCCCAAAATGAAAACAAAACTGAGGAAATTAACAGTGTTCGGCGGGCCAGTTTCTTGGACTGGTTGAAATTTCTTTTAGCGGTCATCTTGGTGACATTTTTCATGAAGGACAAGGGCTGGACACACCGTAGATGGTACAAAAAGCATTAAAGAGGCTGAGAAGGAAGCAAGATCGCTCCCTTCCCCATTTCAAAATCTGCAGTGCTATTTCACAAGTTGTTTTTTTGTTTTTTTAATTTAAATGGAAAACTCAATGCTAGAAACCATGGGAGAAATGGTGTTTGTGAATACTCAGTCATTCACAGTAAGAGTGTGTCTCGCCCTTTTCTTCCTCATTCGTCACACTGAGAGACCCCCAGTCTGGCTACATCCTTGACGAGTAATATTTTTTATAATGTTCTTATAAGTGATTGCTTGCAGCATCTTATAGTCTTATCTCAGCTTGTGCAGCTTCTCATTAATATTCTGTACATATGGAAGAGTTTTCTATATCATTGTCCATTAACAAGGAGAATAATCACTCATTCAGTTATCAAGCAGTCAGCAAAGACCTGGCCTTGCGCCCTTAGTGCAAAGAATCATGGGATATCAAGAAGGTTAAATGTGGTTGACATTATGATAGTTACATTTTTTATATAATTAGAGTTCTATAACCAAGTTGATCAAAGATAAGCAAAGAAGTATTAAAGTCTTTTAGGACTAAGAGACCATATTAGTGACTCTTTACCTCTTAGTAGAATGACAAAAACCATATTTCAGCTGATACATACCAATGAGCATTCTTTTATGGCAAACAAGAAAAGGTCATAAGGTTACATATAAATGACACATTATTACAAAACAGCTTTTAAAGAGAAGTGAGTTAAATGATACTAAGAAAATTCAAAATTGAAATGGGACTGGGCATAAGGAGAGAGGCATAAAACAGCTAACCGACTGAAACACTCTCAGAGGCCAAAGGTTCAGAATGACTCAGCTCAAAACAAAACACTCCATACTGCACCTTTTTGGCCATCATTTAGCCGGTCAAGCCCTCTTCTTTTCTACAATCATAGAATCTCTGAGTAGACACTTGGTGAATGAAAATTTTCTATATATATTTTTTCATATATATGTATATACATGTGTAGTGTGTGTGTGTGTGTGTGTGTGTGTGTGTGTATAAAAGGTCAGCAATACCACGGAGGGGAGGAAGACACCAGACTTTAAGGTATGTATCCCTCAACCAGCTATAACGAAAAAAAAAAAAAAATCATTATATATAAAAAAAGGTATGGATGCCTCTAAATAAGCAATGTGAATTATTCCAGACATAGTCAAAAGATTTCAGAGTATGAGGGTAGCAACTCAATTGTCAAAGGCCTCCCTACGGGGCTGCCGTGCCCACCCAAGTGAGGTGATAGAGGTCTGCGAACAGAGTGGCAAAAGACAAATCCAAGAGTTAGAGCAAAAGAAGAAATGGTGGGATCTGGAAACGGATTGGCCATTAGGATGAAGACAGGGGGTGTCCCAGAGTGGAGGGATCTTTGAACTTGTAGGTGAAAGATGTAGGTTGTCTTTCTCACTTTTTATTTGTGTTATCTTGACTCTTTTAATACGTCAGCAAACTGTTTCTTCATATATAAAATTGGGATAACTATATCAATTCTGGGGTAGGAATCAGATAGGCTTATGTAAATTAAAAGTTCAAAGACAAAGTCTTCATGATCTCACATGTGTAGAATCTAAAAAAGAAACAAAATGTAAACAGACCCACGGATACAGAGAAAAAAGGATTATTGGGGGGTGCAATATAAGTAAAGGGAATGAAGAAGTACAACCTCCAGTTACGTAATAAATAAACCACAGAAATGTGATACACAGCATAAGGAAGATAGGCAATGATGCTGTAATACCTTTGTGTGAGGACAGATGCTTATTCAACTATCATGGTGATCATTTCATAATGTATGCAAATGTCAAATCGCTATGGAGAACACCTGAAATTAACATCATATTGTAGGTCTAGGTCAACTGTATTTCAAGTTTTTTAAAAAGGAAAACAACTTTCAAAGTTCATAGTGTTAATGTAGGAGAGAATCTTGGTGACGCCACCGAGTTTAGAGCCTGGGTAAGCTGATAAGAGGAACAGGTTCGGATAAATGATGAGTGTGAAGGTTCTGGTGGGGAAAGTGTTCTCTATCACCCATGTTCCTATTCACAACTGGAGTGCAGTACTTCAAATGAGGAGTTCCCGTTGTGCCTCAGCGATTAGCAAACCTGACTAGTATCCATGAGGATGCGGGTTCGATCCCTGGCCTCACTCGGCGGGTTGCGGATCCAGCGTTGCTGTGGGCTGTGGTGTAGGCCTGCGGCTACAGCTCTGATTGGACCCCTAGCCTGGGAACCTCCATATGCCCCGAGTGCAGCCCTGAAAAGACAAAAAGACCAAAAAAAAAAAAAAAACCCGAAAAATCTCTTCAAATAAAAGTTACAAGCTTGAGTAGGGTTTTCCATGTAAGGAAGCTTTCTTTCAGTGTCTTCAAACTCAAAAGAAATTGGTACTTCTAGTGGAGAGGAGGCAGTGACTGATTATATTGCCAAATGTTCCTGAAACTATCTCATGTGCACAAAAGCCTTCTTGATCCTCCGCCTAGGCAAGGCTGGAGCTCCCATCTCCCGGTCATCTTACTTCTGAGTCTTTGGAAGTTCTCTCTGGGTCCTCTCAGTGTTACCAAAGTAAAGCACAGCATTATGTCTCAGGCCCAGCTTCCCCAGCAGCAACAACATGGACACAAAAAGGCAGGGGTGGGAAATTTCTGAGGCCCAAGACAGAGTGGATTTCAGTAAATGGCATATTTCCACAAAACCTGTCATATGGCAAGGGAATGCAGCAGGAATATACTACGTTCAGTCCCCAAAGCACCCGGACTTCAAAGCCATCTCTTCTCTATCAGGAAACCTGAGGGAGTTCCCTTGTGGCTCAGCAGGTTAAGGACAAGTGTTGTCTCTATGAGGATGTGGGTTTGATCTCTGGCCTCGCTCAGTGGGTTAAGGACCCAGCATTGACATAAGCTGTGGTGTAGGTTGCAGATGCAGCTTGGATCCAGAGTTGCTGTGGCTGTTGGTGTAGGCCAGCAGCTGAAGTTCAGATTTGACCCCTAGCTTGGGAACTTCCATATGCCACAAGTGTGGCCAGAAAAAGAGTGAAAAAGAACAAGAGACCTCAGATTGTCCTGTCTCCTTTCACAGGGATTTTTCAATCACCTGTACCCCAAACAGCCACATGGTACCTTCCATGACATGAAGCTCATGTGTCAAGTAGTCCCGTGAGCCAATCTGGCTACAGCAATTGCACTCTAGATGTAGAAAATGTGAGTGGGCACACCTCATGGGCGTCACATGGAGAGCATGTGAATGCACACCTACCACTGTATTTCAGTGATATGGTTTTGTCCCCCCAAAACACCCTGTGAAGAAGGCAAGGCAAGTATCATCCCATCTTACAGGTGAAAATGAG
The DNA here is from genome assembly GCF_016906955.1 of Phacochoerus africanus. Taxonomy (NCBI): domain Eukaryota; kingdom Metazoa; phylum Chordata; class Mammalia; order Artiodactyla; family Suidae; genus Phacochoerus; species Phacochoerus africanus. The sequence goes on along the minus strand of NC_062560.1, from coordinate 119,208,083 downwards.
GAGCACTAAGCTCTTCCCTGAATCTGTGGAGAAGGAGAATGATTTTCCCAAAGGTGACACAAATGGTGATGCTCTAAGATCTGAATCCACAGCCACGAGGCATAGCTGGAAACTTCTGTGCTCGTGAATTCTCTTCAATGCTTGGAATATCCCTTACTCATCCATTCCCAGTGATGCCCTTTCAGAATCTATTTTGGGGAGCTAGGGTCCAGAGGTGGAATATGAATCCTTAGCAACGTGGCATAGTAATAAGTCCAAACTTCAACACTTTGTGCCTCAAGATGCTGTTCATTTCATGATGAGAGAAGTGATTACCAAATGTGACGTCACACAGTTTAAAGAAGTTGCAAGAAATCATTTATTTTTGATAAATATGAGCAAAGAAGATAGCTTCCACTTTTTTGCTAAAATTACTGTGAACTATTAAAGATTCCTTCACTAAATATTGAGCCAAATATAGGCAACCTGAGATATAAGAATTTTCTCTGTGTGATAAATCATGAGATAATAGTGATTCATTTATGAATTAGAGTTGGATTTCCTTTCCATATGACACTCAAAGTAGCTCTCGAAGATCTCAAAACAACAAGTCAACAATATTATTTCCATAAATCTAGGTTTTTTTAAAAAATAGAACTTAAGACGAACTTGATGGAACTGCATAGTTTAATAGATTGATACTGCAGTAAAAGCAAAAACTTTGTCACCTGTTTGGATACACAGAGAAAGAGACCCCCAAAAACGAAAAAAAGCAGACACAGAAACAAAATGAGAGTCCACAAATAAACTCATGGATATACAATCAAATAATATTTGACAAAGGAACTACAAATACTCAATGGAGAAAAGACATTTTCTTCAACAAATGGCACTGGGAAAACTGGATATCCACATGAAACTGGAACTCTATCTTATACCGCTTTTAGATTTACTCTTTTAGCAACTTTCAAGTACATAATACAGTATCGTATTCCACATGCACACAAAAAGATAACTATGTGAGGTGACAGAGGTGTTAACTAACCTTACAGTGGTAATCATCCACAATAATACATATATCAAACCATCACATTGTACACCTTATAGTTACACAATGTCACTTGTCAATATCTCAATAAAGCTTGAAAAGAAAACAGACAGAAAGAATGCTTCACACACAATGACATAAAGAAAGGAAGAGGGACATATTCACAGAAAAAGATGCACTAAAAGAGGAAATGAAACCCAGAGATATGAAACACCAGCAACACCTGGCTGCTACTTGGAAATGGATTCATTCAGTAACCACAGGAAATCACATTCTCGAGTCCTCTCTCTGGCTGTTATTGTGTCTAAGATGGGGAGTGGGGATGGGGAGAGTAGGTCTAGGTGATTTCTTTTAGTTTCTTCTCATATTTTTTGTCTGAAAGAATACTACTACTAAAGGACACTAGAGTCCAATGACAAGAGTGGGACGTGAGCAGGGAGCTATTTCCGCAGAAGCAGACAGTGCTCAGATTCCCCAATCAGGGTGGCATCACCGGGGGTTGGCAATGGTAGGAGCCTCCATCCCCGCCCAACAGCGCCAGGTGGGACTAGTCAACCACAAATGCAATATTCCATGAGAGTGAAATAGAGACATTCTCAGACAAAGGAAAGCCGAGACTCTGTTCCCCAAAAGCTTATCATTAACGGATGGTTTTTAAAAGACGTCAAAACAGAAAGAAATTGTGACAGAAGAAAGTTTGGAACTTCAGAAAAGAAATAAGAACAGCAGAATGAGTAAATCTAACAAAGTATCTTTTTCCCATGAGTTTCAAAAATCATATTTCCTTACCCTGTTGATGCAATAGATCATGCAGAATAGATTTATTCTGCATGTTGAACCAACCTCGTGTACTTGGAGTAAATTCTATTTGGTCATGGTATGTAATTATTTATATATATATATATATATATTTTTTTTTTTTTTGTCTTTTTAGCTATTTCTTTGGGCTGCTCCCGCGGCATATGGAGGTTCCCAGGCTAGGGGTCGAATCAGAGCCATAGCCACCGGCCTACGCCAGAGCCACAGCAACACGGGATCCGAGCCGCGTCTGCAACCTACACCACAGCTCACTGGCAACGCCGGATTGTTAACCCACTGAGCAAGGGCAGGGACCAAACCCGCAACCTCATGGCTCCTAGTGGGATTCGTTAACCACTGCGCCATGACGGGAACTCCCTATTTTTATATATTGATGGATACAATTGCCTAATAGTTTGTGGAGATTTTCTGCCCAGAGTCATTCAAGATACTGGTCCATAGTTTCGTTCTTTGTTTTGTTTGTACTGTTTTATCTGGTTTTGTTATCAGAGACTTATAAAAATTAATGAAGATCATAACATCGAAATTTGTGGGGTGCTGCCAAAATAGAGAGGACAATTTATAGAACTAAATATTTACATGAGAAACAAGTAAAGGTCACCAATCAATAATTTACGTTTCCAACTCATGAAATTACGAAAAAAGAAGAGCAAAATAAACCCAGAGCAAACGGAAAGAATGAAATGATAAAGATACAGTTGCAGATACAGTATCTGCAGAATTTGGAGGGCTGATAGTACAAAAGGCCATTTTATATAAGGGACTTGAGTATTGGTGAGTTTTGGTTTGGGGAGAGCAGGAGAAAATATTTGCAGGTCACATATCTGATAAAGGACATACTGAAATTGTATAAAAAACTCTCAAATGCGATAATAAGGTATTTGGAGTTCCTGTTGTGGCTCAGCGGTAACAAACCCAACTAGTATCCATGAGGATGTGGGTTAGACACTTGGACTCACTCAGCAGACTGCGGTGTAGGTTGCAGACGCAGCGCAGATCTGGTGTTGCTGTGGCTGTGGTGTAGGCAGCTGCAGCTCTGAATCAAACCCTAGCCTCGGAAATTCCATGTGCTGCAGGTGTGGCCCTAAAATAAATAATGATAATAATAATATTAATAATAATAATGACGAATCTAATGACCCCATAAAAATACAAAAATGATTTAAATGGTCACATAACCAAAAAGACGTACACAATGGCAAAAAAGAAAATCACATGAATAAATGCTCAACATAATTTCTCGTTAGGACAATGCAAATTAAAACCACAATGAGGGAGTTCCCATCGTGGTGCAGTGGTTAACGAATCTGACTAGGAACCATGAGGTTGCGGGTTCGATCCCTGGCCTCACTCAGTGGGTTAAGGATTTGGCATTGCCATGAGCTGTGGTGTAGGTCACAGATGTGGCTTGGATCCCATGTTGCTGTGGCTCTGGCGTAGGCCAGCGGCTACAGCTCTGATTAGACGCCCAGCCTGGGAACCTCCATATGCCATGGGTGTGGCCCTAGAAAAGACAAAAAAAAATTTTTTTTTAAATTAATAAAACCACAATGAGATATAACAACAAGTCTGTAAGAATGCCTGAGGTTCAAAACTGGCCATGTGAAATGTTAGCAAGGATGTGGAGCGCTGGAACTCTCATACACTGCTGGAGAGAATGTAAAAGGGTGCGATTATCTTGGAAAAGAGTTGAGAATGTCTTAAAAAGTTAAATGTACACCTACCATATAATCCGGCCATTCCATTTTTAGGTATTTACCAAAGAGAAGAGAAAATATATGTCTATACAAAGACTTGTACATAAATGTTCATAGAACCTTTGCTTATAATAGCCCAAAACTAGACACAACCCAAAAAAGAAGTGTATGGGCCAATTGTGGTATATCCATATACTGTAATACTACTCAGAAATAAAAAGGAATGAACTATTGACACATCTACTAAAGACTTAGCTCCCTATATGCTGATGACTTCTACCTCTCCTTAGCAAATTTCCCCCTTAATCCAATCCAAAATCAATTATTCCTTTATTCTGAGTCTCCCAGCACTTGTATATTACAAGTGGACTTTTTTTTTTTTTTTTGTCTTTTTTGCTATTTCTTTGGGCCGCTCCCATGGCATATGGAGGTTCCCAGGCTAGGGGTCGAATCGGAGCTTTTGCTGCCAGACTACACCAGAGCCACAGCAACGCGGGATCCGAGCCGCGTCTGCAACCTACACCACAGCTCACGGCAACGCCTGATTTTAACCCACTGAGCAAGGGCAGGGACCGAACCCGCAACCTCATGGTTCCTAGTCGGATTCGTTAACCACTGCGCCACGACGGGAACTCCACAAGTGGACTTTTTTTAATTGCACATATTAATATATTGCTTATTAATTCAATATAAAACCACAAATGTGTACTACTCCCCACACATATACTCACTCACAAGGGAAGAAAGGCTAACATCAGAATAAACTTAAAATTACTTCTGACTTGCAATGACATTTGGCTGGCAGTTTCTACGAGAGAGAGGTTATTGACTCTTTTATCGTCACTTAATCACTTGGTGATCACATCCAGAGACTATGAACAATATCTATACACTGATAACTCCCGCTGCATACCTCGGAAACTCTAGATTTGTATGTACAACAGCTCTAATCGCATGTGTAATAGTCATCTCTCATTAACAGGTCAAAAATCAAACTTCTGGCTTCCCCCAAACCTACTCTTCTCACAGTGTTTTCCATCTCAGTTGATGGAAGTTCCATCCTTCTAGTTACACAGACCAGACACACTGACATCATTCTCTATTCCGAGCTTTCTCTCACACTCGATACCCATCTCAGTAGCAAATACTGCTGTTACCTTCAAAACGTACCTATGATCCAGCCACTTCGCACCAGCGACCCTCACCTGGAGTACTGCAGCAGCCTTCTGACAGGTCTCCCTAGTTGGAGCCAACTCGCTATTCCCTTTCAACACAACAGCCAGAATGATACGGTAGAAACCTGAGTCTGGAGTTCCCGTCGTGGCTCATTGGTTAATGAATCCGACGAAGAACCATGAGGTTGGGGCTTTGATCCCTGGCTTTGCTCAGTGGGTTAAGGGTCCGGGGTTGCCATGAGCTTTGGTGTAGGTCTCAGATGCGGCTCGGATCCTGCGTTGCTGTGGCTCTGGCGTAGGCCGGCAGTTGTACCTCTGATTTGACCCCTAGCCTGGGAACCTCCATATGCCACAGGTGTGGCCCTTAAAAAAAATTAAAATAAAGCAAAAAAAAAAAAAAAAACCCCACTAAGTCTGATCATGGTAAGTACACAAGAAATGCAAACTATTCCTCACAGCAAGAGAAATAATAATAATACTATGTACAAAGATGTTTTCAAGGAAGCATATTATTCTTTGCCATGGTAAACATTTAGAAATAATCTAAACAGGTCAATCATTAAATAAACTACAAATTTAAGCAAGAACATTTGTATGTATGCTAGTCTATATAAGAGTTTCAGGTATGCACACCCAAATGTTATTTATACTGATCTCTGAGCATGAAAAGAAGATTTAAGAAGATAGAGACAAGGAAAGATCGAAAATGTTTTTGTCCTATTTTTAATATATATATTTATATATTTTAAAAAATTTAACAACAATGATGCAATCATATGGTATTTCTGTAACAGCTATTATATTGACATTCAAGAATGTAAAGAAAAACATGAACATAGTGAGGAGAGAAATGGTTATGATAATCAAATGAAACTTAAGAGAAAAAATAAAATATCTGGGGAAAACAATATCCTGGATGAAATTAACTTAAATTAGATATCTCAGAAGGAAGAACTGGTAAACTTGAAGACATGACAATAGAAAATATGCAAAATAAAGCATAAAGATTTTTAAAAGACAAATAAAATGAACAGAATCTCAGTCACCTACAGAATAAAATCAAACAGTTCTAATATATGTGTAAAACCAGTTCTAACTGGTTCCCAAAAGCCTGTGTACAGAAAAAATATTTGAGAAAATAAGGCCCCTAAAGTTTCCAAATTTGATGAAAACTATAAATCCACAGGTACAAGAAACTCAGTGAATCCAAGCAAGATAAACACAAGGAAATTCACATCGATCACATCATAATGAAATTCCTAAAAACCAATGATAACAAAAAAATATTAAAGGCAGGCATTAAGAAAAACATATTAGGTACAAAGGAACAAAGTTAAGAATACAAACAATGATGTTCTTCTCATCACAGAACATTCCACCCAACAACTGCAGAATATATATCCCTTTAAATACACCAGGGAAGTTCCCTTGTGGCTTAGTGGGTTAAGGATCCAGTGTTGTATCAAGATTATATAAGAAACACATGTTTCGGTGTATAGCTGAAATTAACAGAACATTGCAAACTAACTATACTTAAATTTAAAAATAGTAAATTTTTTAAAAATTTTAAACAAACACTTGTGTCTCAAATATAAAAGGCAAACAACCTATTAAGATGACAAATCTAAATAAATGGAGATACGTACTATGTTCATGGACCGGAAAACTCAGTATACTAAAGATATCAATTCTATAGCATATCTTTTTTTATTACTCGATGACTTTTATTACATTTATAGTTGTACAATGATCATCACAACCAAATTTTATAGCATTTCCATCCCAAACCCCCAGTACATCCCCACCCCCCAACCTGTCTCATTTGGAAACCATAAGTTTTTCAAAGTCCGTGAGTCAGTATCTGTTCTGCAAAGAAGTTCATTGTGTCCTTTTTTCAGATTCCACATGTCAGTCAAAGCATTTGATGTTAGTGTCTCATTGTCTGACTGATTTCACTTAGCATGATAATGTCTAGGTCCATCCATGTTGCTAAAAATGCCGGTATTCCGTTCTTTTTAATGGCTGAGTAATATTCCATTGTGTATATGTACCACATCTTCTTTACCCCCTCCTCCATCGATGGACATTTAGGGTGTTTCCATGTCTTGGCTATTGCAAATAGTGCTGCAATGAACACTGGAGTACATGTATCTTTGCGAGTCATGGTTTTCTCTGGATAGATGCCCAGGAGTGGGCTTGCTGGATCAAATGGTAGTTCTATGTTTAGTTTTCTGAGGAATCTCCATACTGTTTTCCACAGTGGCTGCACCAATTTACATTCCCACCAAAAGGGTTCCCTTTTCTCCATACCCTCTCCAGCATTTATTGTTTGGAGACTTTTTGATGATGGCAATTCTGGCCAATGTAAAGCATATCTATTAATATATAGGCTTAAAGCAATTTCATTAAACTTTCAGCAACATTTTTTGTAGATATAGACAAGCTTATTCTAAAGTTTATGTGAAAAAGCACAGGACCTAGAATAGCTAAAACAAACTTGAATAATAAAAGAATCATGAAGGAGGACTCACTCTATCTGATTTTAAGGCCTACTATCTAGCTATAATAATCAAGATAGCGTGACTTTAATCAATGGCACAGAATAAAGACCTCGGAAACAGACTCACACAAATATGCCTAATTCTTAACAAAGGTGTAATAGAAAGGATAGTCTTTTCAGTAAATGGTGCTGAAGCAATTGGACATCCACAGGCTAAAGATTAAATATCATTGGCCTAAACCTTACACCTTGTACAAGAATTAACCCAAAAAGGGTCACAGACTTAAATGTAAAATGTACAACTACATAACTTTCAGAAAAAAGAAATGGGAGGAAATCTTTGGGATCTAGAGCTAGGCAAAGCATTCTTACACTTGACATTAAGAACATGCTTCATAAAAGGCAAGAATAATAAATCAGACTCCATCAAGATGAAGAAGTTTTGCTCAGTGTAAGCCTACATGGAAAGGATGAAAAGACAAGCTACAGAGTGGGAGAAAGTACACAAAAACATTATATCCTACAATGAACTAGAATGTAGAATATATAAGGAATTCTAAAACCTCAACAGTTAGAAATACTAAACAGATGATCCAACTAAAAAATGGACAAAAGACATGAGGAGACATTTCACCATAGAAGATATATAGATGACAAATAAGCACATGAAAAGATATACAGCATCACTAGCCATTAGGGAAATAGTCTGGGGGAAAAAAAGGGGACTTGGCAACAGGTACAAACATAGCCAAAATCACACTATAAACATAGTATGTATAGTATAGACACTGCTGCTGATGTGTTGGACATCACAGTAAGAATGTGGTCATCTGGCTTGCCCAGGACCCCACTGAAGTCCCCGCTGCTCTTGCAAGGAGTACTGGGGGAATGAGTGGCTGGCCTTTGATGTTCTTAGCTTCTATTACAGGAGTCAGGCTCATAGAAAGGGAATGTCAGTGAAGGGTTCCTAAAAAATAAAGACACCGCATCTAATGTCTAAAGTTCAGATCATGAGAGATGATATTCCCACTCTATTCCTGATGGTCAGATGACTCCTAGAGTACTGGATTGATTTCTGAGCTTCATTATGCAAAGAGGGCATTACAAAGCAAGATAACACAAGAGGAGAGTTATGATGATGTGAAGAAAATTGCTTTGAAAACTGAGGGAAAGAAGATACTCAGCAGGGATATGAGAGCTGCTTTAAAATGTCTTAAGAGCTACCATGAAAGTGAAATACTCTATTTAATTTGTCTGGCTACAGACAACACAAGCTAAGACCAAGGGTGAGAGAAATGGATTTCGGCTTTCAATAAGGAAATATCTTAATTCAAACTGCTCCACAGTGGAAAGCCCGTCTTTGAAAACTGGTAAAGATCCAGTCAGAGGACAGGAGCACTGTTACAGATTCCAGTTTGGGGCTGGTTGTGGAGCCATGTCATCTCAAACTCTATCCTGACGGCTCCTTCAAAACAGCATTCCTGTCCATCCTTCATAGCACCCCCACCTAGCCTCCGTTCCAGAAATACGCAGTGAACAACTCACTCTAAGAAAGAGGCATCTTAGGATCAGTACATCAAGGATTCTGGCTGTGGGTGTCATGTAGAGTTCCTAAGGGAAGCCTAGCCAGACGAATAGATTTTTTGTGCCCACACGGATGATGTTTTAGCGCAGGCGCAAGCAGACGGAAAAGATGCTGGATGTCAGAAAGAGACAACTACTGTATGATCTCACATATATGTGGAATCTAAAAAAGCTGATGGAGTTCTTGCTGTGGTGCAATGGGATTGGCAGCATCTGAGACGCAGGTTCAACCCCCAGCCCAGCACAGTGGGTTAAGGATCTGGTGTTGCCTCAGCTGCAGCTTAGGTTGCAATTGTGGCTCAGATTTGATCCCTGGCCCAGGAACTCCATATTCTGCACGACAGCCAAAAAAGAAAAAAAAGAAAAAGAAAAAAGCTGAACTTATACAAGCAGAGAGTAGAATAGTGGTTGCCAGGGCAGGGGGTTGGAGAAAATGTGGAGATGTGGGTCAAAGGGTACAAACTTCTAGTCATAAGATGACTTAGCGCTTGGAATCTAATACAGAGCATGGGGGCTATAGTTAACACTGTATTGCACACTTGAAACTTGCTAAGAGAGTAATCTTAAATGCTCTCACCAAAAAAAAGTGGCAACTATGTGAGCTGATGGGTGTGCTAACTAATCTTGTTGTGGCAAACATTTCACTATATATATATATATTAATATTATAAATATATATATATATATATATATATATATATATATAATCATCACATTGTACACCTTAAACTTACATGGTATGATATGTCAATTATATTTCAATAAAGCTAGAAAAAGAAACTCAAAGAAAAAGTCAGGGTTTTTTTTACATCATTTAGGAAAGAGTTGTTATATTTAAATATTTAACATGCACCCCTATGTTCAGTGCAGCACTGTTCACAACAGCCTAGACATAGAAACAACCTAAACGTTCATCAACAGAGAAATGGATAAAGAAGATGTGGGACATACATACAATGGAATACTACTCAGCCATAAAAAGAATGAACTAATGCCATTTGCAGCAACATGGAAGGACCTAGAAATTATCATACTCGGTGAAATAAGTCAGACAGAGAAAGACAAACATCATATGATATCACTTATATGTGGAATATTAAAAAAGGATGCCAATGAACTTATCTGTAGAACAGAATCAGACTCATAGACGTTGAAAAACTTATGGTTACCAAAGGGGAGGGATGGACTGGGGGTTTGGGATTGGCATGTGTACACCAAGGTATATGGAATGATTGGCCAATGGGAACCTGCTATATAGCAAAGGGAATTCTACCCAGTATTCTGTGACAATCTATGTGGGAAAAGAATCTGAAAGAGAATGGATGTGTGTACATGTATAACTGAATCACTTTGTTGTACAGCAAAAATTACCACAACCTTGTAAATCAACTATACTTCAATAAAACTTAAATAAATAAATACTTAGTTTTCCAATCCATGATTACAATATATCAATTTGAATCTTTTTTGAGTATTCTTGAATGTACTTTCATCAAGTTTTATAACAGGTTTTCTGAAAAAGAAGCTGATATGCCTATGTCCACAGCAGTGGCCCAGGGTCTGAGCTTGGCAACTTTTGCCTGTCCAGAGGACCCATGGGGCCAGGGCCACCAAGATTCTACTGATTTTGACTGAGTAGAGTCTTGGAAAAGAACTCCATTAGAAGGAGAGCTAGAGTGCTTAAACTTGGTCTGAGCTTAGTAGGTCAGTTTGGAGGAGAGAAGAGTATTCTTCCAAGAATATTGCTATGTCTGTCATTCAGATTATTCCCAGGCTTAGTCCCTGCAGACTTGAGTCCTAGAGGGATAAGACCACCATAATAGGAGAAGGAAGAGGAAGAGGGGGAGGAAAAAGAAGAGGAGGAGGAGAAAGAGAGGGCGAACAAGGAGAGAGAACAATTCTAACGTCTCTGAAACACAGAACGGATGTGTGTCCTAATCAGGCCAATCCCCATCTTGAGTGGAGAAGAAGCAGAGACCATCACTCTTTGGTAGCCTACCCACAGCTTTTGGTGGCTTCATCGATGCTCTGGTGGTGGTAGCCTGGTAGTGCACTGAGGAATCACGACAGTAACCATAGAAGGGCAGGACAGAGAAAAAAATAAACGCTATGAGGTTGTTGGGAGGGATAGTTCACAAGCACACATCAAACACTCCTGGACACTCTTAGAACACTGTATAAGAAACTGGATGGGGACTGGACCCCTTACAAAATGGGTAGAATCTAAGCCAAATAAATATTCTATCATTTTCATTATTATAAATAAATTTGGACTCGCAGCCATTGTAGTCAGAGAGACATGGGATGTTTCAGCTTAAAAACTCTATATTATAGGAGTTCCCGTTGTGGCACAGTGGTTAACGAATCCAACTAGGAACCATGAGGTTGCGGGTTCGGTCCCTGCCCTTGCTCAGTGGGTTAACAATCTGGCGTTGCCGTGAGCTGTGGTGTAGGTCGCAGACGCGGCTCAGATCCCGTGTTGCTGTGGCTCTGACATAGGTCGGTGGCTATGGCTCTGATTCGACCCCTAGCCTGGGAACCTCCATATGCCGCAGGGGCGGCCCAAGAAATAGCAAAAAGACAAAAAAAAAACCCAAACAAACAAAACTCTATATTATATACGACAAAAACGTTAGAAGGCTGTCCATCCCCAGGAAATAAATCATACAAAGTACACAGTCAAAGGCCTCAGGGGAGAAAGGAAGAAAGTAGAAAGTTGCCATCGATTTTAGCCTCTTAGCAGCACACTGCTAAGTGATCTTTGTCCCCAGGCCCTCTAAAGACAGAGAACCAGAAGTGTAAGGTTTACGGAGTGGCCAGAGAGAATGTGGTGTCACCATGGTATCAGACCACAGGAGGCAAAGCTGACTGAATGGTGGTCCGACTTAGTTAATGATGTTGCTAGGAAACCCACATCTGCCAGGGTTCTACCCACTCTGCTTTCTGTGCATCATTTACTCACCACTAATGACATGGCAGCATCACCCACAAAATTGCAGAGATGCCCACCACAAAGCAAATGGGGCAAACCCCTGCAACCCAGACAGGAGGTGGCCTACTACAGCTCCCCACACACTGACCATACAGCCAGCTGCCCCTCCAGAGAGCTCACCCATGCCCCTGCGATACCCACCACCAGGCTGCATACCAGAACTGCTACCTGACCTGCTGTGCTCCAGCGTAGCCAGTCTACACCACAAGCAGAGCAGGAGTCATCCAAATAGTTACAGTGACAGCCTGGTGGCAAGCGAGGTGAGGGAGAGCTATGGATGAAACCTCACCAGAGAGCTGGAAGTCCAGTGGCATTGCAACTGGGACTGTTGGGGGCAACTGGCAGCAGGAAGTGCAGCCTGAGAGTCATTTGTGATCCCTGCAGTATTTAATGAGCACACAATTTCTACAAGATGCTACCCTGGTCGCTGGAGATCAGAGTTAAGTTAGAAAATATGGACCATCAAAGAGCTCACATTGGAATAGGTGAAAGAACTATGAATCTCTAACTAGAAACCAAGGTGTGCAAAGCTGAAGGAGAGGGATGAACCAAACACTGGGAGACCACGGAGAAAACTCTGCCAATAGTCCGGGACTGGCCACAGGCCCCCTTCACTGCCCATTAGGGGAAGGGACCATGGGAGGCAGCACAACTTCCAGATACAACGTCAGGGCAGACTAGACGGAATGGCGAATTGTCGGCTTGTAGCAAAGAGCAAGGAAAGAATGACTGGCACCAGGTCTAGGGGTTTAAGGAGAATCGCATCAAACCCCGAGGTGAGGTGGACCCAGGAACTGTGCTGCCATGGCTTCTAGGCTAGTGCTGTCCAAGTGAACAGAATAGGAGCTACAAGTGCAAGCCGCATAAGTGTTTTGAAATTTTCCAGTAGTTGTGTTGAAAAAAAAAAAGTAAAAAGAACTGATAAAGTTAACAGATGTATTTTATTTAGCAGAATATATCCAAAAATGATCATTTCAACATGTACAACCTGTAATCAACATAAACAAGTTATTGATATTTTGTATGAGGTATTTTGCATTCTTTTCTTTTGCACACTAAGCCTCCCAGTTAGGAGCAGCCACATTTCACAACCGAGGGAATAATCCAGGGGCTGTGAAAGGGTTTTTTTGGGGGGAGCATTTTAGCTAATGTTCTTTATTAAGGAAACACTCATACTGTCTCTCTCTCTCTCTCTCTTTTTTTTTTTTTTTTTGCTTTTTAGGGCCGCATACGGAAGTTCCCAGCCAGGCTACCGGTTCAACTGGAGCTGCAGCTGCCAGCCCATGCCACAGCCACAGCCACACTAGTTCTGATCCACATTTGTGACCTATACCACCATGCACAGCAACGCTGGATTCTTAACCCACTGAGATTGGCCAGGGATTGAACCCGCATCTTTGTGGATACTAGTCGGGAACTCCCAAAGCACTCATAGTTTTTAATGAAGTGACCAAGGTGGAGGAGGAAGGAACCCAACTGTGACTTGTGATTTGTGTCACTGGCAGGGTTTGAGGCCTGGGTCATATATTATTTTGATAAAGATGATGCTGACAATGATCAGGAAGAACATTCCTGATAAATGATACTATCCAGCGGCTGAGTGTTTGCCAGTCACCAAACCCTATGCTAAGTATTATGAAAGTATCTCTCTGATCCTCCCAATCCTATGAGCTAGGTACCATTTTATCTCCATTTGAAAGATTAATTTTCCCGAAGGTGTACATCGGTGACGTTAGAACTTGACTCTGGGTGTTCTGATTCCAGATCCTTTGTGAGAACCAGCACGAAGCTGTGTCCATGTGGGCAGGCACAGGATGCACATGGCCCACATCCCAGTGTTGTTCCCTTCGGGTCCAATTCAGACATTCCCCAGCTCTGGGAAGAAGTTAGTAAAACAGACGCTCTACTTCATGCACGTGGCTATATTTTATGGTTAAAAACCTCATTTTTCTAAGGTTTTATAAATTTCAACGAAGCTACTGTTGAAATCAGTACACAAGAAGTTTGTGAGGAGAAATAAGTTAGTGTTTTAGTTGGACTGAGTGAAAAAACTATTGCTAGTTTCGGCTGAGTAATTACCAACAGGTAATGAGCTCAACGCTCCATCTCATACAGCTGAGAAAAAAGAGTAGAAAGTTCTCTTACAATGACTGCCGTTGGCATCAGCACGAGGAGAAGTGATGCACGGTGGTCCTGGCAGTGGCTGGTTGAACAGATGCCAGATCAGGCACTGATACTGCAGTTACATGCTGAGATGGAGGGAAAGTCTCTTCCCCCTCCTTTAAACAACTCAAACAGCCAAGCCAGAGTGTGAAGAGGAGAGCAATAGAAACATTAAAAATGAGGGGTACTCGGGAGTTCCCACTGTGGCACAGCGGAAATGAATCAGACCACTATCCATGAGGATGCAGGTTCCATCCCTGGCCTCGCTCAGTGGGTCAGGGATCCGGTGTGGCCGTGAGCGGTGGTGTAGGTCGCAGACGCGGCTAGAATTCGGTGTTGCCATGGCTGTGGCATAGGCCAGCAGCTGCAGCTCCGATTGGACCCCTAGCCTGGGAATTGCCATATGCCGCTAGGACGGCCCTTAAAAGCAAAAAAAAAAAAAAAAAAAAAAAACACAAAAAAACAACCACACAGCTCAAGTCCCTGCTTTAGGCCCTGCACCTGACACCTAAGAAGTACCAAAAGAAAGGACTGTTGCCCCTTCTCAGGAGAACGTCCCAAACCACTCTCTCCCCCCATCCTCCCAGAGAAGTTAAAAGGACCACCACTGCTGGGCTACAGACATCAAATCATCCCAGGATACGCTGACTATCTCGATGTGCTGGAAGAACTGCTTGGTTAAGAGTCTCACCTCAGACTCACAGCAGAAGAGGATTCTTGCTCTGCAACTTACTAGCTGTGTGACTTTGGGAAAGTGCTTAACCCTTCTGATCCTCATTTGGAAAACAAAGTAGAGGTATCTACCACCTAGGAGAGATATGAGGTCAAATGAGACAAAACATATGAGGCTGTTTTACATGCCAGAAAGCAATACAAATATGTGAGTTATCCTATATGATCCTTAAATTTAGCTCTGTGTATAATGGTTGCTTGCTTTATAGTATCTACAGGGGCATTTAATCCTATAGCAAAAGATCATCATAACTTCTGAGTCAAAGCCTGGTAAAGCGCTTAGAACTGGGACCTTCTGGCTCGATCATGAGCACTTCAGTGATCTCATGCATTTAGGAAATTGTCTAAGACATCCCGACTTATAAGAAAGATTGGAAGGATCTCAAAAGATCACCTGCTTCCCCACAGAACCTTCAGGCAGATCCAGGATTGTAATTCCCACTTAGCATAGATGTTAAGAGAGCAGAAAGCTTAACTTGTCTTACTGTTAATAGTAATATTGGTAGTGTCATTTGTAATTACATTACAAAATTGTAGGATAAAGCAGAGAAGTATGGTATCACCAGGAACCAAGATTGCCAGCTTAAGAAAAAAGAGACATAACTATAAAATCAAAGAACGTATGTAAAAATCCTGAAATCTTACATTAAATTGGAAATATCAAAATGAACTTGTGATTTATTATTCTCTTTCTATAAAATACATATTTCCTAGCTTTGTCCACTGGAAAGTCTAGAAGCAGTGACCATCCAGTAATAATGAGTAGTGCTGAGACTGTGATTTCTAAGTGACATTTCCTAGCAAAAGGAACGAGAACTTCCTGGGGAAATGACCGATTCTAGGTTTGGGGACTGAAATGTACGAAACAGTCCTAGGATATCTTGTGTCAGAAAGCAAGTTTTGCTTTCGAAGATCACTGGAGTTGCAGCAAAAAGAGATGAGAACCAACTGCAGGTTCCACTGGCCAAAAATGGGACAATTAGAGCTTCGAAAAGATTTATTATAATCTCAATAAGCAAGAATATATTCAAAAACCCACAAGATTTTTCTCTTTTAATGTATGTGGCTGCTTTTAATCACACTACAATGATAACCACACATTTATATCCAGAACATTGAAAGGACAGAACTTCTGGTCAAGTCAATAATTATTTGTGGGTACATGGAGCTGACTAGGTAGCAAGTACTGAGTGCCAGGAGCCAAGATAGTGGATGACTAGGAATTGACCTTGCCATTCAGGATCTCATCGCTAGAGAAAGTCATTTTATAAGCTATATCAACAAGTAAATTAAAAGAAGACATGTGAGTATAACAGTACATACAGTTATGGAGGTGGCCCGCAAGAGGAAGGGGTTGATTTTAGTGAAATTTTACAAGCTTTTTAATAATATTAAAATAAATTACTGGAGTTCCCATCGTGGCGCAGTGGTTAACAAACCCGAGTAGTATCCATGAGGACGTGGGTTTGATCCCTGGCCTCGCTCAGTGGGTTAAGGATCTGGCGTTGCTACGGCTGTGGTATAGACTGGCAGCTACAGCTCCAATTCAACCCCTAGCCTGGGAACCTCCATATGTGGCCCCAAAGAGACAATAAATAAATAAATAATCATTGCCACAACTTTAAGTTGCTAAGACACTAACTCATCACAATAAAATTCACAAATAAAGGATAAAACTTGAGCATTTATTGTTTCTCCTATATAAACTGTACCTCAAGGTAGCCAAATAGTTGATGAGGGAAAGTTGACAGAAGAATGAAAGAAAAAATCCAAAAACCATCATTTTGTAACTGTCCATGAAATAATGGATCTAGGACATAATCACTTATTGATGATAAAACCATTAGGTGAAAAACTGATGAGGCAAACTTCATAATGGCAGGATCAGACTGACATCAACCTGAACTCATTGAGGAAAGCTTACATCACTTTTTAGCAATAACAGCTAAAAATTATGTGCCTCCTGATGTGATGCAACAGGAAGCACACATTGCCAACTATAAAGTCCCCCAAAACGTGCACGTGCGTGCATACACACACGCACATACACACATACGCACGTGCCTATACACACATTAATTTAATCAACCACTTACATCTACCTTTGTGTATAAAAGAAATACTGAGAAAAGAGGAACAAGTTAAACCGCACCAAAAAAATGCAGTTGGTCACATCCAGAATGTGGAACATTCCACAGTTTAAATGAACCTATTTTGTAAAGTAATAAAATGGCAGCAGTAGGAGAAGAAAGAGGAAGGGATCATTATACATTAAGAGAAATGCAGTGAAATAATTTCTAAATGCAATGAGTGGCTCTTGTTTGGATTCAAATTTAAACAAATAACTATCAAAAAAAAAAACTTCAGACAATCAGAAACATCAGAATACAGACTGGCTATTAGATTATATTATGGAATTACTATGAATTTTGTTAGATATCATAATGGCACTTTGGTTATATTTTTCAAGTTTTTCTGGTGAGCTTTGTATTGATACATTTGCAGGTGCAATGACACGATATTGGACATTTTCTAACACACATAAAAACATTTAGAAGATATGATGAGAGGGACAGTAGATTAAAAACGGCAACATGCTATTAAGTATTGAAATTGAGTGATGAATACTTAGTGATTCATTATACTTTTTATATCTATGTGCATTTAGAAAACTCCACACTGAAAAGTTAACAAGTGAAAAAAATAAAAAGAGCATTAAGTTCTTGAGCCAATCTGCCTGACTCTGCCACTCACGAGCCAATCGAGTGTGGACATGTCACTTATCACTTGGCCTCTGTGTCTCCTTTTCCTTACACGCAAAATGAGGCTAATAACAGTGCTATGACATAGGGCTGCTGTGAGGGTTAAACAAGTGTATGAATGTAAAATGTTTGGGATGGTGTCTGACACACAGTAAGTGCTTAGTATGCGATAGCTTCCGTAGTCATCATTACCGCTCCCAGTGAAAAATGAGAACGAGGCTGCCCAAGGCTACCTACTAAACCAGGGGTCTGCAAACTTTTTCTGTAAAGGGCCAGAGAGTAAATATTTTAGACTCTATGGGCCATTACAGTCTTAGTTCCAACTACTCAACTCTGCTCTTGCAGCATGAAAGCAACCACAGACAACACGTGAGTGAATGAGTGTGGCTGCGTTCCAATAAAGCTTTATTTACAAGATCAGGCAACAGGCCAGATTTGGCGTGTGAGCTATAGTTGGATGACCTGTGAAGTCTACAATAGGAAAGAAAGCAAAAGCTAAGTCTTCTGCCTCTCCAGCTACATTATCCAATCCTCTTTCAACTAAACCAAAGCCATGTCAGGAAGGAGATGTGAAAAAACATCATGGTTTTGACAAATGTTGCCATCTCTTGTAAGTTACGGAGCGGAGCTAACTTTTGGGTGAGTACATATTTGCCTAAAGGCTAAAAAGATCGTTTTGAAAATAAGAATACGGGAAGTTACTTCTTAAAACAACTTTCTCCACCACATGAAGAAGAGCCCATTTCTCTCCTGATAACATCCAACATTGCAATGTTCCAGAAGCCCTTGTTAATTTTTGAAATTAGACCACTTGATTGATAGTTGCTCTCCAACTCAACTATTCTGAAAGGAAGAAATTAGCCACTCCCTGGAGGTGTCTTCCTTGCTGTTGATGGAGGACTCTCAGGTCCGAAGCTGTGTCTCAGAGCCCAGTGTTGCAGAGAAAGGCACACCTAAGGCATGGCATTTCTCCCACTTCATTATCAGGGCTCCCAGCTCCCAAAACATACCATGGCGAACTTCACAGGCACCTCTTACTTTTTAAACTCACTGCATGGGGGTGCTCCCATTTTTCAGAATGTTATGAAAGCAAGACAATCTGATGGACTAGTCTTCAAATTTGACTTCTGAAATATTCAAAGTTAAGAAACATAATTAAACTGCAAATGCATTAACATTTATATAAAATATAAACCAAATGCTTATCCTGATTCACCAAACAAATTACACTTTGAACATTATAAAAAACCAGCTACTTATCACCGGCACCATTTGAAATTATTGCTAGTACTACAACTCCAAATGCCTAAGATGCCTTAAATACAAACCCTGAACATTTACATACTGATTTCATGAGCAAAGCAAAAGGTATTTGCCGGTAACAGTACAGGACTCAGCAATTTTATTGTCTGAGTAATCCTGGTTCGTTCTGATATGAAAATTCAATTATTTTAGAACGGGCCCTCTCATTAAATTTTGACAAGCAGCACGAGCTCGGTACCAGTTATAGCTCGAAGAGACCGGGGGTGCCTGATAGCACCACACTGAATTTTAAAATGTAGTATTTTTGCAGGACAAGATTATCTGACAATTTTGTATTAAAAGAAGAAAAAATTAATCAAATACATTGTAATATTCAACATTGGTATATTTGCTCTTCTTTTTACAGATATTTTACAAAAATTTGCTGCAAAAAAAAATGTTTATTGCATGCTTTGCCCCTGATTTCACAATTGAGCAATGTACTAGAAAAATATGTATATGTCGGTAGTGAACAGGAAGTATTTGACTACACATTTTTACCTACTGCTTCCCTTTATCAATTGAAATGTATTTGTTGTGCTTATAAACGTGATTTTCAGAAACAGAAATGACTTTATTTGCATATAGCCTGTTTTTTTTATCAGGATGCTTATTGTCCAAGAAAAAAAATCATTTAAAGCAACTTTTGAGCAAGCCTATTGTCTTTTAAAGCAGAGCTGAACAGCTAATCACAAGATGGAAAAAATAAACAATTTCATTTATTCTCCATAGGGTTGAAAGAGGAATAACAAAGTCTCTAGCTCGGGGTTTGTTTGGTATATTTTTGTCTTGTTTTTCTCCTATAATATGAGGGTTTCTCGGTGCTATGAGCTCTCTGCCAAAAGATGTTTTCCCAGGCTCCAATATGTCTGTCCACACACGGCCTGTCATGAAGAGGCGCTCATATAGTTCCCATGACGTGTTCCTTGAGTGACCAAACATCCAATACATTGCCATATTCAACGTTGGTAAATTTGGTCTTCTTTTCACAGATATTTTATCAAAATCTCTTCCAAAATCAGAATCAGAGAGAAGAACAGTAAGTAGCTGGGTGGACGGAAGAGCAAAAGAGTGCAGAAAGGACATTTGGCTTCCTGCAAGGCTGACTCTGACATCAAGCAAGGGGACCCAAGAGCAGGTCTGACCGACAATGGTGATGCTCTGGGCAGGTCCTGCCTCCCCTCAGCCCACTCTTAATTCTCCTCTTCCCTGGTCTGTCTTTCAGCACCTTTCACCTCTCCGAGCCTTCACAAGCCATCGTGGTACAGTCAGTTGCTTGCTAATTTCTTTTTCCCCACCATACACAGACACACAGATACACACACATATCCCAAACAATATTTAACATATTTTAGAATTAATTTTGATTTGGGGAAGTTTTTGAGAACACTGGATTATCCACAGACTTCCAATTAAGTTTCTGGATCTTGATGTTGGAAGTCTAGTTGATTTACAATGTTGTGACAAGTTCTGCTGTACAACAAAGTGATCAGGTTATACCTGCACACACTTGATGTTCTACCATTAAAGTGTGAGCCTGGTAACTCGTACATAGCTGTTTAGAAGAATAAAAATCATTGAAAAAACAGGATTATACAACTTTTTGGAAGGAAGACGAAGAAGGGATGAAGAAGGAAAAAAAAAACAGGCAAAGAGTTTAAAATACAAATTATTTCATGCTTTTGTTGCTGGAGAAAACTATTAGCTTAAAGATCAGTTGGGCTTTCTCTTCTTTTACCATCATCCTTATCAGCAGTAACGGTGAATTCATAAGTGAAGTTCTCTATCCTGGAATACTCCAGAAAAATTGTTATTTGGCTTTAAGGAACTATCACAAGATGGCAACCTAAGAAGTGAGTCTAGGGGAAGAGAGTTCAGGCACAGAGCCTGGGAGATTTGAGAAGTTAGGGGTCTGTTAGCCACTTCAGGGCAACTGGGGCCAGAACCAAGGGGTTAGGCTTAGACATCAGGCCAAATCAACTTTACTTCCTCTGGTACCAGGAATAGAGATAGCCCAGAAGCTCTGAAAAAATGAAGATAGAATTAGACTTATGCATTGAGCTAAGCAAAGATGGGTTCTCCAATTTGACTGTGGACAATAAATTTCTCACTCTATAAAGTCAATACTTACACCGCTTAAAAAAGAATAGAATTAGTTCATTATTATTGTCCTCCACCCACAGTGGCCATGCTGGTTTGCATAAACATACACACTAAATTCAAGGGCCTCAAGGGTGGTCAATATAATAGAGAAAATATCACGTATATAAAACACAAACGAGAGTCACACATGATTTCATGATTGACCACAGGATGAAGCGAGATGAAGAACTAAGCTCCAGATGACTTCAAGCTCACCTGGCTTAGCTAATTTTAGGCAGAAAAAGATTGAGTGTTCTTCCAGGTTCGGCCATAAGACCCCCAACTCCATTCCAAATACAGGGGCTTACATCTTTTAAAATAGTCAACAATAAGACTTCACTGCTTATTACCACACCTATCTGGAATTTGCAGTTATTCAGATAGAGATTTGACTGTTTTCTTTTAGCCCAGCTAAACCTTTCTTCACAGAGTGTTACGATTTCATTGTCTGAACAGCTTTGGGCAGAAGAGACATCTCAAATACAAGAGTTTCTGGTTTGCAGTACTTTAAACGCTGTAGGATCACAGACTGTCAGGTTGAAGGTAATTCAGGATCACCAAGTTCAACCTTTCTGCCCATCGACAACATGTAAATCTTTTCTGTTACAGCTCCTCCCAGTATACACTCACCCTAAGCTCAAACTCTAAGAGGTAGCCTTTGGGCAACTGCAGCTTTTAGGAAAGTCTGCCTTAAGTGGCAGTCGGCCACTTGTAATCCATTCAAGGCCCATTCAAGGCCATTCAAGGCCCAATTCAAATTCCTCTACGAACTCTTCCCTAATTCCCCAGAAAGGAGGCCCACAACTTGCTGTTTGCTCCTCTATAAAGCACTCATCTCATTCCACTCTATATTTTAGCTGTTTATCAGGCTCTTCCACCAGACTAACCCCCTTAAGGCTGGAAACTATCTTTTTCATCTCTCTAGGATCAGTATTTAGCATAGGGCCTAGAACACAGTAGTACTAAATGAATTACTTTTATTCTTGTTAATAAAGAAATAATTCAGTAATGCTCAGGAAAGAATTAAGACTCTAGCAAGACCCCCTACAATCATCACTCTGTTTTACTTTCTTCGTAGCAGCTCTCATACTCTGAACTGGTCTGGTTTATATGCCCCACTATTTCTTGAGGTCTGAAACTGCTCACGAGAAAGCAAGCTCCATGAGGGCAGAGGCTATGTCTGTTTTGTTCAACACTACATCTCCAGTGACTATATCAGTGTCTGGCATGTAGTAGGTGCTCAGTAAATATTTCTGAATGAACGAATGAAGATACAGTTCTGACTTCTCTCCTTAGGTCCAGTCTGGGCATATTCCAAACACTATCTCCACGTCGATATCTAAACACCTCAAACATAAGAAGATGGAAATAAAACTTGATGCCTTAGATAAACATGTTCTTGCCCACTGTGCCCTTTCTCATTAAATAGTATCACCATCCACACAGTTGTTCAAGCTAAAAACTTAAGAACCTGGTTCTTCTCTTTTCCTCAAAATCCCACATCCAACCTATCGGTAAATCCTTCACAAACATATACAAAACCTGACTCCTTCTCTCCACCTCCACTACTACCACCCTTGTCTGAGCTACTATTTATTACTTCGTTTACTTTAATAACTTCCTAGCCTGTGCCCCAATTCCACCCTTATGCCTGCATACTCCATTTTCCTCATGGTAGGCACAGTAGTCACTGCAAAACGGAAATGTGATCACGTTATGCCCAAGGTTTTCCATCATACTTAGCAGACAATTTAGACTCCTCATCTGAAGTGCAAGTTCCTTTGTGATCTGCCTCATATTTGCAACCCCTGCTCCATATTGCCTCAAATATAAGCTTCTTCCAAAATTAGTTAAAGGAAATTGAAAATTGCTATGTCCCCTACCCCTTTTCCTGGCTTTATTTTTCTCCATAGTGCTTACTACCACATGACACACTACGTGCTTCCTCATTTTGGTTATTAGCTCTCTGCCAGCCCCACTGCCCCACTAGAATATAAGTCCTATAAGGTCAGAGATTCTTATCTGTTCACCGTTGTATTAGAATGGTGTTCGGCACGGAGTAGTCCTAAGTAAACATCTGTTGGATGGATGGATGGATGGACGACATGAATTAGACATCTTCAAGGATTTGGGAGGTAATACCAAGTCACTGGTCAACATCCAAAAGAATGACCACATCCTCTGACAAAAAGCCAGTGGAGATACCTGGAAGAAACTGAATCCTACATGTTTGGCCTTGAGAGCAAGGAGTAGACCCAAAAATTATCTAAATGTGTCATCATTCATCAGTTTACTAAGTACTTGTGAGCAGTACAGCACAGAATAGTCACTATAAACCTAACCCAGAAAAAAAGTCTGCAAGTGCTCTTTTTTCCAAACTAAACAGTATGGGGGGGGGGGGTTATGGCCTCTCTTTTTCCATTAATGATGATCAAAAATTGGAGGAGGGCTTAGACAATCCCAATACTACCTAAATTATGATGAACCAAAAGAAAGGTGTTTTTTTTTTCCTATGTTATAACAGGAAATAAAACCCCACATAGCAAAGTCAATTGGAACAAATTGCTTTGGGGCTATAGAATACAAAATGTCCATCCAGTAAAAGGAAGCCAAGATATCCTACAGGCATTCCAAAATTTATGAGAAATAGAAAGTCTGCCCCACCAAATCCCTTGATGAAGAGAATGTGTGAGATAATTGATGAGAAACCAATATGGTAACACCCAGTTTATGTGAAATACACAGGGACTTACAGATGATGCAATCTAACCACTTAATTTAGAGACAAGAGCACCGAGCCATAAGAAAGTAAAAGCAACACACGGGCTGCCTCATAGAGAATGGATGGTAGAATGAGGGCTAGAATCCAGGTGTTCTGATGCCCCAGACATAGTTCTAGCCACTACACCACCGAGTCCTCCTAGGCCAGGTGACATATGACATGTGAAGAGATGCCATCTTTTAATTTTTTCTTCATTGAGTTCCAAAGATGTCCATTTTTAAAGCAAAAATCCTCCTCAAAGAATCCCAAGCCATTATGCTTTGGTCCACACCTGTTTCTATTAAGCCTTGAAAAGGTGGCTTTTCATCCTCTCCCAGGACTAGAGTTTTAGAGAAGCCACTCTCACAGTATGCAGCATTAGTAAAGCACTTTCTTCAATGAGTAGAGGAAGAAGGCAGAACCTGCACCTGCACTTGGATGCAAGATCCAGAATCCACTTCCCTTCTTTCTCCCAATCCAGGTCCTCACCAACCTGACATCAATACTTTCTTAGAGACCCACCTGTAAGCTGAAAGGTTGAATGCTCTTGTGTGTGCATTTGTTTGCGTCACTGCAGTGTTCAGAGAGCAGGAGCTGGGTGTACATAATTTTTTTTTTCCAGAGACCTTCATGTAGCACCATGTATAACCAGCACTTAAGAAATGCCTCTGGTGGGCTGGTGGGGGGGTGGGGGGTGGGGCAACAGCTCCTTTTGCATTATGTAAAACCATTCTTTTCTCAAGAGGTTCTGAGCACTGAAGAACCAGGCAGTGTAAGGCAAAGAAAGCAAAGACCTGGGTTATGCCAACAGAGAAGGAATCTTGCTGAAGCATCCAACTGTCCCCAACTCAGCTCAATTAAGCCAGCACTTTCCCAATGGTTGGTGGGGTGATATCGAGTCTAGTATCAGTATCGAGCACTCAGGCATTTCTATAGCCTCAAATTCACTCATGCATTCATTCATTCATTTGTTAGCTCAACAGAGCCTTTAACTCAGGCCCCAGGCACCCTCTGTGAAAGATGCAGAGCTTATGGTTCTAGCAGTGAACATTACAGCCTACTCCACAAGGGTGACGGAATAAAAAATGGCCAGCATCTTGACAGAGACACAAGCGGTGCATTCTAGAGATGCAAGAAAAAGAGAGACGATTATCACCTTGCTGAATCCAATGACATTTAATCCAATGACATTTGGGTTCTGAACTATGGTTTGAGGAACAAGTATCTGGACACAGAAAGATGGGGGTGCAGAGGAGGTGAGGTGAGGCTTTCCAAGTGTAAGGAGCAGCGGGGACACAGAAGCATGAAATCTAAGATCAAGCAACTGGATGAATGACGATGTTTGAACAAGGGCTGTATTTTAAGTCACAACAAACGCTCAAGACACAATCTCATCTGCAACCCATGTGGTCTGCCATCCTCTAACCAAGGGGAACCTTGGTTTTAGGCTTCATATTTAGGAGGCCCCTGTCTGGGCCAGAGCTGCTGAGACATGATGAAGGGGAGTGACCTTCCCTTCACTCCCATCCTTTAGGAAAGATTCAAATGAAACAGGTAAGTTGACACATGTGATCAAAAGTCAATTTTTCCTCAAGGTGCCAGCGGAAAATCTCTGCCACTAAGAGCCCATCTCCATCACTCTCGTTCACTTCCACGTCCACCCCTCCCGGTCTCCGCTTCTGCAGGATGTGACTCCCAGCTACTCAGGTGGATAAATTAAGGTAGAAATCACAGCCATCTGCTTTCCACTCAGTTCAGAAAATCACCCAGTTTTTCAGTGATGCCTAAAACTCTTCAATCTTCTGGTCGGTTTACAGTAAATAAATGTGCAAAAGACTTGGAAAAAATCCCTGCCCCGTTTTCTACATTTAATGTAGATAGGTGATGGGAGTTTGAGTTTTAACAGGCAGGATAAAATACACTGGGGGAAAAAAAGATGGAACAAAAAAAAGATAGAACCACTTAGTGATTTTAATTGGCCTGTGCATAGAATTTAAACAGCATCGGTCTTACTCTACCACACAAAACACTGAGCAAACAAGAGCTGTTTTCTCCCACTTGAGGCCTTTGAGCTGAAACAAGAATGAACAGTTTGCATGGGTCGTAGTACTCGCCGATTCTTGCTATTAGGCAATTTTTCCCCCTTTGGAATAAAAATGCCAATTAGTCCTTTTGCCAGAGCACCGCAATAGAGCATTTTAAGCTACTTCTTTTCCAGACTGCTTTTGTGCAACCTTTCCCACAGAGATTTGTTGTGCGGGGCAGTCTGCATACAGCAAGAAAGCTGTGGCCTTGGGGCAGCAACCTTCAGAGTGGACAGGACCCAATAACGACCTCACCTGAGGAGGGAAAGAAAAGGCCTCGAAAAGAGGATGCTGTTGGGGATAATGGCTGCTCGGCTGTATTTGCATTACTGCCTTGGCTGGGCACAGAAGCAAGATCACATTTCAATTGGCCATTTGCTATGCCATCAGCTGTTCATGAGTGAGCGGGCAGTTTCAGCACCCGGCTCCAATCTCCACCTCACCCAGAACAATGCCCATCAAGAGTAGAGGCTCTTTACCAAGGGTTTAGATTGACTTCAAGGTCACGTGGTGGAGAGATTAGAAGCATGGGTGCTGGACGCAGAAGCACTGGATTCAAATTCTAACTGTGCTACTTATTAGCTGTGTACCCTCAGTAAAAATAAAAAATCTCTGTGTCTGAGTCCTCTTCAGCACAATGGGGCTAACTCTTAAGGGTTCTGGAGTTGCCTGGTGGCTCAGGGGGTTAAGGAGCCAATGTTGCTGCTGTGGCTCCAATTACTGCTGTGGGGCAGGTTCACATGCTACAGGTAAAGCCTACCCTGGGGACCTTACACATGCTACAGGTAAAGCCAAAACAAACAAACCAAAAAGGTTGTCAAGAGTTCCCGTCGTGGGGCAGCGGAAATGAATCTGACTAGTATCCGTGAGGATGCAGGTTTGATCCCTGGCCTCGCTCAGTGGGTTAGGGATCTGGTGTTGCCGTGAGCTGTGGTGTATGTCGCAGACGCAGCTCAGATCCCAAGTTGCTGTGGCTGTGGTGTAGGCCGGCAGCTGCAGCTCCAATTCAACCCCTAGCCTGGGAACTTCTATATGCTTCGAGTGTGGCCAAAAAAAAAAAAAAAAAAAGGTTGTGATGAGAATTACAGAAGCTAATACAAAGAAAGGGGGCAGAGCAGTGCTATAAATGGTAGTAGTAGTTATGCTTATAAAATCACCATTTTTAAACATTGTAAGTCAAAAGGAAACTATATTTGCCTTCTCAAGTATAAACCTCAAAGGAAAGTCATCTATCTGGCAGCCTTGGCAATCTAGAAAATGTACTTCAACCAAAAAGAAGAAAAATCCTTGAAAAGCCTAAAATGAGATGATAAAGTTCATACTACACATCTCTGCTTGGCTCAAGGATGGCATGAGGGCCAGCCTTCATGCAAAGCCTGTCTAATAATTTTTAAACAATTTTGTTTAGATGTAATTCATATACAATTCGCTTTTTTAAAGTCTACAGTTGAGTAGGTTTTACTATGTTCACAGAGTTGTGCAACCATCTACTTCCAGAACATTCCCATAGTTCCCAAAGAAACTCTGTGTCCATTAGACAGTTATTCCCCGTTTTTGTTTTTGTTTTTTGTCCCTGCCTCCAGCTACTGACAATCCCTAATATGCTTTTTGTGCCTATGTATTTTTCCATTCTGGACATTTCATATAAATAGAATCATACAAGATGTGGCTTTTTGTGTCTGGCTTCTTTTCTTGGCATAATGTTTTAAGGTTCATGCCTGTTGAAGCAAATATCAGTACTTCAATCCTTTCTATGGTTGAATAGTATTCTATCATATGAATATGCTTACATTTTCTATATCCATTCCTCACTGATAGACATTGAGGCTGTTTACATTTTTTTACTGTTATGAATAATACTTCTATGAACATTGTTGTACTAGTTTCTGTGTGAACATATGTTTTCAATTCTTTGGGGGATATAGCTAGGAGAGGAATTGTTAGGTCATATGGTAACTTGGTTTAAAATTTCGATAATTACCAGATTTTTTTCCCAAAGAGGCTGCACCATTTTACATCCCATCAACAATATATGAGCGTTCTAATTCCCCCGCATCCTTGTCAACACCTGTTACTGTCTGTCTTTTTCATTCTAGCTCTCCTAGTGGCTTATAGCTTTGATCTTCATTTCCCTGATGGCTAATGAGGCCAAAGCATCTTTTCACCTGATTACTAGTTATTTGCGTATTTTTGGGGGAGAAATGTACATTCATATCATTTGCAAAGTTAGGCTGGTACTCTTTTGACACAATCCAGGAACAAGCTGGGACAGCTGGTTTGATTCCCCAAACAATTAGAAGCAGCACATCCAGAAGAGTTAGTGGAGGGTATGGCTACCAGGAGGAAAACATGATGTAGGCAGTGAGTGAAGAAGCAGAAGGAAGAGCAGATATAAGAACTGAAAGCTTGGAGTTCCCGTCGTGGCTCAGTGGTTAATGAATCCGACGAGGAACCATGAGGTTTTGGGTTCGATCCCTGGCCCCGCTCACTGGGTTAAGGATCCGGCGTTGCCGTAAGCTGTGGTGTAGGTCCGCAGATGAGCTCAGATCCCGTGTTGCTGTGGCTATGGTGTAGGCCAGCAGCTATAGCTCTGATTTGGCCCCTAGCCTGGGAACCTCCATATGCCATGGGTGCAGCCCTATTAAAAAAAAAAAAAAAAAAAAAGAACCGAAAGCTTCTAGCAGCCACTAATAGGGGAAGCAAATAGCCTGAAATACCTTACTAGCCCCGTACCTGTTCAACTACCGGTATTGGGATTCGAGAAGGAAGTCAGAAAGCAGAGCTGTGTGGTCAGTCTTTGGGGCAACAACACCTCAGGATGCCCATCTCCCCTGATTTTCACTCTCAGCGCTGAACTTGATTTCAAGTTGTAGGTACCCATCAGCATCTTTATTATAATTAATATTTGCATTTTTGAGCACCTACTGTTCAAAAAAACCACCTACTGCCAGGCCTTGTGCTAAGCATTTCACACATATTATCCCATCTGATCCTTACGATATTCCTATGACCTTAGCTCTAGCAACATCCTCACTTTATCTCTAGAGGAAACTGGGCTCAGGAAGGTTAAGCAACTTGCCAAATGTCACACAGTCAGTCAGTGACAAAGCCAAGAATTAAACCAACATCTGTCTGATTCCACAGGCAGTCGCTGTCCTCAAGGCTGTCCACTAATAATAGCTAACGACTATTGAGCCATCACTGTTTGCCAGATATCCTGCCGAGTGCTCACTGCCTCATGTAACTGTCACAACAATCCTGGAAGACGGAGCGCACATGCGGAGGGTAGGTGGACGGCAAGGGCACGAGGTGCAAAAGGTGATCAGGCAGGAGGAACGCGCAGTCTTCACAAAGGCGAAGCAATTCCATTTGGGGCACATGTTTCATCCACTTAGTTGCCACTCAGCCAAGGACATTAACTGGACAGACACGGATGCGGATTGCTTGCACAACAGAACCGGTACTGCTTCCTGAGAATCCAGTGTGTGTCAGGCACGTTACAAACACATCATTTAACCACCACAGCAACTTCAGCAAATGGGCGCAACTATGTCCGACTTACAGGTGTGGAACCTGAGCCTCAGAGGGCACATGGTCCGCTGAAGGCCACACACAGCTTTTTAAGTGCTGGAACCATAACCCACGTCTGCGTGACTTCAAAGCCTGGGCTCTTAAGCGCGGCGCTCAGGATTGTAAACTGGTCCATTCATTGAAGAATAAGCACACAATGCCAAGGCCAAAAGAAGGTAGTGTCTGATCTAAATAGACAAATAATCCTCAGTCTGTAAATGCCATGGACGACAAGGAGCGTCTGCTTTTGTCCATCTCAGTGTGGCTCCTCGAAGTGATGGCGCCATGTCCCCAGGGGCAGGGTGACAACTAAAAGGACCACCACAGACAAGGCTTTTCTGACAAGCTTGATGCCGGACTGATCCCAGACGTTCAGTGAGCACCTCTTCCTGGTCTCTCCCACTTCATATCCTGCTACTTACTCTCCCATGCGGGCCCCTCAGCCTTCGGAGTCGACAAACACCATGCCATCCCTGGTGTCATTCTGATGCCTCCTGACTTTTATCTCCTCTTTTGCTTCTGTGCCAGCTCACCCCACATAAGAGGGAGCTGCCAGACAATGTTTTAACGAAGGGGTAGAACCTTTATTTTGTTCCCCAAATAAAATCTTATGTGTAACTATAATACATAAAACAAATATAAACCAAGCTCACTGACTGGTGCAGGCGGAGGTCCAAGGAAAACAGTTTAAAACCCAACCTCAAGTGTACAAACATCACTGAGACACTTCAACTGGGTGTGTAGAATTTTGTTCCACTGTCTACACAAGGTCAAGTGTGAGACTGCACTTCCTTGTGGAGTCAACGATTTCTCTAAGGAGAGGTACAATTCCCCTCAAAATGAATCATTTTTCTTGGCTTTTTTTCCCCATAAGCTATCATTTTAAGGTGTGGTGAAAGTGATTTTTTTTTTTAGATTATAATTTTTTTTTAATTTTTTTATTGAAAGTGATTTTTAATGCTTATCCTGTAGGACCAGTCTCACTGATCTGCATTAATTTGTACATGTTATATTCTTGTTTGTTTGTTTCAATGATTCACCTCTAGTCACTGACAACAATCCTGATAGGCTTTGATTCATCTCATTCCCAGCTCAGATTCATGTGTATCCTCCTGAAAATGTATATATTTTCATATAGAAAAACAAATAACTGTGCTTTAATTTGCATTTCAATTGTTGTTTCATTGATTCTAAAACACCATGGATTATAAAAGCCCCACTATTTAATTACCCCTAGGAAACACTGATAAATAAGGACACAATCAATGTCTTGTTATTAGAGTCTTAATTTTATCTTTGTTGTAAGAGATTTTTAGACTTATTTAGATGCAGAGGTTTATCTCTTGTGCATGCATAAAAAGGAAAAGGTAAATGAAATAAATTTGCTGTGGTATTTTTTAGGTTGTATTTCTTCAGAATCCAGCTTTTCGGAATCACACTTTTACTCTGCCACCGATGACTCTGTTCTCCCTCCAAAAAAATGTTATTTCTGTGCTAAAGTGATCCACTCATGTCTCCGGGATTTTCTTCCATGCAGCTGACATGGATTCTGCAAGCTTTGTTGAACATATTCAAGGATCACAAATTATAACACCACTGTCGCCTGATAATAGAATCATTTCAAAGATGCTAAAGAAGATTTCAGAGATATTAAAATGAGAACAATGTTACAAGCGATAAAATGTGGAATTTATCTTTCCATAGCACAAATGGTATCTTACGCCACAGAGTGTCCCACAATTTTTTCTCTCTTAATATTTATTTTTAGACACAATCCATATTCACACCTACCCACCTCACTTTTATGTGAATGTGTCATCATTTATTTTACTAGGAAGTAGTTCATTTTCCCTAGAATTTACAATTTTC
Source organism: Phacochoerus africanus (assembly GCF_016906955.1). NCBI lineage: Eukaryota > Metazoa > Chordata > Mammalia > Artiodactyla > Suidae > Phacochoerus > Phacochoerus africanus. The sequence continues at coordinate 119,176,904 of NC_062560.1, read as the reverse complement.
CAAGCCTTAGAAATCTACCTATATTGCACACCCTACCCCAACCCCTTAATATCTCATCATGGCTTGAGAACACACTCGAAACATTTTTTAAAAAACATTTTTTTTAAATTCAAGCAAGCATCTGAATTCCACCAACTGTTTCAAGGAGCATTTAATAGATTTTGCCTTGCTGTCCCGGAACACATCCCACTATGGTCTGATGTGCCATATGCACATATGCAGAAAGCATCCGACGTTTTGATCCTTAGGGTAACAAGGTCACATACCCCAGGGCAGAGACAGGCTATTCAATTTCCAGGGCACAGTGCAAAATGAAAAACTGGTAGTCTCTTTTCCCTTCCCTCTGGCCAGCAACCCCAACCCAAAACAGATGGACAACCGCTAAGGGTTGCAAGCTCTGCGCCGGACAGACTAGGTGCCTGGCTCAGTGAAGGGTGTAACGACCCCCCACGCAGCCTGCTGAAAGCACCAAGGGCTCTGCTAGCCCAGGGCAGAACCGCTCCTGCCTTGCCCAGCCCCAAGATGTCCTGGGGCGTATGTATGCACACAGCCCCCCTCCTCAGCCTAAAGGCACCCAGGCCTGGCACCCAGCTGGAGTGGAGGGCAACAGCAGAAGCTGAGCCTCCTCCGGATGACACAGTTCATTTGCTGCCCCAGCCAGAGGGCAGCAGTGGTCACTGAGCAGTGGAGTAGGATGAGTACCAGGGGGAGGCTTGGAAGGACCAGGAGGCAGGGAGCAGACCAAGAACCCATCGCTGGGATGTGATGGGAGGCAGAAAGGGGCATCAGCAGAAGTCCCAAAGCCCTGGCACAAGCTCCATGGTCCTCCTTGGACCTCATTTACGAAACACACAGCCGGAGATAAAATGAAGCATTCAAGATGGTGACCACAGAACACTCAACCGGAGCACAGGGCCCTCCCGACTGGATGAAAACAGCCCCGACCATTGTAAAAACAAAAACCCTCTAACACCTCTCATCTAAACGACAAAGGTAAAGGTCAAATTAATCAGACCCCAAGGACACTGTTCGTGGAAGGTGAGCAATTGGGACTGAGAAAGATTTATCGCCAAGCTCCACACACAGCTAGAGCTGTAGCTCCTGTGAGTGCTGGGAGTTGCCTGGAGCTCTTGGGGGTTCTGGTAGCAATAAAGAGCAATCGGAAAGCATTGGTGTGTAGTCTATTCTGGTAAATTGCCTAAAAAGGACTCAGAAAAAGGAAGGTTCATTCTAAATATATATTTATTTCCATGCCTAATTTAAGTGTAATTTTATATTCTCATTTTTACCCCAAGGGGACCTCAAAATTGCATAAGCTCCACTCCTGAATTTGTTTGTCCTAAAGAGATCAAGACCTGTGATAAAAGAAACATTCTCTAAAGGTGTTCAAAGTTGACGTTCAATTATAATACTATTGGAGAAACTTCTGACAATCTCTGTGACAGGCACTTTAAAAGAAACAGAAACTTATGACAATGCAGTCAGAGTAGTGAGTTTCACCTTGAATTCTAAACTGGAGTTAAATTCAAGCAATATTTCAGACTTAAAAACGGAAAGAACTGGCACCTCACCTGTTGTTTGTCAAGTTTCCCTGGACCACATTAAAAAGGCAGAGAAGAAATTAGTGCACTGATATCAATGTTACCATCAACTGATGGCTCATGTTAACCTGACCCCTAGGACATACTGATTTGCCAAGAATGACCTAATGTATGATGACTGGGCCTTAACACTTGGCCTACAGGAGAACAATGGGTCACCTCTCTGCGGAATTCCTTTCCTAATTTATCGTTGGCAAATGTAGTATTCTCTTGGTCCAAATATTAGGGATTTGAGCATATCTAAACACAAACTGACTCGAAAATCAAACTGGTTAAATTTAGAGATCAGTTTCTTACAAAGCAACAGATCTGTAAGTGCTTAATAGCCACGTAATTTTTAAAAGATGCACATTAAATTAGTGTTACTTAAGGTCGATGACGGATGTTAATTAGATCTATTATGGTGATCACTGCACAATATACACAAAGACCAAATCATTACGTTGTACCCCTGAAACTAATATAATGTTCTATAGCAATTATACCTCAATTTTTTAATAGCAAAATAAAATTTAAAACTAAATTAAAAAAACAATGGATACAATACTATCCTCTTTAGAATATGTTTAAAATTTTACCTCTATAAAATATGTTTTAAAAACAATGCCACATTAAATTTAATTAATTTTTAAGACTACATTGTGCAAGAAATACAGTTTAAATTAAGGCCAAAAATGTTTGTGTTAAGTGTCAAGGCTGACAAATTTTTTTATTTTTTATTGAGGTATAGTTGATTTACTACATTGTGTTAGTTTCAAATGTACAGCAAAGTTATTCAGTCATATATTTTTTTTCAGATTCTTTTCCATTATAGGTTATTACAAGAATATTGGGTATAATTCACGTGCTATACAGTAAATCTTTGTTGCTTATCTATTTTACGTATAGTAGTTTGTATCTGTTAATCCCATACTCTTAATTGATCCCTCCACTCCCTGCCCCCCACCACCAGCCACGTTCTTTCCCTTTGGTAACCATAAGTTTCTTTTCCATGAAGGCTAACAAATTTAGAATGTGGGAAATTCTACAAGACAAACTTTTTCACAACAAATAAACTGCAAAAAAAACGGGGGGGGGGGGGGGTAAGAGATTGTAAAAGACTAAAAAGGACATTTTATTTGCAATGTGTGAACTCAACAGGATATTGATTCAGGGGAAAAATTAAAATAGCTAAACAGCTAAAATTAAAAAAAATATTGGGTACAATATCAGCCAGGCTTCTCCCTTCTAAAGTTGTTTTTTCTCCTTGTAATTAATAAGTATTCAGTGGAAGAGGTGATTTGAAATTATATAAATACTCCATTTTTGGAGTTCCCATCGTGGCTCAGTGGTAACGAACCTTACTAGTATCCATCAGGATGCGGGTTTGATCCCTGGCCTCGCTCAGTGAGTTAAGGATCCAGCATTGCTGTGACCTGTGGTGTGGGTTGCAGATGTGGCTCAGATCCTGCACTGCTGTGGCTGTGGCTAGGCCAGAAGCTACAGCTCTGATTCGTCCCCTAACCTGGGAACATCCATATGCCGCAGGTTCGGCCCTAAAAAGACCAAAAGAAAAAAAAATACTCCATTTTTCATCATACTTTTAACATATTCATTATTTATTTTGAGGACCAAATTGTCTCTTCTGATTTAGCCAGAAGAACCCTTTCAATTTGGCCTCTAGCTATGTCTTTTAACCTGACCTAGTTAATTTTTTTAATGTTGAGATAAGTGGGAGAAGATACTAGATGATATTAATGAATTAGTATTAGTAATTTTAACGGCTCTATGGGTATTAGAAGATTGTTTTTATTACTAGAATATGCTGAAGTATCAGGATGTCTACAACTTCCTTTAAAATGGTACAGGAATAAATATACACGTGTATATAGAGAGAGAAAGAGAGCAAGATAAAGCAAACATGGCAAAATATTAACATCTTGAATCTGGTGGAGGGTATATAAGGTTTTATTGTACTGTTCTTTCCACTTTTCTATATGTTTAAAATTTTTCATTAAAAAAAGTAGGAAGGGGAAAGAAATGTGTTAACCAAATGTGCAGTTTGTAGACCTAGTCCTGATTCATCTGTTAAAAGACATTTATGAGACAACTGTGGAAATTTGAATGCTGATTTGATATAATATTAAGAAGTTATTGTTCATTTTTTGGAGTGATAATGGTATTGTTATATTTTCAAAAGGAGAACTTACCTATTAGACAAGTATTACTGAAGTATTTGTTGATGAAATGATAAGATGTTTGAGGACTGCTTTTTAAAATGCAGTGATTTAGGCATATAAATGAAACAAGATTGGCCTTGAGTTGATAATTGTTGAAGATTATCTGATGAGTACATGGGAGTCCATTAAACTGTTCTCTCTGTTTTTTAGTATACTTGAAAGTTTCCATAAAAAAAATGAAATAAAATAATGGACTAAACATAAAAACCGTAAAGTTGATAAATAAAATTGTTTTTCCTACGGAAATATCAATGAAACAAACACTTAGCAAGTTTATCCAAGAAAGATGACACAAATATACAACATTGAAATGTAGACTCACTGGGGGCAAATATCTCAGCTGCCTGTTTTTGCCACTGAATATGACATGAAAGCCAGAAACCACAGCACAATACCCTGCCCATAGTAGGCACTCAGTAAATACAAATGAAAGAACGGACAGGAAGATGCAGCCATAAGAGATGAATTTAAAATAAAATAAGAGAATAGTATGTACAAGCTTATGCCAACAAACTTGAATATGTAGAAAAAATGGATAATTTTCTAGGAAAATATAGTTACTACCAAAAGAAAAGCAAATGCCTGCAATGAACAGTCACTAAATATGAAATTGGATAGATTGACAAAGATCCATTTTCCCAAAGGGCACTAGATCCACAATGGTTTACACATAATTTTTTATCATTCTCTCAAGGAACATATAGCCTCCAGATCACTTTCACATTTTAAGTATGTCATATTTAATTGCATAATTTTCTGTATCATTGGGAGCATGAAAGCATTCCTAACTCATCTCACAAGGTTTGCAAATGCCTAATAACCAAACCTGACAAAAACAGCACAAAGAAAGAAAATTATTGTCTGATTAAACCTCTCTAAGAATACAATATGAAAATCTTAAATAAAACATTAGCAAATATAATTCAACAATATATTAGACCATAACTAGAAAAGGATGCATTTTGATCAAGGTGATACCTCCCAAGAAAAAAATGGATGGCCCAATATCAGGAAATCTATTGACATAATTTTTTACATAAGGTTTACAAGGAGAAAAATTATATGATTATCTCAATAGATGGTAAAATAGCATTTGGTAATTCAACATCTATCCCTATTTTGAAAGAAAAAATAATGAACTAGGGATAGAAGAAATCCTCCTAAACATGATAGAATATTTATCAAAAATTACCATCAAACATACCTAGCAATGAAACACAAGGGCCCTTCTCATTAAAATGAGGAACACAATAAGGATATCCATTATCACCGCTATTATACGACATTATCATATAAATTCTAGCCACTGCAACAAGATAAGAGGTATTTCTTTTGAAAAGGAAGAGGCAAAATTATCACTATCTGCAGATGATGATATGACAGCCTGGAAAATTCAAGAGAAAAACTATTAGAAACAACAAAAAATGCAGTAATATATATATATGTATATATATATATATATATTCAATAGACTTCCTATGCAAGCAATAATACATTAGAAAATGTAATGAAACAGATGCCATATTAAATAACACAAAATAATTCATAGGGCATAATTTAGAAAGTCAGAGTTCAGAAAGAGACCCATGCACATATGGGAATTTATAATAAAAGTGGTATTTCAAATCAACAGATAAATGATAGATTATCCACTTAAAAATAAAATTACATCCTGTCACCAAATAAAGCTAAAAGTACATTCAAATACTTTCTGAAGTTAAAGAAAAAGCAATGGAAGAAAATACGAGAATATTTTTATAATCCTGGAATAAGGAAGACCTCTCTAAATATGACATGAAACCCAGAAACCACAAAGCAAAAGACTGACAGATTTAATTCCATAAAAAATAAAAAGACCTGGAGTTCCCGTCATGGCACAGCGGAAATGAATCTGACTAGGAACCATGAGGTTGTGGATTCGATCCCTGGCCTCGCTCAGTGGGTTAAGGATCCGGTGTTGCTGTGAGCTGTGGTGTAGATCACAGACACGGCTTGGATCTGGCGTTGCTGTGGCTGTGGTGTAGGCTGGCAGCTATAGCTCCAATTGGACCCCTAGGCTGGGAACCTCCATATGCCATTGGTGCAGCCTTAAAAAGCAAAAATAAAATAAAAGTAAAAATACCTATAGAGAAAAGGAAAGCACAGTATAAGCAAAGTTAGTAAACAAATGAAAATCTGGGGAAAATATCTGCAAAATAAAAGTCTAAAATTGTGACTTTGTGACCAGATAGAATAAAGAGTTTCTATAAATCAGCAAGCAAAAAACAAACGCCCCCAATAGAAAAGCTGTAAAGGATACAAACAACAAAAGTATTCTAAATACCCATCAAACGGACGAATAGATGAGGTCAGCAAACTCTTGCCTGTGGGCCAAATCTGGCTGCGAGCTTGTTTCTGTACCTACTGAAACACAGTCACAGCCCTTCGCTTACATACTGTCTATGGATGCTCTCCTGCTACAGTGAAGCAGAGCTGAGTAGGTGCACACGAGACCATGCGGCCTGCAAAGTCTAAAATATTTACTATTTTTTCCTCTATGGAAAAAGTATGCACAGGCCTGGAATCGATGGTCAAACTCACCAATAATTAAATAAACAAAAACAAAATCAAAACAATACTGGCATTGAACAAATAATTTACTGAGCACCTGGTTGACACCAAATATCCATTTTGCCTATCAGATTAACAAAGATTAAGAAGCACAATGTTGTCCAGTAGTGGCAAGAGAATAAAGGAAAAAATACCCTCTTGTACTAGTGGTGGAAGTGTAAATTGGTAAAACCATTCTGAAGAGTAATATATTAAAAAAAAAAAACAAAACTTTGATGGGCCTAACCTATGACCCAGCAATTTCATGTCTGACAGCTTGGCCTAAGATGTATGAAAACTACAAGTATAAGGATAACCATTGAAGAACAGCTTATGACAGTAAAAAACTAAATACATATACCTGCCAATCGGGAAAAGGTAGATAGACAAATAGATGATAGGTGGCTATATAAACATATATTAAAAAATATGCTTATAGATACATGGGAAAGTCTGAAGTATATACACTGAATTGTTAGCAATAGCAGGTAGATACAATTCTCTGTATTTTAAAATTTTTTCTAAATGATCCAGTGTTATCAGAAAAAGAAAACAAGATAAAGATTAATTCTGAGAAGAAGAGGGATAGTTGAAGTTTACATTACAAACTAAGGGCGGGATGATAATTAAAACAACTAGTGTTAGAAAATTAGCTAAGAAAGACTACAAAGGTTGTTTAAGCTTCAAAATTGGCAAATATTACTCTGATTTAAGTTTGCTTTCACTTTGAGTTACTACTGAATGAACCAACAAACAGAAACAATGCAAAGAATATGCAGAAAATCGACGACGTGAGTGGGTGGACCTCGCCCCCCCCCCACCCCAACCCCCACCACAAGGCACCCCTAGAAGGTACCTTTGTGTGAAATACAAGGTACCCCTCCTCCAAGAAATGCAACTCCTACCAGTGCAAGAGAAGCCTGGACTGGATTTCGGCCCCCACTTGCTCCCTCTACTGGGCATCTTTGTGCAGGGAACAACCTGCACTAACTGCAGCAATTCTAGCTCCCTGTTTCCTTCCTAGTTACTTCACTGAAGTAGTCAGTGAATTCATCCTGCAAGAAGTGATTAATTTACCAGGTCAACTGAGGGACAGCCTCTTGTCCACTCCTATTTAAATTTTTCAGCCTGGAGATATCAGCACTCAAAAGAGTCACCTTACTACCACATACTCAGTTTTTTTCTTGCACTAATTACTTTCTTTAAATGTAATTTTTACTGTGACCTTGGGCCTATAGTCAGTTTGGCCATGAACTACCCAAAGAACAATTATGGTTATCTTGGGGGAAAGTTAGATAGAATTTAACATAACACCTTATACAAAAAATAATTTTACATTAATTATAGAGCAAAAAGTCAACTATGAAATAATAAAAAAGGAAACTATCTACTTAACTGACCCCAGGATAGGCAAAGACTGAGAAATTTTCAATAGAAGACAGCATAAAGGACAAGACTGATGTATTTACCATTAGAAAATGTAAATCTCTTACAAATAAATAAAGATACAGTTAAAAATAATACATTGGAGATCCCATTGTGGCTCAGTGGAAGTGAACCTGACTAGTATCCATGAGGATGTGGGTTCAATCCCTGGCCTCACTCAGTGGGTTAAGGATCCAGTGTTGTCATGAGCTGAGGTGTAGGTTGCAGACACAGCTCAGATCTGACATTGCTGTGGCTGTGGCGTAGGCCAGCAGCTGCAGCTCCAATTCAACCCCTAGCCCAGGAACTTCCATATGACATATGCGGCCCTAAAAAAATAAAAATAAAAAGCAGTAATAGAGAGGGAAATAATAGGTGCATTGGTGCCCTTTCAAAATAAAGAGCTATTACAAATCAATAACTTGAACAATAAAGAAAAGGCACACAAAAATTACAATAAATGTAAAAGGCACATTCACATACGAAAAGATATTTACGAAAGTATACTGGGTAAAGTAATAGCCTAATAAATATATATTCAAACAAAACTGAGGTACAAATTCCAGCCTGTCAATTTGAAAAAGAACTAAAAGATAGTATCATTGTTCACAGGGAGGCAGTGAGCCAGACACACTCATTTACTGCTAATAGGAATACAAATTGTTACAACCTTTCTGGAAAGCAATGTGTCAGTATATACCAAGAACCTAAAACTTTAAAATACTAAAAGCTCATAACCCAGTAAATATACTTCTAGGAATATAGTCTATGAAAATAATTAGAGCTGTAAAAAATGTTTCTGTTGAAGGATATTTTTCTTTCTTTTTTTTTTTTCTTTTTCTTTTTTTGGCCGCCCCAAGGCATATGGAGTTCCTGGGCAGGGATCAGACCTGAGCCACTAAGCCACAGCTGCAGCATCGCCAGATCCTTAACCCACTGTGCCAGGAAGTGAGGGATCAAACCTGTGCCCCAGCACTCCCAAGACACCACTGATCCCGTTGAGCCACAGTGGGAACTCTGAAGGATATGTTTTAAAAACATTATAACAATGAAAATTCCTTATCAATATAAGTGCCCAGTGATAAATGTGGTACATCCATATAAAAGACCATTGTGGGGATCATTAAAAACTGAAATATTTGGGAGTTCCCGTCATGGTGTAGCAGAAACGAATCCGACTAGGAACCCTGAGGTTGCAGGTTCGATCCCTGGCCCTGCTCCATGGGTTAAGGATCCAGCATTGTCGTGAGCTGTGCTGCAGGTTGCAGATGCGGCTCAGATCTGGTGTTGCTGTGGCTCTGGCGTAGGCTGGTGGCTACAGCTCTGATGAGACCCCTAGCCTGGGAACCTCCATATGCCGCAGGAAGCAGCCCTAAAAAGACCAAAAAAAAACCCCAAAAAAACCTGAAAAAATTCTGCAGCCACCCCATTCAGTTCCCTATAGGCAATGATGCTATTTATTTTTTATTTTTCCTTAGATCTCCTACAAAAGTAAACAGCATATTGCTTATGGAGAGAAGAATAGGGTGGCTACACAACTTTTCAGTGTCTATCCTCTAACGCCCTCTGAATTTTAATTTAATAAATTAATTCAACATATTTATTTTTAAATATAAGCCTACCTCTAACTCACGAGAGGCCTGATAGACCCAATCTATCGCCACACATATCCTAACTTCCTTATCTCCATTTTCAGAGAGTAGAGTGTCCTTCCTCTCATTCAAGACCAGACCCTCAACTGTGCCCTTAATACCTTCCTTCCTCCTTCAAAAGAAAAATAACTAGTCTATACTTGGCATCTAGTTTTTAACATCTCATTCATTCTAAAGCCCACTGCAATATGGCTTTTGTCCTCTACTACACTACTGAAACTGTTCTCTATAAGGAGACCAATATCTTTTGACCATGAATTCAATAAATATTTTCCAGCCTTTATCTAATTGGATTTTCTGTCGACATTGACGTTCTTTATTACAGTACCTCTTGAGATTCTATTCTGGTCCTAACATAGAAGACTGGAGCCTGGCAACTTGCCATCCAGTGCACTGACTATCCCCAGGGACAAAGATTTCTGAATTTCCCCTCACTATCAGGATTGTTGCTGCTTATCATTCTCCAGCATCTAAATCAGAGATACAAGCCATAAGTTGGCACCTAAAGATGTGGCGATATAGATATATATACACATATATACATATATATATTCTGGTTACCATGTCCTTATTGATACTGGTATAGTTATTAATAGCCCCCCTTGCACTAAAGTCTGGATGATAAATTATATCGTTACCTTCCTACTTAAGGGAATCCAACAGCAAGCAAGTGAAAGAATAAAATAATGCCCACAGGCAGTGCCCTAGTACAATAGACCTCCTCTGGAGGAGAGAAAAAAACCACTGCTTGAACAAAAAAAAAACATGTGCAGTTAAGAAAATCCAATTACAAACATTAAAAAGATTTGGGGGACCAAAAAATGTATATTTAAATTTTAAAATTCAGTAAAATTGAAGAAGATAAATTTAGATAAATTGAAGGAGAAGCTGATCACTTGTCAAGACAAAAAATTAGAGGCCTGGAAGACAGAGTGGAAGAAATCTTTCAAAAACAGGAAAAAATGCAAAAATATAAAAGGGACTTAGAAAATAAATGAATCCAGAACATCCAGTTCGTGAATAAAAGGAATTTGAGGAGGAAGAAAAAGAACATTGCAGGAGGGGCAACAATTAAACAAATCAAATAGAAGAAAAAATTTCCCTTAGTGAAGAAAAATAAACTTTGCAAGCTGAAAAGAGCTCACTGAGTTCCGGCCAGGAACAATGTTTTATTGTATTAGAAATATAAATCACATACTGTAAAGTACCTAAATATACAAGCTTTATGAATTTTTATATGTGTAATACCTGTGTAGCCCACACTCAAGGAAAGATATAGAACGTTACCAACACCCAAGACAATCGTTCATGGCCTTTTCAGAGTCAAAATCCACCTCTACTCAAAGCTGATAATTAATGATTTTTAAACCCATACATTAGTTTTATCAGCACTTGAACTTTCCATCAATGGAATTTATACAATATGTACTCTTTTGGTCCAGCTTCCTTGATTCAGCGTTGTTTCTGATGCATCCATATTAATGTATCAGTAGTCTGCTTTTATTCCTTTGTAAAATTCCACTGTATGAGTATACCATAATTTCTCTATTCTCTTGAATATGTGGGTTGCTTTCAGTTTTGATATTATAAATAAAGCTTTTGTGAATGTATACACTCATTTCTCTTGAGTGGATAGCTAGGAGTTTAAATGCTGGGTTATAGAGTAGCTGTGTGTTACGCTCTAGTAGATACTGGCAAAGTGTTTGAAAAAATATATATATATATTTATATATTTATATATTGTCTTTAGTCTTTTTAGGGCTGCACCCACGGCATATGGAGGTTCCCAGGCTAGGGGTCCAATTGGAGCTACAGCTGCCAGCCTACACCACAGCCACAGCCACAGCCACAGCAACGTGGGATCCAAGTTGCACCTGCCACCTACACTACAGCTCACAGAAACGGTGGATCCTTAACCCACTGAGCAAGGCCAGGGATTGAACCCCCAACCTCATGGTTCCTAGTCGGACTCGTTTCCACTGTGCCACAATAGGAACTCCACTGTTTGAAAAAATTTAAACTCACACCAGCAGCAATACATGAGAGTTCTAGTGGCTCCACGTTCTTGCCCCATGTTAGGATTTTTGGTTCAGCGTAATTTCAGCCAGAAAATATAAAAGATGAAAACATTCCCACCTCATTTTATGAGGCCGTTATTGCTCTGATGCCAAAATTAAAGACATTAAAATAAAACTACAGGAGTTCCCGTCGTGGCGCAGTGGTTAACAAATCCGACTAGGAACCATGAGGTTGCGGGTTCGGTCCCTGCCCTTGCTCAGTGGGTTAATGATCCGGTGTTGCCGTGAGCTGTGGTGTAGGTTGCAGACACGGCTCGGATCCCGCGTTGCTGTGGCTCTGGTGTGGGCCGGTAGCTACAGCTCCGATTCAACTCCTAGCCTGGGAACCTCCATATGCTGTGGGAGCAGCCCAAGAAATAGCAACAACAACAACAACAAAAAAGACAAAAGACAAAAAAAAAAAAAAAAAAAAAAAAACTACATGGCATCCTACGGACATATAAATCTAGCAGTAAGGAGTTTCCTGGTGGTGCAGGGGGTTCAGGATCCAGCATTGTCACTGCTGTGGCTCGGGTTTGATCCTTGGCCCATGAACTTCCACTGGCCATGAGCGCAGACAAAGAACTAAAAAATCCTGCAATATACAAAAGTGTTAATCTGTTATGATCAAATGGGGTTTGTCCCAGGAATGCAAGGTAGATTTAACATTTGAAATTCATTTGGTGTAATGCACTATACTAAGAGAATAACAAAGAAGAACTATATTATCAACCCAATAGATACTGGAAAGTCATTTGATAAATCAAATCTCTTTCACAATGAAATGAAAAAAAAAACTCTTAAAACTAGGAACAGAAGAAAATTTCTTTAAATGGATAAAATGCTTTTACAAAAATTCCACAGTAAACACCACACTAACAATGAAATGCTGAATGCTTTCCTCTTCGGATCAAGGAAATGGCAAAGATAACAGCTATAAACTCTTCTATTCGGCACTGTATTGGAGGTTCTAGCCAGGGTAGTAGGTAAGAAAATGAAATAAAAGGCACAGAGATCGGAAAGAAAAAAGTAAAACTCTATTTGCAGAGAACTCATTGAACTATGCTGTTAAGACAGATGAATTTTATTATAAATTATACTTCAACAAAGCTGATTTTTAAAAAGGCAAACTTGGAGTCCCCACCATGGCTCAGTGGTTAATGAATCTGACTAGCATCCATGAGGACGTGGGTTCAATCCCTGGCCTCACTCGGTGGGTTAAGGATCCCATGTTGCCATGAGCTGTGGTGTAGGTTGCAGACGCGGCTCGGATCTGGCATTGCTGTGGCTGTGGTGTAGGCCAGAAGCTTCAGCTCCAATTTGACCCCTAGCCTGGGAACCTCCATATGCCGTGAGTGCTCCCTAGAAAGACAAAATAATAATAATAATAAATAAAAAAGGCAAACTCACCACAGAGAAAACTCCAGGTTCAGGACCAGTGAGTTTCATAGTTTCACTGGTTACACCTATAACACATTTAAGAGAAAAATCACATTGCTAAAAGTATTGAAAGACCTAAATAAATTGGTGATATATACCAAATTCAAAAATTGGATGATTTAGTATCATTAAGGTGCCATTTCCCCCAAAATTAGTTAATGTAATCACAATCAAAATCTGAGCAGACCTTTTGGAAGAAACTGACAAACTGACCCTAAAATTTACATGAAATTGTAAAGCAAATAGAATAGCCAAAACAATCTTGAAGTAAAAGAACAAGGTCCGAAGTTCCCGTCAGGGCTCAGTGGTTAACGAATCCTACTAGGAACCATGAGGTTGGGGGTTCAATCCCTGGCCTTGCTCAGTGGGTTGAGGATCCGGCATTGCCGTGAGCTGTGGTGTAGGTCGCAGACATGGTTTGGATCCTGCCTTGCTGTAGCTCTGGTGTAGGCCGGCAGCTGTAGCTCAGATCTGACCCCTAGCCTGGGAACCTCCATATGCTACAGGTGTGGCCCTAGAAAAAGGCAAAAAGACCAAATAAATAAATAAATAAATAAAATTAATTAAAAAAAGAACAAATTCGGAGAATACACACTACCTGATTTCAATATTTACTTTAAACCTACAATAATCAAGACAGTGTGCTACTGGCATAAAATAAAAAAATTTAAAACTAGAACAGAATACATGTCCAGAAACAAATCCACACACATACAATATTTTGATATTTGATAAAGGCACCATGATGACACAAATAAGAGAGGTTAAACACAGAGTTATATGATCCAGCCATTCCACACTTAAGATCTACCCAAGAGAATGGAAAACATGTGCATACAGAAATTTGTACAAAAAAGGATCATAGCAGCATTATTCATGGAAACAACCTAAATAACCATTAACTGATGAATAAACAAAATGTGTCATGGCCATAGAGTGTAATACTAGTCTGCCGTAAATACGAATCAAATATCGATACAGGCTACAACATAAGTGAACTCTGAGCACATTATGCTAAGTGCAAGAAGCCAGACCCAGAAAGTCAGATATTATAGGATTCCATTTATATGAAACACCCAGAATAAGCAAATCCACAGAGACAAAAAGTAGATTAATGGTTTCCAGGGATGGGAAGAGGGAAAAATGGGAAGTGACTACTAATAGGTATAGGGTTTCTTTGGGGAGTGATGAAAATATTCTGGACTTAGATAGTGGTAAGGGTTGACAACCTTGTGAATATACAAAAATTTACTGAATTGTGTACTTTAAATAGTGAATTTGTGGTATACAAGCTATATCTCAATTTAAAAATTAATTTGAGGAGTTCCCGTCGTGGCGCAGTGGTTAACGAATCCGACTAGGAACCATGAGGTTGCGGGTTCGGTCCCTGCCCTTGTCAGTGGGTTAACGATCCGGCGTTGCCGTGAGCTGTGGTGTAGGTTGCAGACGCGGCTCGGATCTGGCTTTGCTGTGGCTCTGGCGTAGGCTGGTGGCTGCAGCTCCGATTCGACCCCTAGCCTGGGAACCTCCATATGCCGCGGGAGCGGCCCAAGAAATAGCAAAAAAGACAAAATAAATAAATAAATAAATAAAACTGCAATGAGATAACCACTTCACACCACTAGGACGGCTAAAATTAAAAAGACTAACAGGATGAAATGTTGACCTAGATGTGGAGCAAGGGGAATTATTCTACATTGCTGCTGGGAGGTTAAAATGGTATAAACCATTTTTCAAACTTGGACAGTTTCTTATAAACATACACCTAGAGGAACTTTCACAGTTAGGAAGTTACCAAAGAGAAATGTAAACATATACCCATTTTTAAAAACCTTCTAAAAGGTCATCCATATTTCATTGACATATTAACATTATTATTATATATAATTATATATTATCATGCATATTAACATTAGGAATAAACTCAATAAGAGAAGTAAGAAACTAGACGAAGAAAACAAATAGTTTTATTTTAAAATTCATTCTGGAAATAGAGAAGAATGTACTACTTTCCTGAATTGGTAGACAATAGTATAAAGATGTAAACATTCTCAAAAATAATGTATAAAGGAAAGACACACCTATTAGAATCCCAATAGATTTGTGTGTTTTTAATTAAATAATATTAAAATTGACCTGGAAATATACACATCTGAGAAGATCCAGAAAAGCCGTGAAGGAGAATGGTGAGGTGGAATTTGAGTTTTTAAGTATTAAACTAAAACGAAACAATATGTTGTTGGACTAGAAATAGACAACTTGATCAGTGGTACAAAGTGCCCAGAAACAGATCCCTGTATTTATGACAGTTTATGACAAAGAGGATCTCTTAATTCAGTGGGTAAAAGATTCTTTAACTTAATGTGTACACTGGCACATATATTTGGCACTCTACTTGAAAGGAAATGGAGTTTGTTCCCTCCCTCATCCCGTACATAAAAATCAATTGTAAGTCAATTAAATATTTAGACACAAAAATAAAACAATGAAATGATGCAAAAAAAAATCTAAGAACTCAAAGTACGATCCAGATAAACAGGGAAACTTTGTAATCAAGATCAGAAGAAAACACCTTATAAAAGAAGTCTGACATATTTGACTGTTTTTAAAGGTTAATTATTTTTAATGGGTACAGAGTTTCAGTTGGTGATGATGAAAAAGTTCTGGAAATGAACAGCAATCACGGCTGCACAACAATGTCATGCACTTAATGCCACTGAACCGTATGCTTTGAAATGGTAAATTTTAAGTTATGTGTCTATTAATTACCACGCTGAAAAAAATAAGAATTAAATGACAAAATACATCCTAAACAAAGTTAACAGACCATTTGATATGTTAGTTAAATATACACATAAACATACATATACAAATTTTTTAAACACGAGAGTAAAAACTTTAACGTTATCATTTTTAAATGGTCAAAGAATGTCAAAAGACATTAACAGGAGAAGATATATGAATGACAAATAAGCACATGAAAAGGTGCTCAGTGTCATCAGTCATCAGAGAAATGCGAACTACAACTATAATCAGATACCACTTCACACCCACTAGAATGGCCAAAATTAAAATCACTGACAATACAAAGTACTGGCCAGGGTGTAGATATTCTTGCAAAAATAATAAAAATGAGAGACAGGGATATAGGGAAAGAAGGCACATATTAAAACATGCAATTCACAGCAGGACAAATCCAAATGGTTGGCAAACACTGGAAAAGATGCTCATTAGTAGATAAAGAAATGCCAATTAAAGTAACAAGGAGTAGTCCCGT
Organism: Phacochoerus africanus; assembly: GCF_016906955.1. Taxonomy (NCBI): domain Eukaryota; kingdom Metazoa; phylum Chordata; class Mammalia; order Artiodactyla; family Suidae; genus Phacochoerus; species Phacochoerus africanus. Next base: position 119,160,644 of record NC_062560.1, on the reverse strand, counting down.
CGGTTTGCTACTGGAAATAGGAGCTACTATTTCATTTTTGAAATGCATGTCCTAGAAACAGAAATCCCACTCCTAGGAATTTATCTCACACAAGTAAAAGCACGAGTGTATGAAAAGTAAATATAAAATATTATCCCTATTTGTATATCAAAAAAATGAAAAAAGTTAAAAAAAAAGAAAACTGTTATATGTATGTATGTCATATGAAATGGATAAGCCTAGGGTCACCATTCTTTTCACTCTTTCTGGGTGGTCCTATCTATTTGCAAGGGTACAAATAATATACAGATGGTTTCCAAATCTTTATGTTATGGCCAGACTGTTCTCTTGAGCTTTAGACTTTTTTTTTTTTTTTTTTTTTTTAGGCCTGCACCTGTGGCATAGGGAAGTTCCCAGGCTAGGGGTCAAATCTGGAGCTGCAGCTGCCGGCCTGCGCCACAGTCACAGCCATGCCAGATCCAAGCTGCATCTGCGACCTATATCACAGCTCAAGGCAACGCCAGATCCTTAACCCATTGAGCGAGGCCACGGATGGAACCCACATCCTCACAGAGACAAAAGAGTCCTTAACCCACTGGGCCATAAAGGCAACTCCTCCAGCTCTTCAATCAAGACTACAAAGTCTTTTAGTTTTGTAAAGTAACATATTCACAGGTCCTGGGGATTCGGACATGGATGTCTTTGGTGTCCGTGTTGAAGGAGGGGACATTATTCTTTCTACAATAATGATTTTTTCTTTCATTGTTCTTCCTTTAACATGAAAGGTTCTTTATTTTATTTTTTTTTAGCTGCCTCCACAGGGGCATGTGGAAGTTCCCAGGCCAGGGATGGAACCTGTGCCACAGCAGTGATGCAAGCTGCTGCAGTGACAATGCTGGATCTTTAAATCACTGCCCCACAACAGAACTCCTCTACCACGTGATTAACAACATAAATTTACAAATTGCAAAAAATATTTTTGGTGTCATATTATGTATCACAATAAATTACTAATACTTTAGTAATGTGATAGCTTGATTGATCACAAGATTTTTCTGGTTTAGTTTTCTACAAATGTATTTATTAGGTTATCAAGATTTATATTTTAGCAACTTCATTATCAATCAACATAACTGAAAGATTGGTCTTTCTTGTCAAATGCAAGATGGTAACTGATTTTTGATCATTTCAATTTTAGAGGAGGAACTTCTTGCTGATGCTGATGGTGGAGCTGAGTATTTTATGGCCTGTAGCAACTTTCGGATCAATGTATAGTTTTAGTACATCTGGAGTTTATGATTCTCATGGAACTATTTTTCTAAAAAGATTTAACTCATCATACAAATCAGCTCTGTGTAAGTAGAATTTAATTTTAAATGTACATGTATACGATACTATATTAATTATTCCTCTGACACTTCCTGTAACTGATGAGGGTTGTACAATAAACCAAAAGTGGCTTCATGATTTGTATGTAATTCAAAACACCTATTTATGCATTCTATCACTATATTCAATTACAAGGAAAATTAACTTTAAAACTGTTTTCCTCATTAATAATTGGTTCATCTGAAGCTTCACAGGAAAATTGTGTTCTGTTGAATGGGATGATCTCTAAATTTAATTTATATTTCTTTTTTTTTTCTTTTTTTTCTGTCTTTTTAGCTATTTCTTGGGCTGCTCCCGCGGCATATGGAGATTCCCAGGCTAGGGGCTCGAATCGGAGCTGTAGCCACCGGCCTACGCCAGAGCCACAGCAACGCGGGATCCGAGCCGCGTCTGCAACCTACACCACAGCTCACGGCAACGCCGGGTCCTTAACCCACTGAGCAAGGGCAGGGACCGAACCCGCAACCTCATGGTTCCTAGTCGGATTCGTTAACCACTGCGCCACGACGGGAACTCCTAATTTATATTTCTAAACCTGTGGGTATTGGCTTTCCAATGTTGCAGCAGTTTTCAGAACCAGAGACTCTAAATTCTTTGAAGAATACAATAACTCCTTTATATATGCATTACCACAATTCCATGTATAGGGAGTTCCCGTTGTGGCAGGATAGAAACTGATCCGACTAGTAACCATGAGGTTGTGGGATCAATCCCTGGCCTCGCTCAGTGGGTTAAGGATCTGGTGTTGCCATGAGCTGTGGTGTGGGCTGCAGACGAGGCTCGGATCCCACGTTGCTGTGGCTCTGGTGTCGGCCGGCGGCTACAGCTCCGATTCAACCCCTAGCCTGGGAACCTCCATATGCCCACGTGTGGCCCTAAACAAACAAACAAACAAATAAACAAGCAATTCCACGTGTACACCTTTATTTTGCAATAATTTACTGACAAAGTTTAATGTCTGAGTAAGAGCAGTTCTTATCACGGCACTCAGGCTGGAGAGTTCGTATTTGTGTAAATCCTATAGGGATGGACTCCAGGGACCGACGGGTAAGCGTATCTGCCATTCTGAGCCCCAGTGCTCCCCCAGTGTGGAGCCCCTGCTCTCTCCTGCACCTGCAGTTCCTGCTGCCAGGGCCGCTGCTTCTGATGCTGCTGCCACCCACCATGGACAGCACCGATCTGGACCCAGTTTCTAGCCTGACTGTGTTGGGGCTCCATGGGCCCCCGACTGCACAAAAGGCCGTTTGTGCCCACACTGCCTTCCATGCCTGTGCACCTGAGCCCACATATAGACACGCTACCACCTAGCATATCGCCACTGTTCACGCGCGTGCGGCTATTTCATCAGACTTCCTTTACAAAATCAAAGATGACATTATTATGAATCTTAAGAAGATAACAGCAAAGCATTAAAATAGTCATGGGGTCCTTCTCGGCGTGGGGGCCCTATGTGACGGCACAGGTTGCACACCCAAGAAGATGGTCCTGCTGCTCGTCAGGCCCCTGGGTATCCAGTGAACCTACATCAGGTCCATGGCGGAGACCTGGTGCTCGTGCACGGTATGTTTTCGCAAGCTTTCCTAAACGTGCTCTAACAGGGAGGAACTCGGGAATAGAAGCAAGTGACTGTTTCTCCTACCGAAATGCTCGCTCAGACGGCCGTGTGCCTTTGCATCTTCATATCCATTATCTCACCAGAGTGCCACAACCCACTGAGGTAGCGAGAAAGGATTATCGGTTCTCATGAATTAATCCTCACAACAAGCCACAGTGGTTTGGAGGTATTCCTAATGCTGTCTGAAAGATGAAGTCAGAGGTTAAATGACTTCCCTATCTACCCCAGCAGGCTGTGGGGAAGGCCCAAGTAAGAAGTGGTGATGAAAGCGTTTTGTCAGCAATGAGGTAGAGAGCGCGCCTGAGATATTGCCCTTCTTCTTCCTTGGGAATATCACGTGGTAAGTACAGGGGAATTTTTTTTTCTTTCTTTCTTTCTTTTTTTTTTTTTTTTGTCTTTTTGCTATTTCTTTGGGCCGCTCCCACGGCATATGGAGGTTCCCAGGCTAGGGGTCGCGTCGGAGCTGTAGCCACCGGCCTACACACCAGAGCCACAGCAACTCGGGATCTGAGCCGTGTCTGCAGCCTACACCACATCTCACGGCAACGCCGGATGGTTAACCCACTGAGCAAGGGCAGGGATCGAACCCGCAACCTCATGGTTTCTAGTCGGATTCGCTAACCACTGCGCCATGACCGGAACTCCAGGACAGGGGAATTAAATTCAGGTTTACTCTAACTAATCAAGATCTTACCTTTTAAATGCCAAATCTTTTCAGCTCAGGCTACCTGGCCAAACAACCTCAGATTGCGATGCCTTAATCCAAACTCTCCATGATGTGAGTCCACTCAAGAAGGGCAATTTGCTAGTTCCAGAAAAACCAGCTAAGAATATCCTGAATGAATTACAAAATGAGTATGAAAAAGAAAAAAAATACTCTCAGATGTTTGTAAAGTAGCATGTAACTATAAACTAATGGGTTAAAAGATGAATCATAAACAAAATTACAAAATTCTCAGAACTCAAGGGCAATTAAAACATCACAAGACAAAAATTTGTGGGACATAGAAAGAACATTAGGCTTTCAAGACATTTCTCAGAAAACCAAATTTTTTAAAGCGTTAAGCATTTATGTCAAGCAGCAGAGCAAACCTGAAGAAAAACAGAAGGACGAGAATCCTACAGGTAAAGGAAGAAATCAATTAAATGGAGAATAAAGGAAATTAAAAATTAAAAAACAGAAATCCAGTTCTTTGAAAAAAAAAATACTAAGATGGACAGGCTGCAGGCAAGAATTTTAAGGTGTGGAAGAGAGAGAGAGACAGAGATACATGCACACATGCACACACACACACAAGACCTCTATGGCAAAACAAAACAAAAAACTAATAAAAGACCTAGAAAATGATCTGAATAAATGGAAAGCCATTTCAGTATCTTGGATGGATGGATCAACTTAATATTATAAAAAGCCAATTCACCCCAAATGGACATATAAAAATAAAATTCCAATCAAAATTCTAGTTGTACTCTTTGAGGAACTTGAAAAACTCCCCCTAAAATTTAGCTGGAAAAATAAAGCTCTAAATAAGTTGACAAATAGCTGGGTCAGCTTTGAAAAATAAGAACAAAGAGATAAGAATGTTCCATTAGATATTAAGACACACTAAACATTTACAGAATTTTTTAAAAAATTTATGGTACCCAGATCGTGGTCTTCAAATGCCATTTCCCACTAAACAAGACCAGAGCAACTTAGAGAAATGGCTGCTTGCAGGTCTGAGGCAGAAAGTGTGCAAGATAAACCTGGAACACAGCGGCCTGCCATATAGGAAGGATGCTGTCCAAAATCACCAAGTCCTGCTGAAAGGACCCACCCAGGAGTCAACTTGAAGAGGCTCCCAAAGACCCAAGGTAATCAAGTCCAGCATCAATAAGAATAACTGCAGTTGACTGAAGCGCATAAATTATGTTTAAATCCATGGGTTCAAAGTGATACTAAAAAATAAAATAAAAAGTTTAATTAGTCACCTTTGAAGATGCTAGTAAACCAACATACTACTTTGAAAATCTGTAATTAAAGGAGAAGAATCAAGCTTTTAATCCAACTTTTCCAAATGAATTGCACCACTGAGTAACCAAATAGTAGACAGCAGAGTATTTCTCTTAATAGAAGTATTCCAGCTAATAAATAAAGGAAAATTGAAAGAATTAAAATTTCATTATTTTGCCTTCCTCGGTGAAATAATGTATGACATTGGTCATCCCAAAAAGAAAGCTAACTAAGCATCCTAATGGAAGAAAACACAACCGTTTATGAAGTAGTCTTCTCAAAAAAACCAAACCTGAACCTGATCAAGCCTCTAGATCCCACTATGGATTTATAAGAAATACAGAAAATAGAGGAACATACTGAATAACACAAGAGAAATGCCTTCAACAAAATGAAGACCGAGAAGGCTCCAGGACAAAGAATCAAGTTTCTTCCTTAAATAAAACGCAAGGGGAAAAAAAAAAAATGAGATGGAGAGGAGAATCAGCAAATTAAAATAATTTAAGCGATATTGATGAATTACATTTTATTTGGATTCACATTCAAACTGTTAAAAACTACACACACATTTAGGAAACAACTGGGAATTTGAACAATGATTAGATATCATCTGATCTCCTTAAAGTGTTTTGTTCTTATCTTCTTGTGATAATGGTATTAGGATTGTTTTTGTTTTAATTCTGTATTTTTAAAGATATACACTTACGTATTTACAGATAAAATGACCCGTCTTGGACCTTCTTTAAAATAATACAGAAAGGTGAGTTCCGTCGTGGCTCAGCAATTAACAAACCCAACTAGCATCCATGAGGACTCAGGTTCAATCCCTGGCCTCACTCAGTGGGTTAAGGATCCAATATTGCCGTGGGCTGTGGTGTAGGTCGCCGATGAGGCTCCGATCCAGCATTGCTGTGGCTGTGGTATAGGCCAGCAGTTATAGCTCCGATTCAACCCCTAGCCTCGGAACCTCCGTATGCTGAGGGTGTGTCCCTAAAAAGACAAAATAAAATAAAATATGAAATAAAACAAAAATAAAATAATACAAAAATAATATACCTTTTTTCCCCCCATATGCAGCATATGGAAGTTCCCAGGGTAGAGGTCAAATTGAAGCTGCAGATGCTCCCTACACCACAGCCACAGCAACACCAGAGCCAGATCTGTGACCTACACCACAGCTCGCTATACCGCAGCTTGAGCAGGATCCTTGAGCAGGGCCAGGGATCAAACTGCATCCTCGCAGATACTAGTCAGGTTCATTACCACTGAGCCACAATAGGAACTTCCCCAATATACTTTTAAATGTAATTGTATTACTAACACTTTCTTCACCATGTTCCTAAGTCTAGACAATCAATGAAACAATAAATCAGGGGTCACCCAACTTTTTCTGTAAAGGACCAGATAGTAAATGTTTTAAGTTTTAGGAGCCATAGGTTTTAGGTTTTGTTACCTCTGTCACTATTGAACTGTTCAATTCTACTGTGTAGCACAAAAGCCATCATACACATTATGTAAACAAATGAGTAATAATAGGCAATAGGTTGGGTGGCTATAGTTTGCCAACCTCTGCAATAAATCAAGTTCTGATTTGCGGCCTTTGCTGATTTTTGCTACTAACGCAAAGTCACTGAACATGAAGTTGGGAATAGATATGCACTATACAGCATTTCTACAATACATACAGAATAGACATAAATGATGTTAGGTGCAAAAATAATCATACAATATAGTAAAATAATTAGGAAGTGATGAGTTTTGAATATTTATTATCTTTGATTTTTATATCATTTATCAAATTGAAATTTTATATAATTTAATATATAATAATGACTGTGCTTAACAGCCATCTTTGCACAATTCTTGAAAATTAACCAGGTTTTGTCAGCCTGTCTGTACGAGTAAGCTGAGATTCTTGAGAAGAATCTGCCACACACATAGTCTCGTGATGAAGAGGATCTTCCACTGATAGAAAGGATAGATATGATGTGGTGGATATAAATTATTAAATGCTGAACAATAGTTAGAAGAATGGACTAGGAGTTCCCTTGTGGCACAGGAGGTTAAGGATTGTCACTGCAGTGCTTCAGGTCACTGCTGTGGAACAGGTTTGATCCCTAGCCCAGGAACTTCCACATGCTGCGGGCTCAGCCAAAAAAAAAAAAAAAAAAGAATGATTAGACATATACATAGGAAGCAATGCAGCACAACTACAAGCATTCACACTGTCCTCTTTGTGAATGACATCTCCTGAGTAAACCATAACAACCTTATTAGATCTTAAAAACATAGTCCTGAAATCTACTTCCAATCACGATGGAATAACTGGCATAACTGGGACTGGATTAGCCCTCTTGATGTGAACATTTAGGAAAATACTGTACAAAATATATGAAACAACATTTCTAATCACTGGTCCACAGGCAACCCAAGACTGTGATCCATGTGGGAAGAGATACAAAGTAAGCCCCATGATTACCCTGTATTTCTTACCTAGAGGCCCCTCTGGACCACAGTGGAGAATGGGTTGGGGAGGAATGTAAGTAGAACATGGAGGTCTCGTTGACTTAAAAACTCCTGACAGAAATCAGAGTTCTGGAAGGCTAAAGCAGTTGGAATTCATGGGACAGAGTACTTAGAGAAGAGAGAATCACACAGAAAACAGCTAAAGAATTCCCAGACTTCACACTGACTAAAGACTCATTTGATTTCTAAACCTCAGTAGAGAGTCCTCATTGAGGATGATGGACAGAAAAAAATATTTAAGGGGAAAAAAAATGACTGCAAATTTTAAAAATATAACAGAAACTCTAAACCACACATTGAAAGGCTCAAAAAGTCTCAGATAGGATAAAAACAGTGAAAACCACACTAAGGGCCATCAAAATCAAATTGCTGAAAATCATTATAACTAAAGAAAATCTTAAAGGTATGCAAGAAAAGAAAACACACATTACATACAGATATGAGAACAACTGCAGATTATACAAGAAAATCATGCCAGCCAGAAGAAAATATATGACCCATTTTCAAGAGAAAATACCATCAATGGATACCGACTCCAACATGCCACAGATATCAAGATCATTAGGCCAAGAATTTTAAAGCAGCTGTTATCATTATCACTATGTCCAATGAAGTAAAAGACAGAGAAGATAGAAAACCTCAGCAGAGAAATACAAACTATAAAAGAGAATCGAATGTAAATCCTAGAACTGAAAAAACACTTAAAATTTTAAAAAGCACTAGATGGGCTTATAGTAGAAGAGACATAACAGAGGAAAGATTCAGTGAGCTTGAAGGCTGATCCACAGGAATTGTCAAATCTGAAGAAAACAGAGTAAAGATAATGTTTTCAATGAACAGAACTTCAAGGACCTATGGACCAATCTGTAGATTTAAACATTCTAATCCAAGTGTAATTGCAGTTCCAAACGAGAAAAGAGAGCATTTGACATAAAGAGTATTTGAGGAATAATGGCCAAAATTCCCCCATATATAGTAAAGACATAAACTTAGAGATCTAAGATGCTGAGTGAAACCCAAACAGGATAAATATGAAGAAAACTGGATTCATTAGTCACATCATAGTAATATTGGTAGTATTATTTTGAAACATACACAGACACACACACACACACACACACCTATTTGCTTATACTGACATATGTAACACCATAGAGAAAACAGCAAAGAAATATGAATTTTAAAAAAATCAAAGGAATTAATTGAAAACCTCATAATCCTTAATCTGAATTGGAATCATCACTATGAATTCATCATTCATTTTTCTCTTTCTAAAAACCACAAAGTTCCTAGTACTGCTCAGTGGAAACCTAAAAATAATGACAACCCAGTAGCAATGAGAATCCCTAACACTCTGATGTTGGTCTTAAAATTGCCTTTGCCCCCCAAAGGCACCAGGTCTCCTTGGAGAAATGACTCAACCTAAGCTAGATCAATACATGTTCAAGATGAGCCTGCAACATCTTGTTCTGCCTGTAAGCAAGGAGGCTATCAAACACAACGAGATCTGTCAAAACAAACCAAAAAATCAAATGTACAGTGCTCCTGCTGGCCAAAAATGAGATAATTTGGCATCAAAAAAGCAATGGATTTAATGGGTTGAGAAATAGGGATTATTAACAAACCCAAGAATCCATAATAATTAAAAAAAATCTCACCATTGGGATTTACTAGAGTACCTATCCATTACTTTGAAAATTGTTAAATAAAGCGAAAGAATCAAGCATCTATCATGCCTTCCCTACATGAACTTCATTTCAGGATAACCAAATCGTTGATAAGGAGATGTCCTTCTTTATGGAAAAATTCCTGCTAATAAATGCAAAAAGGATGATAGACTTTGAAAATTACCACTTCACAGCCCTTGTGAAATAATGGATCTAGGAAATAATCATCACCAATTATCAAACCATGAGGTGAAATGTTGACAGGAAAATTCATAATTGATGGATTGAGCTGCCAGCACCCACACTCACAGATGAATCTTAGCATCACTAAAAGTTGGACCACTGAACAATATGCGTCTCTTGATAATTATAGGAAATGGGAAATACACGGTATCAGCTATGGAATAATTTTACCAAATAATAATAATAATAAGTGATAATCTAGTCAAACCTCTCTATCTAATTACAGGAAATATGAGATATAGAGGAGCCAGTTCCATGACACCAACAGATATAATCAGCCAAATCCAATATGTGGGAAATTCTAAACGAAAAATTAACTGGTCTCTTCGAAACATAAAATGGCATTTTAAAAAATGGAGTGTGCGCATAGACCTTGCTTGGAGCCGGATTCTGAGAAACCAAGTGTCAAAACAAAACATTTTTTATACAATCAGGGCAATGTGAACGTGGAGTGTACAACATTATTAAGGAAGTATTAATTATTCTATTAGATATGAAATGATATTATGGCTATGTGTCTTTAAGTGTCTGTACTGCACAGCTCCTCTTAGTTTAGGCCTGGGATCACCAGTGGTCTGCTGTACAGCACTGCTGCCGCCCTCACCACTTCCATCGCTACAGCTGTCACAGACTCTCATCTTGCTGCCTCGGGAGCCACATAGTTATCCACCCAGGCTTATGGCTCTTCTGGCTCCATGTGGAAGCAGACTTTTACCTCCCCAGTATGACAGCTGCCTCAGCTGACATTAGGAGGCTTGACGCGGCCATGGCCCCTCTAACGCCTCTTCAGATGGACAGGTCTAGGTGCCAAGGAGGAAGTGATGCCACGTAGCCAGGCTAGGAGTGTCTAGCTCTTTGTGCCTCCTCGTGGGCTCTGCCACCTCTACGGATCAACTCTCTGAACCAGGGCACCGAATGCCTCTGGGGCCCTTCAATTCTCTCCCTTCTGTCTGACTTCCTTGACTTCCTGAGGAACCCCTGCGTCCCCCACCCCTGCTTTGTGCATGGCAGAATGAGCATATTAAAATCTCAGTGTCCTTGAAACACAGTATCAATGCCAAAAGCCCCTTTTTTGCTTCTCCCTGAGGGCTTAGGAATCTTCATTAAAAAAAAAAAAAAAAGAAAAAGACGCTGGGGATCTGCCTCCACATCACAGAATTCCAGAGCTGTGCCTGCAGATAGGCCCATCCAGGACATCACCAGCCACAGAGAAATGAAAAGCCATCTCTTCCTGGAACAAAAATGAAACACAACAGGAGGAGGCAGCAAGCACAGGCAGTGTGAAAAAAATGAAAGGAAAGAGCTGAGCAAGCAAATTAAGGCCTTTTCTCTGAAAAGTAAAGCCAGGCAGAGGTACCACAAGGGCTTCTAAGGCTACAGCAGTGATTAACAACCAAAATGGAGCCTGAACAGGAGCCGAGCACAGCAGCACAAGATTTCAGCCCCCAAGAAAACTTCAGGGTGTGTGAAGGACATTTTTAACCCAATCCTTCACTTAGAGAAGGCAAAGTTTTTAAATAGTCAGAGTTCAATCATCTAATTAATTTATTTTGATAGATGACAGAAGATGGAGAGATAGATATTAGATTACAGAGACTGACTGTAAAACCATGTCTGTACACTTCCACAGTCTGTCTTTCCATCAAACATGCACATATGATAGGAAATCTTGCTCAAATCATATCTGTGTTATTGCTTTGTGAGTTTATTGCTGATTTTCCAGAAAACGTTCTGACTAACTCATGTGCTAGGTTCCTTCTCCTTAGTTATCTTCAGGAAAAATCCACAGCCCCTAGCCAGAAGGAATGACTTTCACTTGGTTGTAGATACCCACACTGCAGACACATTGCCCAGAAAACAAATCAGACCCATACAAAGGCAAATGGCACCAGGACCAAACCACTGGTCACTGAAAAGTAAAGTGACCCCCGCCCGCTCTGTCCTCTCCAAATGATGTGACAAAGTTGCACTAGCTGGTCCCAGCCCATACACCCCAAAAACCGAGAAAGTTTCCATTGGTAATACATTCAAAACAGAGCAGTATTTTGAATCATTTTGCACCGGACAGCACCGGACCCCACTGTGTGCCAAACACTGCTGTAAAAGCATTATAAAATAGACGTCAACTCCTTTACTTCAACCAGGAACTTGTATATCCATGCAAGAAGCACGCAGGTACGACTTCCCTATGCCTGTCCACACGGGCCTCCTTCCACCAAGGTTGCATGTACGTGTTTCGGGGGGGGGGGGGGATATATACATCGCCATTGAATCAGACCCCCACTTATTTGCAATAAACACTTGACAGAACGAAAAATTCTCAAAGGCTATTTATTAAGCTCCCAACATCCTTGGGGTGCCGCGTTGGGCACTGTAATTACAGGAAACATTTTCGACTCGGCTTCTTTTCTGACCGTGCGGCTGGGAGGCCCAGGGAGTGGGCCATGGTAACCACTCCTCATTTTCCTGGGCCATTGTAACCCTAATGAGATCCATTCTGATTGCAATTAGAACAGTGCGCAGCAGGTGAAGCCATATGGAACGTGGTCATCTTGAAGCACAAGCTGAAAAGGGGCTTTTGTCTCCCCAGCTCTGCACATGCATTTTCTAAAACGAAGTCCCACCTGGTCCCGCCCCAGCCCTGCAAAGAAGAGGAATTGTCTGAGGGCTGAAGCTTCGGTCCATGCCTGCATTACACACAGGACAGCAACTGCCAAGTGCCTACTGGGTGCTCGGCGCGGTGCTGGCTTTTTCTTACATCATCTCGTCAAACTCACAGTGAGCCAGCTTTCATGAGCAACATTCTACTAAAACTAAGGCCCAGAGAGGTCATCAGGCCTGTCCCAAGCTGCACAGCTTGAACGTGACAGCACCAAACCTCCTCTCTCTTAATGCTTCAGTGTCTTCTGCTGCAAAGGAAGTTGCCACTGAAATCTTAAAGTTGGTGCACTTCTTGCATTGCTTGACTTGGATAAACAGATTGTCCTAAAAGAGTCCCTTCTCCACAGGGTCCCGAGGCTCTTTCTGCTCCATATGATGTGATACGTGGCTAGACAGAAGCACCCACAGCCCACCTGCCTTTGGCATCTTCCATTCAGACTGCTGGGCGGGAGGGGAAGGCGGAGCACAGGAGCAGATGGGCTGGAAATCAGCTCCCAGAATCACACATACCATTCGGAGTCTTCCACTGGCGCATCAGCACTATATTGCCCTGATAGAGGCTGGGTAAACCGAGGTATGGAAAACTCTTGCGTGCGCAAAATGATTTTGTACTGAAACCACGCTGCCTCTTTCCTTCCCTCCCTCCCCGCTTTCCTGCCCCTCCCACCCCCACTCCACGGCTGCCTCCGCCATGGCTAACCCAGCCAACGGCACAGATAAAGGAAACGGAGAGTCCGCAGTTCAGGGTCACATTGGTCTATTAAAGCCTAACAAAGAGTAAAGCTTTATGCTGAGGAAAACAGGTTTACCTTGACTTTGTGAACTGAGAGCCTTTTGAAGAACCCAGAGAAAACCTTTAATATTAGGCAAGCCTATTATTCCACAGACTGCAATAAAATAGTATTTAATTCAAGGTGGCCACGTGGCCTAGCATGCCAACCCTCAGAAGAATGAGCACCGTGCAAAGAAAGGAGCTTAGGTTCTAATTAGAGAGTTTAACTCGGGGGTATAAACACCAACAAATGACAGAATTATGCATTTGTATGCAAATGTATCCAACGATTGATGGGAAGAGGAATTATTTTCTAAAAGAGAACAACTGGTTCTTCTCAAGACCCTGTGAATTCCTATTCAGGGCAGTTGGGGGTCTCCCTCATATCTCCAGAAAATATGTGCCAACTCGCCCAGGTTTCCGCCTGAGCACCCGCTGCCCAAACCACTGTCCCACATGCAGACTCACTCCTGCTTGGAGCTCCAGACCAGTGTCACAGCCCCTAGTTACGGTGGCCTTAAGGTACCCTATTTAATCTTCGGGGGGGGGGGAGGAGGGAGCTGGCATCAGGTCAGCTTTTGCAGCCAGGCCTGACCTGGTGCCCCTATGCCAGGAACTGGTCCTCCGTCTTACTGCCAGCACTAGACCCCAAGCTCCAGCTGTGGCCCCTGTAGCTGGGTCTCTATTCTGAAACCCTGGCCTTAGTCTCACTCCCGACCTGCTCAGGACTTCAGTGTGGAAGCCGGGAGAACAGGGCAGGGCCCAGTGGTCTCCTCCTGCAGAAAGAGATGCCTTCCCTCACACCCCAGCCCAGAGCCTGGGTCCTGTCTGTATGTTGGCAGCTGGTCTTCCTGCAGCTGTCACCAGGCTTCTCGGATGCCATGCTCCACCTGGCTCACGACAATCTCCTCATCCCTTTCCCCTGCCCTCACACCAGGTAGGCAGGCTTGATTCAATTTCAGCAAACTTTTCTGATGCTGGCCCGCTCATTCACCACTCTTGAATCTCAACTTCCAGTAGAATCACTTAGCAGGCTTACAAGGTGCACTGCCACATCCAGCCTTTGCCGTGGCTGCGGGCACAGAGCCGAAAGCTGCAGCCCCGTAGACTCAAATACTTGGGGCAAATAAATTGCACTTTTTCCAGCATCTGGCTGAACCACTGTAACAAAATGGTTTCTGGGGACCTAAGAATGCTTTGGAGGGGGTACGATATTCCACATGCTAACTGCTATAATTTAATAGTCTTTCCTCTCTGTGTCCATGAGCTGTGGAGTCAGAGACGGACTAGGACTATAGGTCAAGGAAGCAATCTGCATAGCTTTCATCACCATTCCTACTGGGAAAAGAAAACAAAACCACTCAAAGACACTCGACTTCCCCCCTCCCCCCCAAAAATCTCTTCCTCTACAAAAATGAGAAAGATAATGAAAATAATACGGTATTTCAAAGAGCAGAAAGAAGAAAAAATACCCCACTATCTGAATACCCAAAGCCAAGAACAATCTTTCTTTTTTAACCTTTTTGCTGCCTTCGGCAGCTGAAACCTGTTTTGGAATGAGAAAATTTGGAGCATCTTAATGCCCAATGAACAATGGACTCCTCTTCCTTGTCCAAGTATCCGTCAGGTACTGTGGGAACACATCCTTCATGAGAGATGCAAGATGATTCAAAAGGAGTGAATCTGGAGTTCCTGCTATAGCACAAGGGGATCAGTGACGTCTCTATAGCTCTAGGACACAGGTTGGATCCCTGGCCCAGCACAGTAGGTGAAAAGATCTGGTGTTGCCGCAGCGACTGCATAGGTCGCAACTGCAGCTTGGATCTGATCCCTGGCCCAGGGACTCCATTTGCTGGAGGGCGGGAGTGGAAAAATTCCCTCATTTATCAGCTGTCTTGCCTGCCCTACCCCCCCCCCCCCGCCCTCACCCCAGATTCTCCACTATCAGGGACAAAGGACAAGGACATAGATGTACTTTTAAAACACCATCGCTTGCTATGTACTTACAGATCTACTATTTCTAAGAAGCTCTTAGGTTAATTCAAGAAAGGAGGTGCACCCTCCCTCCTTGATCACTGAACACTGTTGAATACTGATGAGGAAAAAACATCAGTGGATGGAGAACCAGGCTCAAATCTCATCTCTGTCTCTGTGGTTATAGACAGAGCCTTTGAACCTTTATCTTCTGGACTAGAGATTCTTCATTTGCAAGGTGAGCAATTTCAAGTTCTTTCTTAGGGACCTTCCCAATTCTAGAACTTAACTGAAGTCCAAAGGTCCTACGAGAATTGTACTTAAAGTTGTGTTGGGCAATAGCCAAGATATGGAAACAACCTAAATGTCCATCAACAGATGAATGGATTAAGATGTGGTACATACACACAATGGAATATTACTCAGCCGTAAAAAGAACAGAATGATGCTATTTGCAGCAACATGGATGGAACTAGAGATTCTCAGACTAAGTGAAGAAGTCAGAAAGAGAAAGACAAATACCATATGATATCACTTACATGTGGAATCTAAAATAGGGCACAGATGAACCTATCCACAGAAAAGAAACAAAGTCATGGACATGGATAGCAGACTCGGGGTTGCCAAGTGGGAGGAGGTGGGAGTAGGATCGATAAGGAGTTTGGAGTTAATAGATACAAACTATGCCATTGAGAATGGATAAGCAATGAGGTCCTACTGTACAGCACAGGGAACTCTATCCAATCACTTGTGACAGAATGTGATAGAAGATAACATGAAAAAAAAGAATGTGTATATACATGAGTGGCTCACTTGGCTGCAAGACATGCTCGGCAAATTTGAAAAGTCTGGAGCCAAGGCGGATCCTGACTTAACAGGGCTTTCCTGAGTCTTGTGGAAGAAGTGAGGTCAAAAAAAAAAAAAAGAGGAGTTCCCATCATGGCACAGTGGTTAACGAATCCGACTAGGAACCATGAGGTTGTGGGTTCGGTCTCTGCCCTTGCTCAGTGGGTTAATGATCCAGCGTTGCCGTGAACTGTGGTGTAGGTTGCAGATGCGGCTCGGATCCAGTGTTGCTGTGGCTCTGGCGTAGGCTGGCGGCTACAGCTCCGATTCAACCCCTAGCTTGGGAACCTCCATATGCCGCGGGAGCGGCCCAAGAAATAGCAAAAAGACAAAAAGACAAAAAAAAAAAAAAGCATTGTGCTCTAGTAATGAGGCTAATCCATGATCTGCAGACTCTGCCTGCTCCTACCTCTGAGCAGCCGGCTCCAAGAAGACGCCCTCCCAGGCTTTCCTGCCTCAGAAGCCTGCTGCACCTCCCCGCCCATGCCTCTCAGAGCAGCCTTTCCACGCTACCTTGTGTTTCTTTATTGCGGATCCACAGTAAGGTCCTTTAGAGCAGGCTTGACCTTAGATATCTTCATATTAAATGACCAGTACAGGAAAAGTCCCTGACTGCTGCCCAGCATGCTCAGCCAATGTGTTAACGTAATGAATTGCCCAAGAGCCATGCCGTCCTGGTCTCTGATCACTATACGTTTTTGTCTTTTTAGGGCCACACCCGCGGCATATGGAAGTTCCCAGGCTAGGGGTCAAATCAGAGCTGCAGCCGCCTGCCTACACCACAGCCACAGCATCACAGGATCTGAGCCTCGTCTGTGACCTACACCATAGCTCACGGCAATGCTGGATCCTTAACCCACTGAGCAAGGCCAGGGATCGAACCGGTGTCGTCACGGATACTAGTCAGGTTCGTTACCACTAAGTTACCGCTATGGGAACGCATGATCACTGTATTAACCCCAATTCTCTGGCTGGTTCTTGAAATTATGTCCTTTCCTCCTCCCTTTGTGGTCCCCACCCCAACAAAGTAGGTCAACAAGCAGGTAGAGTTAATGAAAGGCACACGCCAAGGTCCTGACATCGTACTCCTGCATCACCGTATGGAACCTAGTAGCTGACTGATAAGGGGGTGGGAGGTTACCTGCTGCAAACAATTCAGAGCGAGCGCAAAACTTGCCTCCCCCCCGCCCCCGCCCCCGCCCCCACCCCCGCTTTGTATATCGGGAGTTGGGACCAAGAGTCCTGACAAGCTTTCAAAATGGCATTGGTGCCAACCAATAATGGGACAAGCTTACGGTATGGTAATGGACTAATGAGGCTCCGTCATGGAAGCCACACTAGTTTGCAGTATGATGCACAGAGAACCCTGACCAGTACCGCCTGTGAGGTCAGTTGTTCCTGATAAGACGGTAGGCATGGTATGGAAGGTCAAGGTTATTGAGATGGCGAGGCAGAGACCTTTGGAGACGGAGAAAAAATAAGACCTTTGCGCTACTTCCAAAAAAAAATCAAGCAGTTGAGAAAAGGAAGGAATCAAAACCTTTTTTAAAAGAACTCTGGTGTGGGTGTATTTCTGACTAGACTGCCTGTTCTCTGAGGACCGGAACACGGTCTGCTTCCTCTCACATCCCAGTGCCTGGTACCTGCTGTGTGCCTGGTAGATGCTCGTGGAATATCGACTAAGATGATGAACTATGGGTAAGGGAGAGAGAGCTTGGCAAAGACAAACAGGAGTCTCCACGAGACCTCTGAAGAAGGAAGGTGAACACCAACCCCCGCAGGATTGAGGGTTAACGTAGGGTTACACATGTCCCTTTCCACTTCAGGGCTTCCGGCTTCAGCCCAAATCCCTGCTCCCTACTTCGAGAAGAAGGTACTTGCTTTTTTCTTTTTTTTGCATCTGCCAGCAGACAAAGTGGTTAAGCTGCCAGCTGGTGGTCTCCCTGGGGGTTGTGGGTCCCCTTCCTCATCGAAGCACTGTGGTCCTCAGACCCTACCTCATCTAAACACCAGTAACAAGATATTACAGCCCGATTCCTGGCAGGTTCCACTCTGCTTCAGCAGAGCAGAGAGCAGCCCTTTCTATTTCCAGGGCCAATGTGACATCTCCAGCTACCTCCCCCTCTTCCACTGCTGGCTGAAAAGCTGCCATGGCAGGCAGGCAGGCAGTTCCTACAGAATCAGGAACCAAACGTGATTTAATCTTCAAATAATTCTTTGAGATAGATACTACTTTTCCTGTCTATAAGAGAGAAAGCAAGAGCTCGGCAAAGTGTCCTGATGGAGATCAGAGAGCTGGTAAGGAGCAGGTCCGGCACCAGAAATCACCCCCCACCCCCAGCTATCTCTGGAATCCGTGGATTTCTAGCACCAGGAGAGTGTCGGGCAAATGGAGACAAATGGTGACTCTAGCGGGGACGGTGTTGTCCTGTTTACTGTTTGTATGCCCCTGGCACATTGCGGCTTCTCAGCAAAGATATGCCGAATGAATGAATGAATGATTTTATGATGGCTCTGGGACACTTTGAGATGCTCCACTTCTTTCCTAAAAGGCCATTCAAGGCGTCTCTTAGTCCCTCCCCGCCTCATCCAATTGTAAGTGAGGATCATGGAATCCGGGTGCAGGAGGATTTCAGTGTGAACAAGGAAGACGGCAGAGATGCCCTACCGAGCATCCGAAATTGAGTTCTGCTTGTCTCTGTTGCTTTAGAGGAGGAAAATAAATGAATGGTAAAGTTGATTCTTATTTTTGAATAAATTAAACATTCAGAAATGCGTGTTTGTTGTCTACTTTTTTTTTTTTTGGTCTTTTTTTGGTTGTTGTTGTTGCTATTTCTTGGGCCGCTCCCGCGGCATATGGAGGTTCCCAGGCTAGGGGTCGAATCGGAGCTGTAGCCACCGGCCTACGCCAGAGCCACAGCAACGCGGGATCCGAGCCGCGTCTGCAACCTACACCACAGCTCACGGCAACGCCGGATCGTTAACCCACTGAGCAAGGGCAGGGACCGAACCCACAACCTCATGGTTCCTAGTCGGATTCATTAACCACTGCGCCACGACGGGAACTCCTGTTGTCTACTTTTAATAGCATGTGTCTTTCTTAAGCCAGACTCCAGGCCGGCTTCCTGTCCAAGTTTTCTGTCATGCCTTATTGTCTACTCTGTTCAGCTATTTTAAAAAATGTTGAATATCAATAATGGCTTTCAGGCAAGTATTGTCAACTTTTGTATGAAGCAATCTTGGTTGAATGAGAAGATCCCAGAGCTTATAGTCCCGCTACTGTGCTGCCCCGGGCTGGGCTTGAATGTGTGTGACTGATAACAGGACACATTTCTACCTTCGTTATTACATTCCTGCTCCATAATTCATTGGCCACTCTCTTTTTAGGAAAGATCTTTATGGCAAAGTGGGCAGGAGAGCAGGTAAGTCTCTTCGGAGAAAAGTCAATCCCGCTGCTCTGCGGGGCTGCTGGCGGGGGGTGGGGGGCGGAGAGCGCTTGCCCCGCGAGGGGGCACCGTCTGCACCCCGTCCTTCCCCACCACACTCACCTGGGGCCGCTTTCCAGCAACAGGCAGTGACAGCCAATCCCACCACCTGCCCGCTGTGCCAGGAGTGAAGGCTCTGTGATAAGGGCGTATTTACAAGGGGGGTGGTCCACTTTGGCTTGTTTTTCCCTTTGCCAGGCTGGAATGAAAAATGAATATGCTCATTTGGAATGGCCCTTCTTTCCCAGTGCTGGAGTGTGCGCCTCCAGTGGAGGGTTCTCGAGGAGCTGCAGCAAATAATCTCCTGCATTTGCAGAGGACTCTAAAGCTCTGAAAGAGCCTTTTTTTCTGTCCTCAGGTAAACAAGGGTCCCAGCAGGGCCTGGGCCACGGATTCCAGATACCTTTCATTGAAGATTTCTGTTACTTCAAACGAAAAGAATGTACTGAGTTTGCTGAACTGCTCTGCATTCCCTATCAAGGTAATTCACACGAGACTGACTTATCTTAGCATTAAAAGCCCCAAGAGGGGAGTTCCCGTCGTGGCGCAGTAGTTGACGAATCCGACTGGGAGCCATGAGGTTGCGGGTTCAGTCCCTGCCCTTGCTCAGTGGGTTGACGATCCGGCGTTGCCGTGAGCTGTGCTGTAGGTTGCAGACGCGGCTCGGATCCCGCGTTGCTGTGGCTCTGGCGTAGGCCGGTGGCTACAGCTCCGATTGGACCCCTAGCCTGGGAACCTCCATATGCCGCGGGAGTGGCCCAAGAAATAGCAAAAAAAAAAAAAAAAAAAAAAAACCCAAGAGGCAATTCCTAGGGAAAGTTTTCTACGGCTTTGGGAAATGCCAGCTTGTATGACCTGCCTGCCTCACCGGGGCGGGGGGCTTAGAAAAGATGATACCCGGTCCTCCCTGAATTCAAACATCCTGCATCCAAGTGGAGCCAGGGGGACTGAGTTACTCTAGGCAAACAAACATGTCAATATGTAAGTTGACAGAAAGCGCGAGAAAGGAAACAAGGCGAGCTGCGTGGACGAAGGTAAGTGACGGAGGGAATAAGAAAAAGAAGACCTATCCTTGCAAACTGCTTCTTTGCCGATGAAGCAATGATGGATTCTTGCCGGGAGGAAGGACCGCAGCGCTCCAGTCCAGCCAAGCACACTATTTTCTTTGAACTAAGAAAGATTACTGAGTACCAACCACTGTACTACATGAGAATTTGTCATACATGCAATTAATATGCTTACTAGTAACAAGATATTATGTGAAACAGAAATGGCAGGAGTCATAGTCTTTGGGCTTCCCCAGTAGATTCGCTGTTGGGGAGACCGCCCGGGACACAGTCCCTGGTCCCCAGGTTTCCTGTCTCCATAGTTCCAAGTCCCAGTTCCTAGGGAGACACTTAGCATGGAATTTCGACTTGCAACTATAGAGACAGGAGGAAAGGGACTAACTGAGCCCGGATCGGGCAGCATGGGTGGGCCTCAGCAAGGCATGCCTGGAGGCCAGGCTGTCTCCCCAACCGAGCACCCCACTCCTGACGTATGAAGGTAATAGACTGGCAGAGGTAGCAGGTAGAAGCCATTGCCAATCGGGACGGAAAAGGTATAGGATGTTTTAAAGGTGAAGGGCTGAAAGTCCACCTGCTATGAACAATAAAAAGAGTTAAGTTCCTTAGGATACTGATGGCAAGCAGTCATCAGCGCAGGCGTCTACAGGAAGAGAGGCTGTTCAGGAGGATGGAGTCGGTGCGAAGCACAGCCCTTACTTGGCACAGCGTGGTCTAAGGACCCACAGCCTGGGCACCCCCTGGGAGTTTGTTAGACACAGACTCTCAGGCCCTGCCCCAGACCCAGCGAATCACAACCTGCACCTGGAAACGTGCCCCAGCGGAATTCATGTGCGCATTAAAGTTGAGGAAGTGCTGCACTAAATCGGGGTCAGCAAATGTTTTCTGTTACAGCCTGATCCTAAAGAGGCTTTTCAGCTACTTTAAGTTTTTGTCCCTGCGTCCTCCTCCTCCTCCTGCTCTTGCTCCTCCTTCATAAGCCTTCACAACTGTAAAATCCATTCTTAGCTCACAGGAGCTGGTGAGATGGAGCCCACAGGCTCAGACACATACACACACACACACACACACACACACGCACACGGCTGAGCTCAGAAAGGGTGGTGTCACGGACAGAAAGCAAAGCAGAGTCAAAATCCCCAGAGCAAACTGTGTGTTAACCTGTCTGTGACACAATGTTCTCATGTGTAAAATGGAGCTACTAGCAGTGCCTGCCTCGCAGGGCTATTGAGAGATGTAAAAAGGAATGTTAATACAATAAAAATGCCAATGCCCTTTAGAAGCTACAAGACTGTCTCATTCGAAGTGAAAGAAGCACTGGCTGTCCTCGAGTGAGGCCAGTGGGATGAAAGCCCTTCTCCTCCCCTACCCATCTCGCCACCCCTCAGTGTGTTCCCCCCACGGAGGGAGGAGAGGGTCCGTCAGCTCAAGACTCAAAAAGCAGAGCTAAAACCAACCAACCAACCAACCAAATGGACCTGAAGCTCATTTCAAATCATCAGCCCAGAAAATCTCCAGCTACATTCTTGCTTTTGTACCATCTTTTTCCCTTCTGGCACATTCTAAAGTTTCACTTGCATCCAACTAATTCAACTCGGGTCTCAAATCCCCATGATCCTATAGACTATAGAATGTTCTGTGTCCTTTTTTGAGGGCCTGCCATATACTCTTCACTTACGCTAAATGCTTTATATGCACTGAAGTGTTACCTCATAACAACCCTGTTAAGTAGCTATTACCGCACATAATATTTTACAGATGAGCAGGAAATTCAAAGTAACGAGTCCAAGGTTACACAGCCGTGGCAGAGCTGAGATTCAAGCCCCGAAGTCTGATTCGAAGGCCCATGACCTTAATTGCGAAGAATTACAACTAAAGAAGAAAATGAATTTTAGGGCCCAGAGATACAAAGAAATATGGGAATGGAGTTTGGGGCAGTCTTTTTCAATGCCAGGATACCCTCTGTGCAGACTGCGAGTGGTCACAAAGGGTGTCTAGCATATCTGAGATACAATATACAGAGGTGACAAAAGGCGGGATATCGCTCTAAAAAGGAAAATAGGCACATGTCTGGCCTCTCACCTTTCAGCATATGTAGCATCAACTTTTCAAGATGAACTCTTTAGCGATTAACAAGCCCGACGAGTATCCATGAGGACAAGGGTTCGATCCCTGGCCTCACTCAGTGGGTTTAAGGATCCTGTGTTGCCATGAGCTGTGGTGTAGGTCGAAGACACAGCTCGGATCCCGCATTGTTGTGGCTGTGGCTGTGGCCGGCAGATGCAGCTCCAATTCCACCCCTAGCCCGGCAACCTCCATATGCCGTGTGTGCGGCCCTAAAAAGACAAAAAGAAAAAAAACAAAAAAAACAACCCTAGGTAACGGATTTGCTCTGTGTTGTAGCCACCGCCCCCAGTCTAGGGCACCCATGATTTGCTGCCTAGAAGCTGAGAGGTTGCACAGGCACACACACGATGAGGTGTTCGCAGCAGCACAGGCCACCGTGGAGAAGAGGCAATGCGCACGAGGCTCTGCAAGCCACATGGGCCTCCCCCGCTGGCTGGTCAAGGTTACTATTTTGCCTTTTTGACATACGATCAATTATGCTGCTAACAGAGATACTGGACCTTTAGTTTTCTTATAAAATAAGGAACTGAGTTTAATTAAACCATCAGTAACTTGGACCTAATTATTTCAGACAGTATTTAATTAATGTTTCATGGGTACCTAATGTAATTAAGGTTCCTTTAATAAGACCTTCGGTGACATTAAAATATATGACCTTTATCTTCCTTATCTGCCACATTCTGACAAGTGAGATTTGTCATTTTCACTAAAAGGTATAGTTTGATTAAATAGAACAGACCATAAAATTAATCTGGCAAATTATACTTGTTTGTTTCTTTTTTCCTCCCCCCTCAAGGCCTAATAAGTTAAGTCTTTTAATTAGCAGCGCAGATACAAGTGTTCACACTACCATTTTACTTTTAATGTGCCAAAGTGTTTCTTTTGTACATGGATTTTTGTGACCAAAGCAGATAACAACTATCCTTTATTAATCATGGTGAAGGGTTCAATCTTTAAGATATGAAAAATAATGAGCTGTTCTTTACTTTAACAATGACTGGTGATTGTTTTAAGATGTCCTGCCGTTAATAAAAGGGTTTAATTCCTGATACGATTTAGCCATCCTTAATATGAAAATGCCTACTGGCTCTGCAAACAAGCACAAACTGCATCCTAAAATTTAAGGTGATTCAAAAGGTGCTCATTGACCTTCTCCCTCAAAATGCAAAAGATCTTCATGACTCCACGACCAAAATTCAAAAAAATCCCCATGACTGTCGCCCTCAAAGCTGCAAATTTTCAAGACCTAATTGGGAAATGGGGAATTAGTCTCATATTGACTAAGTATAGAATTTGCTAAGAAACTATACTGTTCAACAAAAGTGGGGATGGGGGAGTTCCCTGGTGGCTCAGTGGGTTAAGGATCTGGTATTGTCCCTGCTGTGGCTCTGGTTACTGCTCTGGCTCTGGTTTTATCCCTGGCCCAGAAACTTATCCATGCATTAGGCGTGGCCAAATAAATAAACAAATATGTAAGTGGGGAAAGTTAGGCTAAGAGAATTATAAATTAGATAGGAATCTTTTTTTTTTTTTTTTTGGTCTCTTTAGGGCTGCACCTGCGGCATATGGAGGTTCCCAGGCTAGAGGCTGAACTGGAGCTACAACTGCCGGCCTACACCACAGCCACAGCAACTCGGGCTCCGAGCCACTCTGCGACGTACACCACAGCTCACGGCAGTGCCGGATCCTCAACCCACTGAGCAAGGCCAGGGATCAAACCCACGTCCTCATGGATACTAGCTGGGTTTGTTAACCACTTAGCCATGACAGGAACTCCACAGATAGGAATCTTTACATTGTCTTCCCACTTTTAAGACCTCCAAAGATTAGGCTTCCTTCTGTTTTAGCAACAAAGAAAACAGATTTCTTCTGCAAGATAAGATCTGCCCTCACCTTCACGGAAAAGAGCCTAAATTGGGAAAGGCAAAAGAAACAATGGCTCTTCCGTGAGGCACCGGCTACCTGGTTGCAAAGTAGTGGACATAAGGCAGGGAACGGGAGTACAGGGTAAGTATCCCCAGACATCTGCAGTGTCTGGGCTGCACTGCTTCTGGGTCTGCTAAGCGAGATCCTCAGCACACAGGATGCAGGCTGTCACTGCTCTAGAGCAGTGGTGTCCAAGAGAACTTTCTGTGATGACGGAAATGCTCTACATCTGCACGAATCAATACGGTAGCCATAGGCTATTAAGCATTTGAGATGTGGCCGTGCAACCACACAACTGAATTTGCAATTTGACTTAATTTGAAGTCATCCAAATTTAAATTTAAATAGCCACTTGTGACTAGTGGCTACCTTACCGGACCAGGCAGCTTCAGACAATCTCCCATCCCGAGCCGATCCCACTCAGAAGGGTGGCCTCCTTTGCTGGGCACTGCAATGTCTGGGGACCTGCTCACAAATCCCCAGTTACTCCTCTGAGAACAAGGCCTGACTACTGCCTCCAGTTCATACTAGCTCCTTCCTTCCACAGCAGCTCTGGGATAATGTCCCCGTGGAAGAATTTGCCTACGTGCTGCCACTGCCGTTTCTCACTGGTTCACCAAATGACAGGACTACTTGCCCTGTGAGATAGAAAGGGGGAAGGAAGCAGAGAAATAGCAACTCCTACAGAAAACAAAATATAAAGGGAGGAAGAAGAGCATTTTGGAACACGGGGCCAAGATTCTGGAGTTACTCCTGCTCTGTTAAGTGGCTTCGGGATCAAACGCATCTAAAGTAAAATTCAAAGGACTCCCTCCAGTTCCTGGCTGTGTGATCCTGAGCAAGCCATTTCACTCTCTGAGCCTTTGTTCCCTCCTCTGTAAAAGAAGGCACTAGCACGGGCCTTTCAGAGCAGCTATGACGATCCAAAAAGGAGAAAATGCTTAGAAAACCCTAAAGCACTATAGCAATATCACATGTGGCCGTCCCTTTGTCAACCGGATTAACACAGAGCCCAGAATCACGGGTGAAAGCAGTTCCTTTGGCTCGTTTCCTGGATCCCAGATTGAAACTTAGAAGGGTGGGCAGTGGGCTGAGCGCTGGGGAATCGTGGCCCTCGGCTATTGCTGGGCTCAACAGATGGGCCCTCTGGACTCTGACTTCATAGTCAGCTTAAGACTCTGGGAGCCAGAGGCTACTTAGGAACTCTGCCAGCTTAAGAAAAGACACTGCAGAAAACTCAGAGTAAATTCCAAATATATATTCCTGTCTACTTAAACACCTACTGAGTGGATAGTGTCCCAAAAAGCTAGATTCAGCTAAATAAAATCAAGACTTTTGCATGAAAATGCCCAGCTCGAGTTTCAGCTGGTGACAGCAGTCCAAGGAGTGGCTGGGGGAGCACTTGGGAGTCTGCTGGGTGGTAGCTACATGGGGGTATATACATATTTAAAAATTGATCCTTCTCCGCACTTAAGATTTGGGCATCATACTGAATATAAATTACACTTTAATAATTTTTTTAAAAATTTCCATCAGTAAATTTTAGGAAGGATCTGTGGAGTAGCATAAATGTCTACCTTGAAGAAAGTGACTGGCTCAAGGCCACACAGCTAGCTCTCAGTCTCAGGACTTCCAATCCAGCGCGAATTCCGAATCTCCAGGATGCATCAACCACTGCATGAGGACTACGCTCTAGATGAGGACAGCAGAGAGCAAACCTGTGTTCTCAGTGTTGGTAAAAGAACGGACTTTTTTCAAATAAATATTAGAAGTAATCCTTAGCAGGAAAAACCCAGATGGGCACTGGGATCTCCAAGTTGAAAACACCGCCAGCCTCCCCTCGCTTTTCTCCCTCCTGAGCGTGTTCCTACGGCCCCCTAATTCCAACCCTTCTGGGCACGCTTGCACCCCGCTTCTCAGGGCCACCCTGAGGTCAAGCAGCAAATCTCTGGGGTAGCTGCGAGGGAAGCTGTGGGGTCTCCTAGGCGTCAGAGCATTTCAGCCCCTGAGGGTTACGGCCAGAGAGGGGAGGAGGTAAATAAAGATGTTCAATTTCCTGCCACTCGGGATCCCGGCTCCAAAAGCAGCGGGAGCCAAGATGTTCTGACTTCTCTGCAGGTTATCCTCAGAAAGTGGAATCATATACGTAAAAGCAGAAAAGGAACAAGAAATGTTAACACGTAACAGAGGAACTCTGGTCATCACTGACGATTTTTGATTATCACTGATTGAGAATTTCCCATGAGAAATTCTGTTGACGAGAGGGATTAATTTAACAAAGTTCAATTGCAAGATGAAGCTTACAAACAATAAAGTAGTTATAAGATGCTGATATTAAATACAGAGAAAATATTTCCATCACAGAGAACAGCTATATTTGGGCTTGTGAAGAGACGCTTTTCTCATTAGTTCCTGAAATCAGATAAGGTTTGCTATCTCAGTGGATTATTTGGCTAAACGAAGAGTTATTTTGCTTATATAGCCTAGCTTCAAAAGCTTTTTCATTTTAAGAATGTGGGAGCAGGGCAATGATGGAAAACTGGTCATCTTAAAATAAAAATAACATAGGGATATGAAAAATAGACCTCCGTGTACAAATTCAAATTAAAAAAAAAAACCTGCTAAGAGCTTCAATGGAATATTTCATTACAAACACAAATCAGGCATCGTTTTAATCAAATTGAATTTAGATTATAGACTTTCATGTAAAACCTAATTTACTTTGAATTCCCCGGTCACGACTTATACGCGCCTTACAGGACAAGGTTAAAGAGATTACATCTGGGTTCATGTCAGCAGCATCTGCTGGTTAGTCCTCTGCACACTGATTTAATGAGAGGTTATGCACAGTCTGTCGGAAGGACTTCTGTTCCAGGCAGGTGCTTGAGCGAAATCTTCACTTCCATTGTGACAACTAAGGGAAACTGGTACCTCATCGTCTTCTGATGTATAAAATAGCATGCTATCTGTCACCACTTAGTTAAACTTATAAGCAGAAATTACAACCAGACCTATTTTTCTTTGGCAGTTCAAATTACTCTGAAACGGAGCTTTTTAGAAAACCAATTTGTGCATACTTTCGCTAAAACCACAGTCATCCTAAAGAGGTATATTTCTATGCGACACAATGCCACCCATAATTGTATAAATAATACGCATATTATAGAAGGAAAATGCATTAAAGGCTGCTTATGCTTAATGAACAGGGGAGGGGATGCAAAAATCGATCCTCCTAAAAAGTCTGATACAAAATTTTGAAGAATTTAAATTCATCAAAACATTTTCTATTTCAAGTCACAAGTTCTTCAGAGAAGAGCTGAAAGATGTTTCTATAATTCTTATAACAGGAAGGGGTTTGAGCCATTAAAATAATCTTTGGCAATTTGGCGGGGTTCCCCTTATTTACGTAGCACTCTTTCCTGAGTGGGCCGAAGTCCCCTTTTGCCTTCACTGAAACGGTCACTTCCAAGGGGTGTATCGCAAAGAGGTCCAAATTCCAAAATCAGTCAGGTCATTTGGCCAAAGAAGGCTTTATAATCAAGTAATCTATAATCATGCAGATGCCTTATGATAATTCTCCTCTTCCTGAGCATATATTTATGACCAGGGGTTTATAAAAGGGGAGGAGGAGGGTGAAGGTGGCTTCTTGGCATTTTTATGAGGGTGAGACTGAGGAACCCCAAGCGTTTTATTTTTATATGAAAATGCATTTTTGCATACGCCCAGCTGCCCAGCCCACTGTGCAAACCGAACTGGACATAGCTCTTGACAAATCAAAGTTTAAATATTCATTTTGAGTGTGCATACAAATGATAAGAAGAAGATGGGCAATTTTCTCAACAGGTCTATCATGATCAGGGGAACTGATTATTCGTGGTAGGGGACACGGGATGAACAGGTGTTTGGGCTCAAGAAACTCCATTAATTTCTCTGAGTCCAACAACTGGGATCTCAGCTAAAGATGAGAGAAGTTCTCCCAGTGCCTGCATTATTTGAGGCAAGCAGGTAGGCGCATGCTGGGCTAAACTGGAGTTGTTCTGAGGCAACAACACACCTGAGTTTGCATCTGCTTGGAAATGTATTAACTTTTGCTTATTTTTCATTTGGTCGTTAGAGAGTTGTAAACCTCTAGGCAAGCTCCACATCTTCCTCACAGAGGACGTCGACTGCAAATGCCCAAATAAAAGCTCTAACCCTCCTGGCCGCTGACACAACCGCGAAACTGCCCGAGAGAAATGGGACAGAAAATGGCCCCGGCCGCAAAGAATGTGAGGGATTAGGATGTCTAATGACTTAGAAGTTGAGCGATATTGACAATCCTCCCGGTCTTTAATCACACGTTCAAGACAAGTTGAAGAATCACACAGAGAGTGGTTTAATTTGAGGACAATAGAAGCAAACAAAGTGTCTTGTCCAGACAAGTCACTTGCTGAAAAAGGGACGGCATGTCCCAAACAGAGTTTCTCCCAGCTCACAGCTACAGCAATGGGTCGACTCAGTGGCCCATCTGACAAAGAGCCCAGGTGCTCAAAGGCACTCGGTCTGAGCGCCTCTTGCCCCATTCGATCATAGATGAAATGAGAATGAAGGGCCAAAATGGAGATATATTATTACTATGTTGTGGTCCTCACAGCCTGGGCATTAACTAGTCAGGCAGGCTCGTGATTATTTACATTTCTAAAACGAACCTTTTGTGATTCTCCTGGTACCTCTCCGGACGCTCACAGGATAAACACAGTTCATAAAACTCAACTGCAAAAATACGTTATGGAAACTAGGCTGAATGATTTTTTTCCTGTATTAAGCAAGCACTTCGCAGTTTGGCAGAAGCCTCAGCTCTTTAGCCATCCTACAGATCCACTGCTTGTTGGAATTCCGTCCCGTTAGGGAAACTACAGAAAAACTGGAAACGTTTTTTCGCAGAGGGTTTCTTCAGAGGTCGCAGTGGTGAGTGGGGCAGGTAAAACCTGGGGTGAGCAAACCAGAATTTGCATGTCAATAGATGGGTTTAACATAATTAACACATTGCTGGGTAACGAACCATTGTTTATGTGTAAATGAAGACATTTTCCTGATGATGGGTGTGCATTTTTGCATAACTCTCACGTAGAAAGTTGGTGGAAAATTCGACTTTCCCCCGAGCAGTAGGGGAAAATAAAACAGTGATTCCCCTGGCAAAGAATCAGAACTTACCAACAAAGTGGCCAAAGCAGAATAATGCAGCATGTTAATACCTCAAAGATCCCTATCAGTCAATCAGAAGTAGGGAAAAAAAATCTATTTTCTTCTCCTGTGGCATGAAAGTGTGCTTTCCAAAGTTGAAGACATTTGTCTTTCTCAATAGATTCGAACAGGAGTCCAGACCCCCGTGGCTTCCAGCGACCCTGGCCGTCCAGGCACGGCATGGGGGCGAGGTGGGGGGGTGTGGATAAATAACCTCCCGGGTACCTTGGACAGAGCCTTGAGCTGCTGCTCCGGAAACGCTCCTTTCCCCAAGGCCACATTCAGCTTTGGGGTCAAGTAAAAACTTCCTTATACTTCTTCCCTTCCTTCCCCAAACCGGAATAAGCATCCGTTCTCTGCAGGGCCCACCGCCCGGCACGGAGGACACACGCCCTCAAGGGGCTCCCGGTCCCCTGCGGCGGGGGGGGGGGGGGGGGGGGGGGGGGGGGGAGGGAGCGGGCAAGAGAGGGGCTCTCCCCGCCGAGAAATGAGGGCCACCAACCCCGCCTTGGGGACAGGCTTTGACGTAGCTAAAATGCTGTCCCCCACGCATGCAGAAGACCTCTGGAACGACACACTAGCGAAAGGGGGAGAACTCTCTCAGCAGGGAGGCGGGGGGCCCACATAGAGAAGGATGGGAACCAGGCGGCTGCCCACCTACCTCCAGATTCCCTCCAAAGTGTAAACAGAATGGCTGGGGCTTAGCAAAGAAATCAACTTTTGCCAAACAAGAAGACAGGGTGTCTGTCTCTTTTGTGGAGACTGTTTTTCTAGCGCTTAACCCAGTATGTCTTACTTTAAAACGGTATCCAAACAATTGGTTTTTTTTGCAGTGGAATCCCTTTGCCTCCCACCCAAACAAAAGCTTCTACAGAATCCCGAGAATAAAAGAGACCGGCAGGGCTGCCCCTGCTGAAGTCAAGAAAGGAGGAAAGGCATTCCCCGAGGCCACTCCAAAGGCTCTGCAGGCTCTGCAGACCGCACACAAGAATTTCTGTCCCCAGCAGTCGCCCCAGACACTGTGAGACCCACCAAACAGCAGCCACATCTTCCTTAGGTTACGCTTCCAAACACTCCCACCAGGCTCCTGGGCAAATAGCACGGATTGACGTGAACTGAATTGAAAAGGAATGCGAGGGAAGGAGAAATACACAAGGGCATGTGTCAGAGAGGCAGGATGTGTGTCCCCAGAGACAAGAAGGGTGTTACCCATGGTGAGATGTGATGGCCAGAGGAAGAGAATAGTTGAGATACAAAATGAATAATGCCTGTGGCAAGTAACTCAAAACATGGTGCAGAAAGACAAGTAAGCAAACAGTTGGGAAACTTATAATTAAAGCAACATTGTAATACAAACCCCACCAAGGCAGGACCCTAAAAAGTAGGCTGGGACCGCTGCCTGGAGGACGTAAAGCTTGAGCTAAAATGCAAACATCTGGGGACTCCCAGTTGTGGCTCAGGGGAAACGAATCTGACTAGCATCCATGAGGACACAGGTTCAATCCCTGGCCTTGCTGAGCAGGTTAAGGATCGGGCATTGCCCTGAGCTGCGGTCTAGGTCGCAGACACAGCTTGGATCTGGTGTGGCTGTGGCTGTGGTATAAGCCAGCAGCTACAGCTCTTATTTGACCCCTAGCCTGTGCTTCAAGTGTGGCCCTAGAAAGACAAATAAAATAAAATAAAATGTAAACATCTGGTCCCATAACTGGGAGGGGAGGAAGGGAAAAGCAGGCAAGAACCAGATCATGAAGACCTGCCGCATTCAATAGTCTGACTTGCCAGGAATCAGAGAGCCACTGAATGATTCAAAACAGGTAAGTAACAGGGTCAAATCTGGATATGAGAAAGCAAGCTTAGCGTTAAGAAGCTCTTTTAATAAACCCACAAAGAGGTGGTGAGGCAGTGGCTTTGGGTCCAGAAGGGAGCCCGTGGATTTAAGAGCTATAAATTGAAAGGGCAGAAATAGCAAGATTTGATAGCCCCCTGAGGTTCTTTTTGGTTTCTCCCGGCAGAAAGCAGAGTGTTATTTCTAGCTGGATCTCCACCTCAGCGACAGCCAGACACTTAGTGAGCCCTGGCTCTACGGGGGGGGGGGGGGGGGGGAAATCCGTCTCCTAACTGAGCCCAGCAGCCTGGTCTGGGAATGTGACCAGAACACCTCACCTGCCTTTCTTCTTGGTTCCCAGCTTGGCACTTCCTGAGTCCTCGCATCCTCATCTCTTCTTGGTGGATTAGCTACCTGGAGGCTGGGGCTTTGCTTTCTTAGTGCTTCCAACTTGGACACAGGCTATACTTGTCGTTAACTTAGTAGCTATAATGGAGAAAAAGCTAAAAGGTCCAACCACTCTCATGATTTCCTTAATATCATCCCTGTCTAATGAAGGGACACATGACTTCACCTGTCACAACTGAGAATTTTAATACAGGGGGTTCTCACTTATATATGATAAAACCCGACTACCAACCACACCAACCTGCCTACCCCAGCAGAGCTGACGAGAAAATTGCTTTAAAACAGCTGCGTTGTTGTCGTTGTTGGCCATGCCCGTGGCATGGGAGGAAGTTCCCCCGGCCAGGGATGGAACCCGCACCACAGCAGGGATAACACTGGGCCCTTAACCCACTGTGCCACAAGGGAACTCCAGAATAGTTGCATCTTGAGTCCACTGGTGGCTTCTGATAAAGCAATGGCACCAAAGACAATGGAAGGAAGGACACCGCCCGCACGTGTAAGACACCGCCCGTCTGAAAAACATCAGCAATCCGCATGGAAGCCGTCTTCCTCCTACTTCTCCTTTTCAGAAAGAAGGGTTTCCTTAGTCAGCCTCGCTGCTGATGCTCTAGAATGTTGCTCGCCCGGGAACATACGGCCACGCTGCTGCATTATTGTAAGTATTAAATGAGATCCTATATAAATAATACTTAACACATAGTACCTGCTCCATAATAATAGCTATCATTATCATCCTATTTGTTCATCTGGCCACGCAGGCATTCCATAAACATTGACTGAATGAATAAAGTTCCTTAAAGTGAGATGATCCTACAAAAAGATGCAGACAACTTTGGCGTTTCACACTTCTCTAAAAGTAGAAATCTCTAACATTTGCTTAGGGTGCTTCCATTTACAAAGCTTTTTTATGTAAGTTTTTTTTTTTTTTCATTTAAATTATAAACTGCTCTTACATCCAGTCCAGCATATATCCAGCCCTCCTCATTCTGCCCTATTTTTCATAGCATTTATCATTTTCTCACATACCATATGTTTAACTGATCCTGTTTAATTGTTTGTTGCTTCCCCCCAAACAGACACCCACTAGGATGTAAGCTCCACAAGATCAGGGATTTGAAGCTTGTTCCCTCATCTATTCCACTGAACTGTAGAGCCTTCACTCATTCATTCATTCATCCCACAAATATTATGACTTACTGTACGCCAGGCACTCTTTTAGGCACTTGTCTGTTTGGGACCATACAGTTAGGCTCAAAAATTGCTTGCTCTGGAGAAAAATGTTCAACTTGGGTTGATTGAGCGGGAACACAAAATTTTTTTTTAAATGGTAAGGAGTCTTCAGGGCTTAGGGTGGGAAAGCAGAGTGGGAGGGAACTCCTCCCACCACTGGCCCTGGGCTAAATGGGCTGAAATGCCCGCAGGAATCTCTCTTTTGGAATGCAGCTTTGTTGAAACTTAGGCTCTTAAGGGAAAACAGTTCTTTACTTGCAGATGGTATTTTAGAATTTACCAAAAGATTTTCTCTATTTTATCACTTGGTTAACAGAACCGTCTGAGGAGGCCAGGGTCATCCCCCTTCCCCAGAGGAGCACACAGAGGCTCACAGAAGGGAAGTGGCTTGTGTCAGGTGACACAGTGGGCGCACCACCAAGCCACTGCTGGCACTCATGTCTCTGGCTTTCGTACAGTACCTCCCAGCTTCTCCGCACTGCTTCTCTTGTGCACTAGTAATTACCAAGGCATTTTCCTTTTTGGATGGATAGCTCAGAAAAATTGAAAAAAAGCCCCAGTTTCTCCACTGCAAATTCCTATCTGGTTTTGAACATCACTACAATGATCCCCCTCCCGGCAAAAATCACTGCTGCACTGTGTGTAAATTGCACCTGAGGCAGGGGCGGGGCGGACAGAGAATAAAGTCAAGTCCTCAGCTTGGCCTTCAGTGTCCTCCATAATTTAACTCCAGCTGCCACCTTCCACTGTGGTTCCTTCCAGCCCTACACCATATGGATCTCACCACCGTCCAGACACGCCTCGCACTATCCTCCCCCTGGGGCCTTTGTGCTTGTTGCTTCGTCATCAGGGATCCTGGCCATCTGTGTCTTCCAAGGCATAGCTCACAACGCAGAGCCCACCTTCTCCAAGAATCCTTTCTAAAACATCTCAGACAAAATGGCTCCCTGTCTCCCCTCGACTCCTGCGGCACCTGACCCCTCTGTAAATGCCCTGAGGAGAGGCTGGCTTTTGTTTGGGCTACTCTTCCAATAGACTGAGTTTCTGGAGAGTAGCATCTGTCTCTTCCACACAGCTCAAGGCAGAATAACTGCTTTTTTAAAAGGAGCATTTAACAAGACTAAGCATCAGCCCAGCTTCTTGACTTAATTGTAAATGGCTGAGCAATCAATTATTTTCTTCCTCCCAAAATGAAAGTTTACTGATATCAGATAATATGCCTAATTTCTACTTGAACCTTGACTATGTCCTCCTTTGGTTTTTGTGTGTGGTTTTGTTTTGGGTTTTTGGCTTTTGGGTTTGTGGGGGGGGTGCCCCACAGCATATGGAGTTCCCTGGTCAGGGATCAGATCTGAACCACACTTGTGACCTATGCCACAGCTGTGGCAATGCAGGATCCTCAACCCACTGCACCAGGCCAGGGATCGAACCTGCATGCTGGTGCTGCAGAGCTGCGCCACAGTGGGAACTCCTGCCCTCCTTTGTTAAATGCCCTCTGGGGCCTCAAGAGTAAGGAGTAACTTACCAAAATGAGAACAAAAGCCAACCGCAAAGCCGGTTAAAATGGTGTCTGCTTTCTCATTTACAGAGTTCTTCCTAGAGGCCACTGCTACAACTGCCTCTGTTCAAAGAACACTGCCGTAGATTTTAAATTTCTAATTGATACTCCAAAATCTAATGGAAGTTAGGTCAGATAGACAATATTAAAGTTCTAATGACACAGACTGGAGGAGAACCCGGGTTAGCTGCTCACCAAGAGAAAGAGAAGCAGCCAAGATTCCCGTGAAGGAATGAGTGCATGACTGAGCCAAGGAAGGAACTAACACACAAAAGAGGCAGATCACCTGCATTTCACAGTTGAAGAAACTGGGACCCAGGGGAAGGAAGTGATTCTTCTAAGGTTGCTCTTGAGCTGATAAGAAACAATTTAAAAACCAAAACAATAAACGTCTATTGAATAGCAACAGTTTATCAGGGGGTTTCAAGGGTATTTCACACTCACAAATCCCCCTGGGAGATAGATTCGGCCACTGGAGCGACATTCCAATGCATAAATCCAAATCATGCCGCTCCCCTGCTAAAACCTCTTCAAAGAGATGTTGTAACTTTGGGAAATGGCTTGGAGAAGTCTCTCACCTGGAGAGGCGTCCATTCAAGGAGTCAAAATTGGCGGCAAAGATAATTATTCAAAGACTCTGGAGATCGATCAAAGGCTTACAACAAATTGAGACGAATTTATTCAACGTGATCGTCTACCTAGGGAAGCCGAAGCATTAAGCAAAGGGCTGCACCCACCCACCCCCTTCCCTCCACACACAGCTCTACTTTAGAGATGTAAATACAGATTCCCATGATTTAAATGACACATTGAGTGTGACTTGAACCCAGAATAGCTTCCCTCCAATTTTATCAGAACCTGCTCCTGACTCCAGGCACTAATGTGAAGTTAGAGGAGAGAGATGCTTCAGCCTGTGGGTATTACCGTAGGCGCTCTTCTTGCTTCTAACCTCCAGTTTTGACATTCCTGCTCTCATCGGCACAGAGAACACCTCTCCTCCACAGTCCACAACGCTACTCCCGCACCTTTAGGGCTGGAAGTGTGAGGACAGAGCCAGAATGACAGTGCCAGGTTTGAGAAGCTCTAATGCACACTGCTATCCACTCTCTTGCTTAGCCAGGGACCCAAAATATCAGGGCCGCCAATTCGACCGTAGGACTCCTCTGTGCAAATTAGCACAAGGCACCTCCTTGGGTACAAGCAGCTCTTCGATGCACGGCTTAGTGAGTGAAGAATGCCTCCATAAAGGAGGAAAGGAATCTCTTCCTCCGCATGGATGCGGGCTGGTGCCAGGGCACCATGTGTGCCTCTGTCCCTTCCCCCGCTACCTCCACGGATAAACTCAGGAGCATGGCCAGGGCACCTGCCCTGCCGCACATAAGGGTGGGGGAGGAAAACCACTGTCACATTCCTGAATATGCCTTCTTGCTCCGTGCTTTCCCAGCGATTTCCCACAAGCAATGCCAGAACTGCTCGCTGGAGGACCAGCTACTTCCTACCGAGCTGAGAGCTCCTTGGGGGCACAATCCAAATGTCATTTGGCTCTAGGAGCTCTCATTTCCAGGTCCACCTAAGCGCATTTCATGTCACACATGAGCATCAGGGAAAAGCATCCAACCCAGGCTGGGTTCTGGGGCTGGGGGAGAATCAGGAAAGATGTTATAGAAAACGGGCAAGCTTTGAGTTGACTCTTGAGGACGGAGTATCATTTAGTCATTTAACAGAAGGAGGAGGGGAGGGCAGTTGAGGAAGGAGTTCAAAGCAGAGGAAGGCAATTGGTAAAGATGGAGGCGCAAGAGCAGAAGTTGATCAACAATACGTAGGAAGCAATTCCTTCCCAGTGCATTAGAGGAAGGTGAAGGGAGTTGCGAAAGATGAGGCTAAAGAGATAAGAAAGGGCAGGCCTGGGACCTCCCGATCCCTCCCCCTCCTGAAATCCCCACAAAGCTCAGGGAAGATGTGGGGCAGGGAGCCAGCAATGGCTGGCTGCTCTAGGTCACCTTTTGATCCTTCTACTCCTCCAGCCTGTCTTAGCTCAGGCTGTCATGACGAAATACCGTAAAAGACTGTCTGACTTAAAAAAACAAACAAACAAAAAAACAAAAACAGATGTTTATCTCTCACAGTTCTGGAGGCTTAGGAAGTCGGAGATCAGAGAGCCAGCATGGTTAGGTCGTGCTGAGGGCTGGCTTCCTGGCTGCAGACTGCCCGTCCCTTGTATCTGTCCTTGGTGGAAAGAGATCGAGCTAAGCTCTCTGGACTCTTCTTGTAAAGGTACTAACCCCATCCTCAAGAGGGCTCCATCCTCAAGACCTAAGTACCTCCCAAGGCCTCACCTCCCAATATCATCACACTGGGGGGTCAGGCTTCAACATAGGAATCTGAGAAGGACACAGACATTCACTATGTACCACGTCCCAGAGGCTCTCCTCCAGCCCCAGCCCACAGAAGACCAGGAAGCCTTCTCTTGTGGATAAACACCTGAACTCTAGCTTCTTTAGCTTGATTCTGCTTCTACAAGGATTTGCTTGCTGCCAGAGGTGGTGGAGCTAATGGCTCCAACTAGTACATCTAAGAGAATGACCATTGTTGAAGAAAATCAAGGACCACTTCAGCTTAACTAATGTTAAAAATAGCACCACATGGAAACTTTCGGCATCTTCAAAATCTTACAAGGGAAAGGGCGCTTAGAAAGCACCTAGTCCAAAGCCCTCATTCCACACATGAGGAAGGTGAGATCCAGAGAAGGGAAATTCTTTGTCTAAAATCATACAATAGGAGTTCCCGTCGTGGCTCAGAGGTTAACGAACCCAACTAGTATCCATGAGGACACGGGTTCAATCCCCGGCCTTGGTCAGTGGGTTAAGGATCTGGCGTTGTCCTGAGCTGTGGTGTAGGTCGCAGATGCGGTTTGGATTCCTCCTTGCTGTGGCTCTGGCATAGGCCGGCAGCAACAGCTCCGATTGGACCCCTAGCCTGGGAACCTCCATGTGCCAAGGGTGTGGCTCTAAAAAGTCAAAAAAAAGTAAAATAAAACAAAAAATTAAGTCGCACAATAAGCGAATCAGGCACCCTTGGGCGGGGCAGTGGAAAGAATCCATCATTTCAAGATAGATCAAACCTCAACATTTTGTCACTGTGTGTAACCGGTCACTAAGATTAAACAAATACCATAATATCTGTGAAGGTCACGTATAGTGTCAACCAGGACAGGTTTCAATAAATGGTCACCATCATTATAATTCTCTAGAACCTTTGGCCAACCCACCTTTGAATTGTGTATGACATAATTTGAGAGATTAACTTGAACACTGGGGAAAGTGGGAGGTCACTGCTGGTGAATCCGATGTCGTGTCATCAGACTGCTTTCCTATGACTTTGGGTGTGAGGCCTACCTGGCAGGGGTGATGACCTTTCAGCTCCTAAGTAGGAAGGGAAATAGGCATCACCGTGGGAGATGAGTGTGCACTGTCTGAGATGCTCACACTAGCATACTGGTTTACCTCTTTAGTCCCGAATCTGAGTCAGTGTCAATTTGAATGCTTCTAATTTGTATATCTTGAGAACTGGTGATGTCTCTCTCCAGCTCTCATCTGGGATAACAACCTAGGGCTTGCAGGGTCCCTCCTGGTTCTTCCTCTGCCATTTGTCGCTGTTCATTAAGACTTCTGGCCATCATTAGGGGCTTTACTTAGATAGAAGAAGAAATAATGACATGCTTCTTTATTTTTATTTTTTATTTTATTTTCGGCAGCATCCATGGCATCAAGAAATTCCCAGGCCAGGGAATGAACCCTTGCCACGGCAGTGACGATGCTGGATCCTTAGCCCACTGAGCCACCAGGGAACTCCTTTTGAAATTATTTTTATTTTTAATTTATGATATGCTTGTTCATCCGACATGGTATCAATAGCACTGTAGGCTACATAATCTAACGAAAAACACTCATATTACAGAAGGGCAAGCAAACCATAGTTTGGTGGAAAAGATAACTGGACAAGGAGTCAGGAGTCTTTCCCATGCCTGATTTTGCCAACAATATGCTCCACCATTTTGAACAAGACACTTAATCCTTCCAAGCCTATTTCCTTATCTGTTAAAAATATAAATAAGTTGGGAGTTCCCGTCATGGCGCAGCGGAAACGAATCTGACTAGGAACCACGAGGTTGCGGGTTCAATCCCTGGCCTCGCTCAGTGGGTTAAGGATCCGGCCTTGCTGTGAGCTGTGTAGGCTGGCAGCTGTAGCTCCAATTGGACCCCTAGCCTAGGAACCTCCACATGCCACGGGTGCGGCCCTAAAAAGACAAAAGATATATATATATATATGTTTGTCCCCATCTGTGCCCCAGAGCTCACAAGGTTGCTGTGATGGTGATGATGATAACCTAACATTTACTGAATCCTCTGACTATGTTCTAGGCGCTGAGTTCAGTACTTTACTTACATAATCTCATTTATTTTCCACAATCATCATAAGGGGTAAGGCTCATCAATGCCCATTTTTATAGATGCAACCGAAGCTCAGAGAACTTAGGTAACTCCAAGTAAGGGCCAGGGGCAGGATGCAAACCCCGTCTGTGCTCTTGACCGTTCTTCTGTGCAGCATTTTCATCCATCCAAGCCCTGCCTAGCCTTTCAGCAAGCGTTTTAACTAGGAGTCATTCAAAGTTTCACGCTAGATCTCTTTCTTCAAACGCAATGGCACAGACGAACCGCAGAATTACTCTTAATCGGAACTGAAGTCTCTCTAGTGTATTTATTTTAAAAATGGTTTCTGTAATTCTCTAAGTCTTTTTTAGAAGCCGCTGTGAAGAACGATAAGGCTCTAATCTCTGCAAGCGATAGAACTACGTTATTTGGCGTGGTCAATGGTGCCAATTGCTGAGACCTCGGAGAAAATATAAAAGCTCTGAAATCTGAACAAGAGTCCTCGCCTACTTCAACACGACTCCTGATGCAATCTGCAGAAAGAATACACCTTCCATTGAGCTCGGAAAGAAAAAATTAAGACTTACGTTTTAAGCAAAAATAAAGGATTTAAGGCCCATATGACACTAATTGTATATTTTTAACAGCAGGCACGTCTCCAGAATAAAGGATATTTTATGTTATCTCAGAATTAAACACAAGAGGCCCCTCTGTCACAAACCAAAACCCCCATCATCTCAGCGAGTGCTCTCTAGAGAGCCTTGACAGAAACCATCTCAAGTGACTGGGCCGAATGTGGGAGACTGCGACGCAGAATTGGAACCAGAGAGCAATTAGTTCGGTTTTTTTCCCTTTCATTCAAAGAGGACTTCCTCAAGGACTATGATTCATTCCAGAAACATCTGTGCATAGCCATGTAAGGGGTAAGAAAAGTGACATGGTCCCCTCTCCCCCACACTAGAGGAATTTTCCATCCTGTTTCAGGGGACTAAGAAAGCCTAGCTGAAAAGCAAGCTAACACTTAATTGAGCTTGCTGGGTGTGACACAGAGCGCCAGGCGCTTTCGGTTGTATTATCTCATTGAATCTCCACCCTAACCCACTGAAGAAGGCCTGACTATCCACCTCTTTCAGATGGGGAACTAACGTTCAGGAAGAATAATAAACGTGCCCACTTCCGCTAATAATACCATATTGCATATGTGAAAGTTGCTCAGAGAGAAGATCTTAAAAGCTCTCAT
Source organism: Phacochoerus africanus (assembly GCF_016906955.1). Classification (NCBI taxonomy): domain Eukaryota; kingdom Metazoa; phylum Chordata; class Mammalia; order Artiodactyla; family Suidae; genus Phacochoerus; species Phacochoerus africanus. The sequence continues at coordinate 119,120,463 of NC_062560.1, read as the reverse complement.
CGCAAGAAAAAAAGTTTGTCACTATGTGTGGTGATGGATGTTAACTAGACTTTCTGGGGTGATCATTTCACAGTATAAACAAATATCCAATAAGTCATGTTGTACCCCTGAAACTAACATAATGTAATATATTAGTTATAGGACATGTAACAATTGACATTCTCATATGTCAAATATACCTCAAAAAAAAAAAAAAAGAGAGAGAGAGAACTTGTCCAAATTATACAGATAGTATAAACAAACACCCAGGCTCCACTTCATGTCAACATCCCGAGAAACATTTTTTTCGATTCCCCCTCTGAATATATTGTCCCCTGCGAAAGCTGCTAAAATTAAAGCTTCAGGCCTCTTTTCTGGCAGTTCTGGCACTCCTTCAAATTTCAGCTCATCTGCCTACAACATCTCATACCTGAATCCTCCTTCCAAAAGGTAAAGCCAAGGGCTGAAACACATAGAATCAGACCCATCCCAGTAACCATGCAGCTCTCAGCCTGGGCAACTCGCAGTTCTGATCTGTGACCACACACTGCCCACCTCTGCTAGGAAGCCTTGCCTCGGGAAGGTGGTGATTCCCGCCCAGCTCCTGTGGAATTCTCTCTGCAAAAAGTCACTATCACATGCAACAGACAAGAGAAACAGTCTCACACTTGCTTACTGGTAAGACGGCGGCCTTGTTGTGGGCACCCAAGGGCAGGCAGAATCAAAGGACTTGCTGAGAGGCTGCCAAGGAAACAACTCTGTGCTCCTTGACAAAATGCCATTCGTAACTCTGCTCTGACATACATTTCAACAAAGCAGCAAAGGCGCAAATGCTCAGACGCCATAACGCAAACATGTTAATTTACTCGAGATAAAAAAAAATATGGTAGAAAGCCATCAAATGGAAGCATATTCAACATGGAACGCCTGCTAAAAACAGGAGCACAGGAATCAATTTGGTAACCATTTCTGGTAGTTGCTCTTGAGAAATACTTTGAATAACCATCTGAGTGGTTCTGCCCTTGTCCATTCCTTCCAAGCTGGCAAGACTCTAAGCTGTTCAAACGGACAGAGGGAATGACACCCCTCACGGACAAGGCCATGGTTGTTGTTATTTTAGTTAAATGATTTTATAGTTATGTAAAAAATACTTCCTTATACTATAGTGAACAAATCAATTATCTTCAATTGCATTTTTAAAAATGATTTTAGGTCCTTTTATTA